>NW_021703775.1:53884364-53898871 GCF_005190385.1 Monodon monoceros
GGGGGAGGGCCCGATGCGGCTGGTTGGTGCCCTGCCTTCCGCCCTCTGCAGTCGTCTGCGTCTTTTTTCTTTCCTTTTCGCAATTTTGAACATTTTACAAGACGAGGGGTTCGAGGCAAGTGAGAGCATCCTGCACGTCGTGGAGGAGCCCACGGGCACTTGGCGCGCTCCCTGGGGACTGCACTGGGAACCTGAAAGGTTTTTTTTATGCAGATATATTTATATTTTTATGCAGATGTATTTATAAAGACATAGGTAATTTTTTTTTCCTCCCTTGTCTCCACCGCCTTGAAAGCGAGAACTTTTGGCAAAGGACGGAGGAAGAAGCTCAGCAACATTCTGGGGGGAGGCTGGGGTGGGGTTTTTTTTAAGAAAAAAAAAAATTGAGTGCATAGCGATGGAGAAAATGTCCCGACCACTCCCACTGAATCCCACCTTTATCCCACCTCCCTACGGCGTGCTCGGGTCCTTGCTGGAGAACCCGCTGAAGCTCCCCCTTCATCACGAAGACGCATTTAGTAAAGATAAAGGAAAAGAAGCTGGATGATGAGAGTAAGAGCCCGACGGTCCCCCAGTCAGCATTCTTGGGACCCACCTTATGGGACAAAACCCTCCCCTATGACGGAGATACTTTCCAGGTGGAATACATGGACCTGGAGGAGTTTTTGTCGGAAAATGGCATTCCCCCCAGCCCGTCTCAGCATGACCACAGCCCTCACCCTCCCGGGCCGCAGCCGGCTTCCTCAGCTGCCCCCTCCGTCATGGACCTCAGCAGTCGGACCTCTGCACCCATTCACTCTGGCATCCCATCCCCAAACTGCATGCAAAGCCCCATCAGACCAGACCAGCTGTTGCCAGCCAACCGCAATACTCCGAGCCCCATTGACCCTGACACTATCCAGGTCCCGGTGGGCTATGAGCCAGACCCGGCCGACCTTGCCCTCTCCAGCATCCCCGGGCAGGAAATGTTTGACCCTCGCAAACCCAAGTTCTCTGAGGACGAACTGAAGCCACAGCCCGTGATTAAGAAAGCTCGCAAAGTCTTCATCCCAGATGATCTGAAGAGCACTGGAGGAAAAAGTCCCCAGCAGATTTAAGTCACTGCTGTCATCCAATACCTCAGATTACCTTCAGTGATGCAGAATCATAAAATGTCCAGGTTTTGGGACTTCCGTGGTGGCGCAATGATTAAGAATCCACCTGCAGGGACTTCCCTGCTGGCGCAGTGGTTAAGAATCTGTCAGCCAATGCAGGGAACACGGGTTCAAGCCCTGGTCCGGGAAGGTCCCACATGCTGCAGAGCAACTAAGCCTGTGCGCCAGAACTACTGAGTCTGTGCTCTGGAGCCCGCGAGCCACAACTACTGAGCCCGTGCGCCCGAGAGCCCATGCTCTGCAACAAGAGAAGCCACCGCGATGAGAAGCCTGCACACCGCAAAGAAGAGTACTAGCCTCTGCTCGCTGTGACTAGAAAAGTCTGAGCGCAGCAATGAAGACCCAACGCAGCCAAAAAAAAAAAAAAAGAATCCGCCTGCCAATGCAGGGGACACAGGTTCAAGCCCTGGCTGGGGAAGATCCCACATGCCACAGAGCAACTAATAAGCCCGTGTGCCACAACTACTGAGCCTGCGCTCTAGAGACTGCGAACCACAACTACTGAAGCCCGCGTGCCTACAGCCTATGCTCTGCAATGAGAAAAGCCACCGCAATGAGAAGCCCCCTCACCGCACGGAAGAGTAGCCCCCGCTCACCACAACTAGAGAAAGCCCATGCGCAGCAACAAAGACACAACGCAGCTGAAAATAAATAAATAAATTTATTTTAAAAATAAAATAAATAAAAAATAAAGAGACTGTGTAGGGAGATGCCTAAATCAATTGGTTTCTGGAGTTGGTCTTTATTTCCCTGGGGCACCAAGATCTAATACTGATGTCCCAATAGCTTTCTCAGACATTTGTGCCTGCTCTTTGGATGAATGAGTCAAACCTCTGCTGAGGAAGAACTGTTTCTCAGGGACCAATTCCCTCCCTCTGCTGTCTTCCCTTTCCTTTCCCAAGCATCTACCCTTCCTGCCAAAATTGGGACCCAGCTATCAAGTCAGAGGTTCACTTTCTTTCTCAGAGGTTCACCTTCTACGTCACTGAGAATGGGAATACACAGGGATAGGTTGGTTAAAAAGGTTTCCTGTAATGACCCTTGCAGGTAAACAGAGACACTTACTGAGGAGGCCAGGGCTGGCTCTCACAGTTGACGGCCCTTGCATAACTACCACGGACTTCAGTCACTCTTCTAAGACCTCCCTATTGCTGAGAGGGTCTCAAACCTAGACCTCTTACAGGCTCACACACTAGCATTTTCCTCAGGGGTCAGGACAAGACTATTCTCTGGAAGAAACTGTGATATTTATTAGTAAACCCAGCAATGGTCCCAGGGGTGGCCAATCTGGCATCCTTCCAGAATGTGTCAAAACACCAAGCTGTTGATTATTCACACCTAAGGTACTTGGGCCTGTCTTCCTCCACAACCCCCGCTCCTATGGCTTCACAGTGTGAGAGAACATCCGCTGCCCTCAGAAGACGCTTCAGCAGTCCTTAAACTCTCCAGATACATTAGATAAGCTTCTATAATTGCTTCACATTCAACAAACTCTGAGCCATAATGATCCATTATAAAAACTGAAAAAAACTTGAAAGGGGCTTTCCCTGGTGGCGCAGTGGTTAAGCATCTGCCTGCCAATGCAGGGGACACAGGTTCGAGCCCTGGTCCGGGAAGCTCCCACATGCCGCGGAGCAACTAAGCCTGTGTGCCACAACTACTGAAGCCCGCGTGCCTAGAGCCCGTGCTCCACAACAAGAGAAGCCACCGCAATAAGAAGCCCACGCACCGCAACGAAGAGGAGCCCCCGCTCACCGCAACTAGAGAAAGCCCGCGTGCAGCAACAAAGACCCAACACAGCCAAAAATAAAAAAAATAATAATAAATAAATTTATTAAAAAAAACAAAACTCCAAGGTACTTTGATATATTTAATCAGGTTATAACATTATACCTTGGGACAGGAGACCAGTGGTGAGTCCAGGGGCACTCAATGTTCTTCCATAAAAAATGGTTTAGTCTTCTGAAATGACATAAAAATTTTGACAGAAGGCAGCCTGGGCCGAAGCATGCCGAGAAGCACCGTCAGCCGCTCCTGGCAGTCTATTTTTATTGGGATTTGTGAAGACAGCAGATGCATTCCCAGAGCTCTCTCACTGGTACAATGGCCCTCACCACCGCCCATTTCCCAGGGTGGGAAACAAACAGTTGGAGCTGCTGAATCACTGATTTCAGAAACAAGTCATCAAAAGGACAGTCTTCACACACCAGATTATAATATTATACTTAGAGGCATCCACATTAGATACCCTCTTCATGGTATAAAGACATTGAGAAATGATGTTACTCAATGCACAAAACGAATAAGAAAAATAACGACCTGCAGTACACTCACATACCGCAGGGGAAATAAGCCAGAGGAGAGCAGATTAAAAAGAAGTTTATTGTACAATTCATCAACTTCCTCGCTCAGATGACCTGACTCTGTCCCACTGAAAACTCACCTCTCTTCTGAGCCTGTTCCTTTGGTTTTCCTGACACACTGAGTCCTGCTTCAGCAGTACCCTTGGAACGAAAGCCATGCCATCTCAGAGAAAGGTTAAGAGCACCCCCAGCTGATGCTCCCTTGGTCTGTTATCACTACACAGCAGAAGCTATTCTCAAGGGTCCCCATTTGATAAAGATGGAGACATAGCAGGAAGTCCCCTCGTCCCTGTGCAGTGCAATGGAAGATCTGCTGATTGACCAAAACTCAAGCATCTTGACAGCGGGTGGGGAGGGGATCCCAGGCATCTCCTTAGGGGGTCAGGACAGGGTGAGAGATGCCTGTACAGCCCCTCTGCCCCTCTCATCTCTGGAGTCTTTTCTGACCCAGGCTTCACTCTGAAAAAGATTTCGCTGCCTCGGGTGGATGGTGTTCCATCCCCTTTGCCATAGGGTCTCTAATCACAGGAACCTACAGGAAGCTGAATGAGCCCTCTTTATAAACCTAATTTTGTCTTTAATATTCTTCTAAATAACTTAAGGGCAATTTTTCTTTATAGATACTGTCCCCTTTTATGTGCAAATATACATTGGAACATACCGATTTACCTTCAAGCAAATCCAAGAGTCATTTTTTTGAGAATCATACCTTTAGGCAAGAAATCAATGTAATTATAAGGAAAGTATTGACATTTTATTTATATACAATTCACATATGACTAAAAAAACTTTGGTTGATATTGTAACAATTTTCAAAATAGAACATTAACAATAGTTCTTCTTTAAAGGAGGGGATGGAATCTTAACACTTAATGAACACCTACTATGTGTCAGAGTCAATGCTGGGAATATCATATAATTTAATTGAAACACATCTCACCTTTAAGTGATTGTGGCTTTTCTCTATTTCTTTTTTCTCCCCTCTCTCTGACACTAATATAGCTCCTATCCCCTAAGTTCCAGAAAAAGGAGGGGGTACGATATGGTCAGAGGAGCTTCACAGAGGCAGGAGATGGAGGTGACGGCTTTGATTAGACAATAATGGCTTACACTTCCCAGTCTGAGCAAAGAAAAATTGCTCTACACTCCTCTCCATATTTGCAGACACAAACCCATCTCCGATACACAGAAACACCTCCCAGGTACATGCTGTACTCAACACACAGATCAGGGATGCTTATTTACCCAGTGGAAACAACCTTAGACTTGGAGTTTATATCTCATCTCTGCTACTTGCTAGCAGTGTGACTTTGGGCAAATCCCTTCATCTCTTTGAGCTTCAGATTTTTTCATTATTAAAATGCAGGTTATAACACCTACCTCACAAAGTGTTTGGAAGATCAAGTGGTGTAAAGTAGGTGAAAATTTTTAATCATTATAACAACACCGTTAAGGCAAATGAAATCTGTACTTTACAGAAGAGGGGAAAAAAAAAAAAGGTTAAGGAAACCAAGTGATTTACCCAAAGCCACATAGGAAATAATCAGAGAAGCCAGCAATTAATCCCTTCTGACTCTGAACAGTCAGATGTGCTTTTTTCCATGGCACAGACAAATTCCATCTCCCCTGCTGCCCTCCCTTTTGGGCTCTCAGACATGGAAAGTAATGCCTCTTCTATCCCCACTGATCTCAGGGCCTTCTCTCTTCACAGCCACCTGGTGTTAGCCAAAGTCAGCCAAATGTGGTAGATACTTGGTTGGCTGGCATTAGGAATGTCATCAAAGCATCTGTAAGTCAGAAAAGGAGACAGGATTTGGAAAGCATGTGGCACACCACTGGACCTACAGCCTGACAGGAAAGGCTGAAAGTAGGGGGACTGATACGGATCTGGGTAAGTCTACATTGACTCCAAAAAATGAGGCTTCTTATGTATGCAGGTTTTGTTTTTTACCCTTGGAATTTAAGCTCCATTCACAGAGGCCTGTGTGTGGCTGGGTGCCACAGGTTAAGAGGACACAGAGTGCTGACTTCCAGCCCCCAGTCATACCAGGTGCCACAGGTTAAGAGGACACAGAGTGCTGACTTCCAGCCCCCAGTCATACCAGGGCCTTTAAAGGACCAGGGCCAGGGCCAGGTGAAAGACAGTGACTTTCAGAAGATAAGAAGGAGCTGTCCATCTTTTTTTTTTTTTTTTTTTTAAATGTCAGGTAAAATCCTTTCTACCAGCAGAAATCCAGAGACTCTCTTCCCATTATGAAGAACCTCCAACTGAGGGTGGAGGCTGAGCAAAGGGGGCAAGCTGCTAAGGGGACAGGAAGCCCTAAAGCTGAGAGACCTGGATATTCCAGTACAATCAGGCTTTGCTTCCAGTTAGATGAGCTCTGCCCACCAACATCCTGTTTGGTGTGCTCACCTGTCTGACATGCTGATAATGACAGCAGTGCTACCGGTTTTATTATTGGATCACACAGGGCAAAGCTCTTCCATGAATTTGTACCTATCAATTCCAGTGTATAATGGTATTAACTCTCCCATGAAAACTCACTATTAGCCTAACATTTTTTTCTAGTACTTTGAGTTCACCTTGGAAACTCACGTTAGTCAGGATCTTATATCCTGAGGAAACAAGAAACAGATGAATTATCCCAAGGAAAAGGTCCACAGGGAATACACAAATGGGGACACTTTCTAAAATATGTGTTTCTGTTCCACTTTTGCCTCTCAGCTCCACGTCCATCCACTTAAACTCAGCTTTGCAATTCTGGGTGGGGTTGGGACTCCGTAAATCCATTTCAGGTCTGCCAGCCAGATCCCTGTTGCACCAGCAGGGGGTGCCCGAGGGCACCTACAAGGCAAGAGGCTTGCTCCTTCCTGCTCCTGCCAGCATCACCCCGAGGAGCAGCAGCAGTGTGTGTCGGTCCCCAGCTTGTCTTCACACTCCCAGAAGCAGCCGCATCACACTTTCTGAGTGATGCCAGCACCGACAGAGCAGCGCCCTTTCCTCAAGGGTCTGAGTTCCAGCTCCTTGGGCTTCTAGCTGTGATAACCCCAACTTGTCCCTTTTGCTCTCGCAGCTCTAGTGATGGTGGCTGTTTCCTGTCCCCCAGCCCATGCTCCCCATTTACCTATTCTGTTCTTCAATATCTGTCATATTGATTTCTGATATTACAAGAGCTGTTAAAATAACTTACGTAGTTTCTACCTTGCTGACTGATACAGCACGTTTGAGAGCCTCAACTTCATTTACAACAGTGGTTAAAAGAGCAGACTCTGGGGCTTCCCTGGTGGCGCAGTGGTTGAGAATCTGCCTGCCAATGCAGGGGGCACGGGTTCGAGCCCTGGTCTGGGAAGATCCCACATGCCACGGAGCAACTAGGCCTGTGAGCCACAACTACTGAGCCTGCGTGTCTGGAGCTTGTGCTCCGCAACAAGAGAGGCCGCGACAGTGAGAGGCCCGCGCACCGCGATGAAGAGTGGCCCCTGCTCGCTGCAACTAGAGAAAGCCCTTGCACAGAAATGAAGACCCAACACAGTCAAAAATAAATAAATTAAAAAAAAAAAAAAAAAAAGAGCAGACTCTGAAATCAGTCACACCTGGATGGGAACCCCAACCCATTTATGGAGTACTTGGTAACTCTGGAAGAGTTAATTCACCTCTCTGGGTCTCATTTTTCTTAATCACTTTCATTTATTCAACTAACATTTACTGAGCACCCCCCAAGTTCCAGGCACTGTGCCAGGCAGTAGAGATACCATGTTATGCAAAACAGTTAAGTCCCCTGACCTGAAACCTTCTGTCAACGGAATCAGATGAGATAATGCAGGTAAGGCACATGTCATCAGCCTTCCTCTCTGTACCATGACAGGGGAGCAAAGACAAATGGGTTTTGAAAAAAGTGTAACATCTAGGTCTCTTCAGAAAATGAGACAAGTGTCTGTTCCTCAACAAGGCTGAAGGATTCAGTCAACATAACACCAGGGATTCGTTGTGTGCCCTGTCCATTCCTCCTGTTCAGAGCAGAGAAGCAATGACCTCGCAAAAGTATTCATTCAGAAGGAAATGGGACAAACAGCCCTAGAGAGGAAACACTACATAATGGCATTTTTTAGAAATTCCAAAGAGACAGGTTCCTGTGATACAAGGAAAGAACAAAAGGAGCTGCAATGCAGGAGTAGGACTGGGGCCCAGAATGACCATGACCATGGGGTGTGAGTGGAGAAAGATAGTAGAAAGCTGCTGTTCCAGCATCAGTCACAGCGAGAGTCTTTTTACCATAAAGAATATATAAATATCAAATAAACCAGAACTTACTTTCTGCAGTAGGACTATATACCTAGACAGTCCAGGGAGGTGATAAGATGGAAAAGAAAGATTCTTTATTCCATTTAAGTCTGAACCTAAAGGTCCCACGCTGTGGGCAAGGAAAAGCTGGAAAGAAATCCAATCTCCACAGTTTGACACAATCCTTCCTTGGACTTCTTCTGACTAGACATCAGGCATATTGAGGCAAGGATGGCCGATGTTCTCATTAGCAAGGAAGTATTTCTGCAAAACTACTGTGTAGCTAAATTCTTGAAAGCACAGTGCCTGGAACTTGGTGGGTGCTCAATAAACGCTGGTTGAATAAATGAAAGTGATTAAGAAAAATAAGACCTAGAGAGGAGAATTAAATCTACAACACACTGATATCCTATAAATGCAAACTAAACTCTTCACCCTCAATTTTTTATTCATTTTGACATCACCATAACTATCAAAAGTCATACTGAAGGAAAATAACCATGGGAAATTATTACTAGAAGGTCTATTCCACATCCTTGCTCTAGGGCCTCGTTATAAATAATTTACTGTCAAGGAAGGAATTCAGAGTCCCACAAGGCATGAAAAGCCTGGAGACAGTTTTATTCATAAATAAATGCCAACATTTAAACAATCAAGACATCTTCAAACTCCAGGAGTTGAAATCAATATTGAATATTGAAATTCAATATTGAATATTGAAATCAACAATATATACTGCCTGGATGATTTGTTACACTTGTGTTTATAGTCTGAATAGGAAGATAATTCAGTTCCACCTCAAGAGCCATTATATGGCCAAGCCCAAGAGAAGCACTTTGCATAAGAGGTGATATCTCTCAGTTTTTCCATTTCAAACAAATTATCATCTCTGCATTTAAGACATCAACCATGCAATTCTTTTCATGACTTGTAGTACTCTTGAGCAATTAAGAACATTTATAAGGTGAAAGAAGTCAGGGACAAATGCCAAATTTAAAATGATCCACAGAACACTGAAGAACCCCCAGACAGCACTGCTGTCTCAGACATAAGGCGAAATAATCCCTTCTGCTCAAGAAAACATAAATGAGCAGTGAGTATGCATCACAGCAAGAGCATTATCGCCCAGAAGAGGCAACTGCTAAATACAGACTTCATTTTCAAACAAGCCTCCTAACAGGAAATGTGAACCAAAAGGTCCCTTCTGAGATGGAGAAATGTCACTTGGCAACATGTCTTCCCTGTGGCCCATGGCAGCCTTCCCTCATATCCCCCTTCCCACACAGTTCAATCAGGGCGTAGAAGAACCTGTTTGTTACACATTCCTGGATGTGGCAGACAACACTCGGGAGCAGGCAAGGGCAGAGAAGCCCGGCCTACGGGATCAGCCCCCAGAATTCCTGGGCTTACATACCATCCAGGCCATTGTGATGACTGTAGTTTCTTTTCCCCAAAATGCTCAGAGACGTGTGATTCGGGGTGGTTAGCATCCGCTTGGTAGCTGGGGTTTGTAGGCTTGGTGTAGATCGAATTACATTAGGTTTCTTCGAAGGATGGATCTCTGACAGGGGGAAGAAAGGTTTCTCAACTCAGAACATGGTATTAAAAATCTGTGTGCACTTACATCGGCTAATAGGCACACATCTTATTCTTATTTCTTAATGAGCTAAGAGCCAGTTCCTTATGAACCAGCTTATTTTCCCAAGTACTTGCATAATGAATCAACTTCAAGTGCTGTTACCATGGCTTTATTTATCAAAAGGGAGCTGGTTCTGCCCCTGCTAGCTGAAGCTCTGAGCTTCATGTTGTGAGTACAAGAAAAAAAAAAAAAGAAAAAAGCCACTTCAGAAGGTCACTTAAACATGAGATTTATGAGGGGAATAAGGCATCTGACTCTTCAAGGAATTAGAAATTCAAAGGCTATCTGGAGAGGTAGCCTTAAAGAAAACTACCCTTGTGCTCCATCAAACCAGGAACATAGATAGCATGTAGCACATCTGGTGTGTGAGAGCTTTCTGAAAAAACAGGATTCCTCCTCTGGCTCTGCAACTAGGACACAGGACCAGGGTCAATCACTCCCAGCGAAAAACAATTTGATATAGATGAAATCTGACACCAAACTCCAAATACTAGAGTTAAGAAGTAGCAGACGACGGGACTTCGCTGGTGGTCCAGTGATTTAAGACTCTGCACTTCCACTGCTGGGCTGTGGGTTTGATCCCTGGTCAGGGAACTAAGGTCCCGCGTGGCATGGCCAAAAAAAACACACAAAAAAAAAGCAGCAGAAGAAAACTTTGACAGAGGATATATCACAAAACTGTAATGTGCATGTGGTACATGTGTTTATGTGAAGTATGTAGTTGTCAGTAGATGGACAGAAATTGCAACACTGTAGCAATTGGATTTAAGGACCTCAGTCTACCAGGCAACCTCTTCTCTAAAGCTAAGCCTGCTCACTGATTCTGAGTCACTACCCAACATGCCAATCATGCACAAGCCACCCTGTCTTCCCAGGTGAGGGCCAGGATATCAGCCTTATTTACTGAAATTTAGGAAGGGCTGTTAGGAGTATTGGTCTGGTCAAAATCCTACACTTGCTGAAATTTAGGAATGGATCAGGTACTAACCAAAATACAGTGCTGATTTTTTTTTCGACATGGTATTGAAGGTTTGCCAACCTCATATTTCATCACAACCTCCATACGCTATGCTCCATGAGGACCAGAAAACCTGCCTTCCTTGATCCGATTTTCAAGCGCCTTTGTTCATCTAGTTCTCTTGGCCCTCATAAGGGGAAAAACATTCTATCTATTCAAATACTACCTATTTTTCAAGCTTGAGATCAACTATTACTTTCTTCACATAAGTTGCCCTAACTCCCATCAGAAATAACTATCCCTTCCTCCAAGTGCCCAATGCTTATTACCTGTAATTCTTTTATAGGATCTAATCCTTTGCTCAATTGTTCTTACCTGTGTGCCTTCCCTGCTAGTTGAAGATTTTTGAGGGCAAGGTTGTATTCATCTTGGTGTTCCCCAAATCACTTAGTGAAGTGTCTTGTACATAGTAAATACTCAGAAATATGTTATATAGGGAAGTGGTTCAGTTAGTAAGGACAGCACTGCTTTGGGCTTATCTGGTAGAGACAGAAACCAATTTGCCCATAGCAGGAACACATAATTACCTATGGAAATGCTGACTAATATGCAATTATATTCTATTTTTTATGATCATAAACTTTCCCTTGCAAGGTGGGAGGGGCTTCTAGGATTAGGCCCTGCAAGGGAACACAGATAGCAAACTTCAAGGATTTGATCACCATGAGCTAGGTCGTGCCTGTGATAACCATGTGATATTTTGGGGGGCTATCAAAGCAACTCTTTAGGCCCTGAGGAATAAAACAGGAAAAAAGGTGGCAAAATAACATCAAAGAAGGAGCTATGCACTTCTGAATCCTAGGATGCTCTGATGAGGACCAGATCATATACCAACTTTAAGGCTACACTTTGATTTTTAAAAGACTGGATGTCTTAAGTCTGAACACTTCACAAATATAAATCTTTCACAAATATAAGTAATAAGGTTCAATGCAACTCTGAGAACATACTTCACTTTTACTGAGAAGATGAAAAAGCAAGAATATTAGAAGCATAAAAACATGCCATTATAGCTTCTAGGTATAGTAGGAACCATTTTAGCAGTCATTATTTTGTAAATTATTTATCTTAAAACTTTCCAAAAAAAAAAGGTTATTGCCTAGTAATTTTATACTATTCCTAATTATATTTCAAAATGTAAATGGAACCATCATCTTTGGCGACTTCCAAGTTAAATAACATGATAAAAACCAGAAAGCAATACTAATGCTTTCCTTTCAAGTAACCTTAATTGGCACATTAAAACTATAAATACTGTTTAAAGGTGGGTTAAAGGCCAGTTTTATCTGGTTTTTTTTTTTAAAAAGTAAATAAACCAATCTTTCTCTATTTAAGGGGAGGGGTGAGGTGGGTTTGAAATAGTGGAAGGATCTAAATAAAAATATTAAGAATATTCATCGTTAATTTTATAATAACCTAGAATGGTGACAGATGGTAATTAGAATTATCACGGTGATCATCCTGTAATGTGTATAAATGGCAGATCACTATGTGGTGATCCTGAAACTAATATAACATTGTAAGTCAATTATACTTCAGTTAAAAAAAAAAATTCATCCTCTAATAATTTAGTGATTATTTTCCTCTTTTTGCTTAATCTGTATTTATATCCATAAATATACATTACATTTTTATTCAATGATATTTTCGGAAAAAGTAAACCTATCTATAACTCTGTATGTTTTGTGTTTTGGTAATAAAAATAAAAGTTTCTGAAATAAAATAAATTGACTATACATATGAAGGTATCCAATTGCAGCTACTTGAAAGGCTTGCATTTAATTTAGGTATGTCAATTTTGAATAGCCGATTATAAGATACAGAAATCGTTGAGTTTTTCTTCCGTTAGGAAATACCCACCTAAATACCCAATGATACATGCCAAAGGTTTCCTAGTGCTTTTGCTTTTCAGTGGACTTCCAGATAGGTCCGCATGTCTGTCTGCATCTGGGGAGAAAGAGAAACACGGAGACAACCAATGAGGGTGATTTCTCTGCCTATGCTACATACACCGCATAAATAAAATGTGCAAGTGGAAAACAGTGCAAAAAATCTGCCAGATTCCTCCATAATTTCCTTTGGGGCTTAAGAAAACCGTTTTCAGTTCTGGTTCAAATTGCTGAATGGGATTTTACCTGGAGAATACTCACTTTAAAGTCCCTTATGAATGTAGCTAACACACATCTTACATGCACATGCTTTCTTTCTGTGCATGCTCATCTGTAAAATAGCCATGGCATTTCTACATTATAGTAGAAAAGCTTCCATAAAGTATGAGGTGTTATCAGTCCTAATGGAGGATAAATCTGGCATGGAAGACAAAAATGACAAAGGCAACACACTTGACCATCCCTGACCTAGATGGAGTGGGTCTCTATGGAGGAGTCTTCATCTATCGCGATTAAATTCAATTCCATTAGATTAGAGCTTCCCAAAAGTAAAAATGGGTCATTTGGTTTTATCACTAGTTTTCTATCCTTCATATCCTACTATGATGTCATTAGTGCTGAGATTTAAAAGGTTACCTGTATGCAGACAGGTATTTCATCCAATAGTCAGAATAGTAAAGTACTGTGATGGATGTTAGTTCATAGAGGTCACATCACATTCCTCATACCCTACCATAAAACAGTTCAGAGAAAAATAAAGCACACAACACAAACACTCTCTGTGTTTTAATTTTTAAGCTCTCATTAGATGGAAGAGTAGATGTGAAACATGGCTGCCTCTCATACCAAAGAGTTAAGCAGTGGAGTCTGAAGCAACAAAAACAATGTGTATTGAAATGTTTTTTAAATTTGCAGGTACTGTCATAAAGCTTAACAGAGTAGCTTTAGCAGATATGATTCTGCTATGTTTATGCCTTTTCCCACCTTCACATTTTTGACAAAAATGTCCTATAGATTTTCTGTGGCTGAGACCACATTTCTAGGCCTACATACAGGAAATTTTCTTTGACATCCACAGGGATTCTCTGCACTATTAGCATTAAAATGTATAATTCAATCTGGAACTTCAAATGATTTAAAATTAAAAATTAACTTTTTCATTAGCTCTAGCCCTCTCAACAAGGAAACTCTTTTCCAATAACTATTAAACAGGAAAAGGTGGGAAAGCAGCATTTAAAAATATTGAAATAGACAAAGCACAAACTGCAGACAGCCTGGAATCTGAATATATATCCCAAGCACTGGCTAATTACTATGCAACCACTTGACAACTATAAATGGTCCAGTTTCTTTTCCTCCAACTCAGCTGATTTCCTTTGAGCAAAAAAAAATTACTAAGCTATGAAGCTTTTCACCTGTTATTGAATAATAGTGAAGATACAGTCAGAAATATAATAAGCATATTTTGGAGGAGTAATCTAAACAAACATTAAAAAGCAGCCCAAACCCTGCAAGGATCAAACACCTGTCAAATCACTGTGTGCTAACAGTAATAATTCCTTCCTAATATTACTAATTCACCAAAAATTCAAGTTCTGCTTAGGAAGAGGACAAGAGAAGAAATTTATTTTCTATTAATAAAATAAAGCTTGAATGAATCATCTTAGTATTTGCTCAATGTTTTGGACAAAAACCATTACTGTATTACTAGTAGTAAGATTAACTTTGCTCTTTATTCCAGTCTATAAGGCCCAAAGGAAAACTGCCAATGTGACTTCAAGTGATGAACTCCCACATGACTGTCACCTTGACAATAATCAACGTACCCATCAAAGGAGTCACCAACACAATACCCATAGACATTTCACTTTCTATTAATCTGCTTTTAATTTCTCACTAAATGAGTAGGATTAATTATGTAATGTTCCAAGTGAGAATCTACAGAGCACCTGAGTGGGAGATCAAAGCTTTTTAGAAGGATCCATATTTCATCAATCTTCATTATATTTTATAGGAAGTAGTTGGTGGCAAGAACTATCAGTCTCAACTGTGAATAAATTAGGATGAAAGGTGGGTGCTAAGACTACCGCATGACTGTTTAACATAAAAATTGCATCCATTCAGTGATTATGCCGAATATAAATAGAAAAAAATAGTTTCTG
>NW_021703775.1:53898881-53905142 GCF_005190385.1 Monodon monoceros
TCCATTCAGTGATTATGCCGAATATAAATAGAAAAAAATAGTTTCTGTCCGGAGGAAATGATCATAAACATAGATGATCAGGTCCACATTTGAGTTGGTTAAAAAGAATCCTGGTCTGTACTCAAGACCAGGCCAGTGGTACCTTGCTCTCAAATTATTCACCTAACTATATTTAAAGAGATAATTAATTAGTACCCATTAAAAGCACACAGGTAAAGAAAGCAACCTGAGAAATGCCCGAAGAAACCAGAAGGAATTAAAATCTGGCCAGAGGGAGAGCATTTTCACCTCACTCAAATGGCTTGACTGAGCACAAGGCATATTTCCCTGGCCTCCTAGAGGATGAGCTATACCTCTCTGAGGTAAACCTGGAAAAAGTTACCTTTTTTTTGCAACTCATGGCTATCTTTCTAAAATGTTTTGGAAATATTAGAGGGGAAACTAAAACAGAAAATTTGCAGAAAGTATATACCGAATTAAAATTCACAAAAATATCTCACATGGGTCTTCAAAACTGCTATCAAAGTAAAACCATCCATAGAATTTTCTTATAGGAATTATAAAGGCATTTCTAAACAAGACATAAAACGCATGTGCCATTAAAAAATTTTTTAAAAAAAGATAAATTCAGCTACTTAGAAAAATCTGCTTGGCAAATACCTCAACAAAATCAAAGACAAAATGGGGGAAATACTTGCATTACAGATCAAGAGCTAACTTCCTTAAAATATAAAAAGTTCCCATGAGTCAATAAGACTTTTAATAGAAAACAGGCCAGGGGCAAAAACAGTTGACAAAAAAGGAAATACAAATGGTTGTCAAATATATGCAAAACTTTCTACCTCATTCAAAATGAGAAATGCAAGCTAATATAACTTACATGTCACCTGTCAACTAGTTAAGGGTTTCAGAGATGGATAACACTGCTGGCAAGGTTCTAGAGAAACAGGCACTCTCTAGACA
Source organism: Monodon monoceros (assembly GCF_005190385.1). Lineage (NCBI taxonomy): Eukaryota > Metazoa > Chordata > Mammalia > Artiodactyla > Monodontidae > Monodon > Monodon monoceros. The sequence goes on from NW_021703775.1 coordinate 53,899,845, forward strand.
CTGTGGTGGGGGTGTAAATCATAGTTTTTCTGAGGGCAACTGGGCAGTAACTATCAAAATTCAGAATGGAAGTTGCTTGACACAGATGTTTTACTCTTAGGGATTTAACCTGTAAGCAGCTACATGCTCATTTCACACATCATTTTTCTTTTTTGGCGGTACGCGGGCCTCTCACTGTTGTGGCCTCTCCTGTTGCAGAGCACAGGCTCCGGACACGCAGGCTCAGCGGCCATGGCTCACGGGCCCAGCCGCTCCGCGGCATGTGATATCTTCCCGGACCGGGGCACGAACCGTTGTCCCCTGCGTCGGCAGGCGGACTCTCAACCACTGCGCCACCAGGGAAGCCCCATACATCAGTCTTAAATGATAACTGTATATTTGTTGCAACACTACTTGTAATAGAAAGGGATTGGAAACAACCTAATTTTTTTTTAAATAGGAGAAGTACTGGCTCAAGTACAAGACAGACTATTATGCAGCTGATAAAAAAAGGAGGTGGGACTTCCCTGGCAGTCCAGTCGTTAAGGCTGCACTTCCAATGCAGGGAGCACAGGTTCAGTCCCTGTTTGGGGAACTAAGATCCTGCATGCCACGTGGCCAAAAATAAATAAGTACACTTTAAAGAAAAAAGAAAGAAAATCACCCCCCCACACACAAAAAAGAGGATGTAGTTCTCAATGTACTGGTATGGCCTCCAAGATACGTTAAGTAAAAAAGGCAAGGTGCAGAACAATGTAGACATTAACGTCTGTACAAAAACAAAAAATACAACTACTTGGTTTCTTAGAGATACACAGGATGTCTCTGGATACTTCAGACACTGATGACAATGGTTACCTCTAAAAGAGGTAGGAATGGGAATGGCGTTAAGATTTGTAACTACTTTCGTACTTTAAAAAAATTTTAAGTATCCAAAGACAAATTTTTATTAAAATAATAAACTACCAAAATAAACAAGCCAAAACTGTTCTCCTAATGTTAGAACTTAAAATTTCACAAAACTTTATACAATTATTAACAGTAACTTTCACTGAGAAACCTCTAGAAATCTCATAAAATATATAACAAGTTTCTTCTTCTGAATATGGGCCCTTGGGATAATACTTCTGAAGTTGATTTAGCATCTTCAAACAGAAAAAAAGGGCTCCACGTATCCCTTGAAAACATTCATACTGGGGAATGGTGCTGTCATTCAAGTCTCGTGTGTTATCAAACCAGAAAATACTTAATTATCCATGCAAGCTACAGAGGGGGGCAGGTAAGTCATTTGGATCCATTTCTCTGGGGACTTTTGCTTCATCTCTGAAATGCTGCTAATATACTACTTCTACTTAACCTTAGTCTCTGGATCTTGAGTCTCAAATAGAAGCCCTGTGCTCATCAGGTGTTGGGTGATTTTACAGATCTTTGACAAATCAGTCATCCAGTAACTCAGTGGTAAAGTCTCATGATAGTAACAAAGGAGGAAAACCATCATCATTATATTATGGCTTTTTTTAATGAGGGGAGGGGTGTCAAGGGGAAGCAGGGGCAGGCTGTCTGAAACTTGATGCTGTTACAACCATGCAGTTGGTCTGCAAATCTTGTCAAGGACATCGTACTTTTCTTTATGCAACATTTTGGGTTTTGGTCTAGCAATCCATTTTTATTAAGCACTACCTACATGGTAGAACTGGCCCAGGCACTGTACTGATGTTAGCAATTTTTAGCATGGACTTACATATTTACATACAAAGGTATATCATTCAAATAAATAGGTATTTGGGATTTGGTTTTAACAGTCATTTTTTACATCTATATCTATATCTATAAAACACATGTTGGTCATAGTGTATAGTTATTTCAAGTTTTAAAAAATTTTTTAATAGGAAATATATTCCTATGACTCAAAATCGAAAAGTTTAGAAGGATGAATAGTGGTACGTCTCCTTCCCACCCTTTTCCCTCAGCCTCCCAGTTTCCCTTCCCAAAGATATTACTTCTTACATTTTCCTGCGATGCTTTATGGATATGCAAACAAAGATTCCCCTGCTCACTATACTGTATTCCTTAACACCGGTTTCTTAGTGAAAATAAAGGACAGAGAGCACTGCTGTAACAAATTAAAAAAAAAAAAAAACTTCCTCTAAACAAGGATTAACTTGTAAGTCGAGATCTGAAAGTTATGATTATGCTCTCCCCCATGTAACTGAGAATTTATCTCCTCAGCTCCCCACTTCTTCACTCTTCTGTAGTCTGATACCCCATCAACTCTGGCTGTGATACTGGCTGTGGTGTTGCTGCCAAGGCCAGGAGCTATAGAAGGGGTCAACTTCTATACTTCTTATAAGAGGAAGATTCTCAAGTTCACAGGCAAAACTAGTTTCCTTTTCCAATATTATAAAGAATTATTCTAAATGCACTAATTGGAGCTCTTGATCCATCAATATCTTTAGAATTACAAACTTTCACCTGATCTGAAAGTCATTCACCATCACGGAGATTGTTAACTTTTTGGGGGAGGGACAGGGTCACCACTGCCTTTGAGAAACCAAGGAAAGCTTACCAAAAAAACCAAAAAACAAATACAGCTTTAACCTCCCCCTGGACCATAAACATGGTTGCATACAGACATCGGGTTATTAACACCTAATCTTGCTAACAAGCCAAGATCAAGGAATCTGCTAAAGAGGTTGTGACAAGGTACAAATATAAGAAGGGAGAAGATAATGCAAGAAGCAATTAGATGCTAGGAAAAGAGTTCATTAGCTGCTTGCTGGGTGGGGGGACTGGGACTGAGTAGGTGGCTGCTGAAACTTTATAGTTTTAAATTTCGAGGTAAAATTATTCTGAGAATCTGATTCTATGTGTAACTTGACCAATGAAGCTAAATACAAAATAAAATACGCTCCTTGACTCTCATCACAACAAAGGAGTCTGTTCTTTTATTACCATTATTATTATAGATATGTTTGTAGAAATAAAATACAGGTAATTTAATCTCGACCCTTTTATAGTAGCATGGCCTTTTAACTGAGAAAAATTAAAATAAGGTGACACAAAAACATACTTCATTGAAGAATCACCAAAATAAAGACAATGTGCAAATTAACTGAGAAATTAACAGAAGCTTAATGAGAAACAGAAGCTTCCTCAGAAGCCAATTTAGTTGGTGATAGTTTCTTTTCCGCTCATAGCAACAAAGATGATCCTGGAGCCTGGCCAATTTTAATGGAAGAATTTCATTCACTTTCTTTCTCATGTGTTTTTTATTTTTTATATTTAATAAATTATATATAAACGTATATGTTTTAAATCAGCTAAGCCGTATATTCATGGATATAAATATTTTCTAGTTCCTTAAAATGGTAAGAAAGTGATAACATAAATCCATGAACTCAGAAATGCTAGCACAAAACCTCAATATACATGCCTAAGTTCTCACATATACATGAGTTTCATGTAGCTAAGTTTCCCCTCCATGGGACGCAGAGATTACTTCCAATTTCTACTCACTTTACAAAGCACTTTTCTTCTTCTTATAAAGCTTTTACCTGTAAGTTTTAAAGCCTTTCAACTGTTCTGTTGAAAATTATCTTTAGGAACAAAAAACACTTTTCAATCATCACTCCTTTTACAGATACCCTCTTTAAATCAAAATGGAACATCTCATAATAAGAAATTTCTTATCTCACAGATAGAGTTATCTACCGAATGTCTTTAAGATTTCCTACCTGTTAAGCCAGACAGCAAGTTTTCTCATCCCATAGGGAAAAAAAGTTTCATGGCTCTAACATGCTAAACAGGAATGTAACTAAAAGTAGCAAGACTTAGAATCAGAGTTCACACACAAATTATGGACACATTTAGGGGTACATGGTAATAACAGAACAACCTGCAATTCATCGGTACATATGACCTTTTTTCTAACAACAACAAAAAAACATAAGCAAGACTGAATGTGTTGATAATGAGTAATAAAGTCATGTAAATGTTATGTAGCAATGTATATGGTATATGATTATGAAATGGAAACCAAACTGGACAAATAGAAAGAATGCTCAACCACAAATTCAGACACTAGCTTGTAAAAATTAAATGTGTTTTTCAGAAAATTCACCCAAAAAACTTTAAAATTCATTTATAATTTGCTAAATCTTCTAATTTGTTATGAAACACTGTGAATTTCCAGAATATTGTATGATAATTGTAAAAGGTTTGTGGGAAATTGAGAAGTTTACAAAGACATACAATTTCTCATTAGTGTAAATTGGCAAATTTTATTCTACCTTATAGGTAAAAATCCCTCTTCGATAAGGGCTTTCAGGTAATTCCATCACAAAACCCCACTGGATAGGATCACCTCCCACCAATCTTTTGCTGAGCACTGCTTTCTCATAAAGACTGCAGAAGTTTCAATGTTTTCAGGTTGGCATTATACAAATGGCAGCAGACAAAACAATGTTAAAAAAAAAATAAACCAAATAAAAGGCTGTACACAAGAACTTATGTTTATTGCAAACAAAAACAAAAACAAAAAGAGAGAGAGAGGGAAAGAGAGGAAATGGTCAGAAGCACAACATATAAGGTTAAGAATTTAAAAGCATCTTACATTCTGCCCTAATGGCAGCATAATTAATAGGAACAAACGGCCGTCTTGCTGCCTGCCGCAGCCGGAGGGTATTTTTGCAGACCTGACGAGCAAATTTTGTGAAATATGTAGTGTGAAGGAAGAAAGCTTGACGGGTCTTCACTGCAGACTTTGGGCTCCCAGTGTTTCGGACCGGCATCCCCTGCATGGCCTGGCGAGACATGTGACTTCGAACTCGAGGGTCCTATAAAATCAGACACCAACAAACATGTAAAGAACGGAACTTGTCAAAATATAATACTCCTCCCGGAGATGGAAACAACCTCAGTGTCCATCATCGGATGAATGGATAAAGAAGATGTGGCACATATATACAATGGAATATTACTCAGCCATAAAAAGAAACGAAATTGAGCTATTTGTGATGAGGTGGATAGACCTAGAGTCTGTCGTACAGAGTGAAGTAAGTCAGAAAGAGAAAGACAAATACCGTATGCTAACACATATATATGGAATTTAAGGGAAAAAAATGTCATGAAGAACCTAGGGGTAAGACAAGAATAAAGACACAGACCTACTAGAGAATGGACTTGAGGATATGGGGAGGGGGAAGGGTAAGCTGTGACAAAGCGAGAGAGAGGCATGGACATATACACACTACCAAACGTAAGGTAGATAGCGAGTGGGAAGCAGCCGCATAGCACAGGGAGATCAGCTCGGTGCTTTGT
>NW_021703775.1:53905242-54035013 GCF_005190385.1 Monodon monoceros
AGTGGGAAGCAGCCGCATAGCACAGGGAGATCAGCTCGGTGCTTTGTGACCACCTAGAGGGGTGGGATAGGGAGGGTGGGAGGGAGGGAGACGCAAGAGGGAAGAGATATGGGAACATATGTATAACTGATTCACTTTGTTATAAAGCAGAAACTAACACATGATTGCAAGGCAATTATACTCCAATAAAGATGTAAAACAAAAAAAAAAGAATATATTTTTAGGGAAGCATAAAAAAAAAACTCCTTGCATCCTGTTCAAAGAAAAGCGCAGTTTTTAAGTCTTTCACTGAAGAATCTATAACTTATTACGGGGGAGAGAATTTAAAAGTATGTACTTTGGAGTAGGAGGTGGGGAGTAGAGAAGGAAACTGGGTGGAAGTAAGGGTGTCTGTGATCCTATATATTTTTTCTCCTAAATTGACCTTAACAATCCAAAATCACATTCACAACAGTAAAAAACTGCCAGAGGAGAGACTATTTTTAAAAAAAAAATATCGAAGGGGGTCCTTAAATCTTGCTAGCTCTCAAAAAGAACAACCTCCCTCTGGTAGACATAGGTGCCTGATATCTGCCATCTATGAGAATTTTACCAAAATCAAATTTTAACTGTTGTTCACCTCAAGATTGAGCCCATGCCTTCTTGTCCCTCCTACGATAGCCCAGGGACAGAAAGAATGCTCAGTTTGTATTTATTACTTTATGCAATAAAACACATTTTCAACAGTACCGAAAGGTTGCAAACTGTTTGCCAAAAAGCCATTAAAACCAGTAGTTAACTTGTAAGCTCTCTACTCATGCTAACACCTCCCACACACATTGTTCTTCTTCTGAGTAATCTCTCAAGACCGGATACTTTGAATACCTGAAAAAACTGGATTTGTCCCTGCCCCTATCTCCATACCCACCCCTCAACGTTTCAGTACTACATTTAGCTATAATAGCTTTGTTTGTTTTTAACTTATCCTGTACTGTACTTCTGTTTCCAAGGAATGATCCAGGTGCTGAAAAACACTACATTTCTCAACACTAAGAAGACTATTGCTTGTGTACCTCTGTAGCTGGGCTGGGAGGTAACTTCTCCTCTTCCGACTGGGTGGGCATTTTTAGGCCTCCGTATTTTTTCCAATAGAGCCAACAGGTTGCACATAACCTACACTGCATATTAGGTGGGCCCCAAGAATACCACTGATGAGACTGTGTAGCTAAAGACGGAGGAAAAACAAGAAAAAACAAAGAATGTGACATAACTTGTAATATCAATACACATATGGTCAAATATTTCAAAAATATTCCAAAACCATCTTTAGTTTACAATGTTATTTTTCTTCTTCCAGTTTACCCGACAAACAGGAAAGTCTAATACATGTATGTATTTTTCAAGTGAGAATTCATTAAACCATTTATTTCTATAGTTATCAAGTGCCTGTGGCCCTTACTAAGAGGGGCCATTAGGTGAAGTGCCCTATACTATACATTGTGCTGCTGAAGGAGTTTTTGTTGGTTCATTAAAAACATTTTGTACAATATTAAATATTAAAAATATTGTGTAAATTTCTGGAAATAAGTTATCAGAAAGGTATTATTAAACTAAATCCAGGTTTTCCAACCTGTGGTTCAGAAACTACCTCAGGGTTTAAAGTGCTTAGAGGGACCCCTCAGATAAAGGTAGAAGTCTGACAGAAACAGGTATCTGTTTTCCATTCCTTTATTTTAATCAATAGATAAAATAATTATTTTACTCTTTCTCTCTTTAAAAACAAATCCTTTTCCAGACTGTAAGTCCCTGTCAACTGAGCATGCGTAGCCAAGATCACGGCATGCTTAAGACCTGAGAGCTCGATTGATTCATTCCTGAGCTAAACACTACACACCTGTGTTGTTTTGCTCTGAAGTTTAAAGTACTGCCATATAACATTTAAAGTACTCCCACAATGGATCTGAAGTTTAAGAAAGAAAACACTGATGATGAACACTAAGTTAATAAGGGACATAAAATTATGATTCTGTAAGTTTGCCTAGGAATATCCTTCCCTTGATCTGTAAGTTACCTTTATCAGGTCAAAACGTTCAAACAGCACATCAGGGTGTCAACTAACACTTCATAAACCAATGTCAAAAAGAGAAGATACAGCGATCATTACAGTCAAACTCTCTCTTAGTTTGTTGAAAATGATACTGTGAACCCATCATGTATTATTTTGGGAGGACTCCTTGCAAATAGCAGCCTAAAAACCTTTCCTCTTGTAATTTAAAAACAAATAGTAAAATAAGTTGATTTTTTTTTAAAACACAAATTTTAAGAATCCTAAACATTAGGCATGGGCCTATTTAGGATTCTGAACATAAAATTTCACTCATATTTAAATATTTATTTTCACCCAAATTAATCATGACATGTCATTTTAGTATGTCAACAAATGCCTTTCTCTTTATATAATTAACTCAAATTCAATGAAAGTGACAAACAGAAAACACCAAATTCTATCTTTCTATAAAGATAAAACTTATATGTATATTATAGTAAGATACATTTTATAATAGATTATTTAATACATGGACCTAAAATTAAAATTGCTTATTTGTCATGCACACATAAAAATGGTGAAATAATTATTTAAAGGGATATGTGAGACTGCATATAACATGAAAGGGGTTTGTAAGGCAAAAATAAGACACATTAAGCCACTAACACTTGTCTGCAGGATTCTTCTTCTTTTCATTTAAATATAAATGAAGTTCAAAATCTAATTGCCAACTCAAAAACAGTTATGCAATCCATGCAAAATTCTGACCAAAAGAATCTAATTTTCAGGCTTCCCTGGCGGCACAGTGGTTAAGAATCCACCTGCCAATGCAGGGGACACAGATTCGAGCCCTGGTCCGGGAAGATCCCACATGCCGCAGAGCAACTAAGCCCCATGCGCCACAACTACTGAGCTTAGCACACAGCTTAGCACACACTGCTCAACAAACCCAGGACACCACAGAAGCAAATCAAAGGAAACCCAATACCTAAACTCAGTGTCCAGGTGGAAGGTAAGGATGGGCACCTGTCCACTCTGAGGCTACATTATTCTGCCCTCTGCGCAGTGCTGACCTCTCGCACCTCCTGCCCGGCAGTGCCAGCACAATTTCCTGCCCTTCACCCACAACAGGCATCAGAGGAGCTGGGGAAGCCCTACTGGAGAAAACTTACCATAGCAGCTCTCACAGGCTCGCCCTAGGAGAGGGTTCTGCGGCTGGAATGCGGATCCCACGGCTCCATTCACAGCACCAGGTTTGCCATTACTGGTGGATATTTGGTTGGGATTTGGTTTGCTGCTTTCAATGAAATATAAAGTGAAGTGATAAAAATGACTTGCATAACAAGGTAAAAGGCTCTACATTTCATTATTGATTTACCTTAACTACACATAAATAAACATTTGAATGTTTGGTGAAGAAGAAATAAACTGGTAAAAGTAAGGTGTTAAAATGAACCCAAACCACTTATCTTTACAAACCAACGTCATGTAAAAACCAATCTCTTGGGCTTCCCTGGTGGCGCAGTGTTTGAGAGTCCGCCTGCCGATGCAGGGGACACGGGTTCGTGCCCGGGTTTCGGGAAGATCCCACATGCCGCGGAGCGGCTGGGCCCGTGAGCCATGGCCGCTGAGCCTGCGCGTCTGGAGCCTGTGCTCCGCAACGGGAGAGGCCACAGCAGTGAGAGGCCCGCGTACCGAAAAAAAGAAAAAAATCTCTTAAGCCTGACACTCACAAAATAAATACACCGTATCTGTTCTCCGCCCAAACACAATTTCCTTAGGACACCCTCTGATAAATTTGAAAGATACAACTTATTAAACTTTATCACCTATCATAAATTCTCCTGAGAATATAATTTTTGGATTAAATAATTGAGCCAAGGGTAGTGTGCTGTGTTTAGAGAAAACCACTGTCCCATTCCTGCTGCTGGTGTGACAGCTGCTGACTCCACGCATCGGCTCTCAAGGGAACTACACGAAAGCCACATGCCCAACAGAGACACTGTGGATATCAGCAAGGCATATCTCGAGAGGTAAAAGTTAGCATTTCAGGAGATTGTGACCACCCGTGATTTCTATCATGTTTGAATATTTATGACGAAGATTAAGTAGCACTTGAAATTAGAAAAACCAATAAATGTATTTGAGGCATTTCTTTTTAAGAGGAAAAAGTTATATCTATCAGATTTCCAGAGGCCGTAATTCCTCACAAACATGTAACTCAGATTGTCTTGGTATTTACTGAGCAAACATGGCTCACTTTTTCCCATCTGGGGTAGCCTAACTCCCCTGCTTATCAGCCATGCCTAAGAATACTGTACAGGTGTACACAGTATGTCCTCAATACACTCATAATTCATTTAACATGTATTTATTCAGTGCCCAGCAAAAAAAAAGTGCCAACATCAAGGAGCTTGCATTCCAGAGGAGCTTTCATGTCTATTTGCTGGGCAAAAAATAAGCAAAGTAAATTAGCAAATTATTTGTTAGTAATGAATGCTGAATGACTAAATGCAGACCATACTCTATCTTCCTGTGGCTTGTGAAGTAATGAGAGTTCACAACTATTAAGACACCTGGAGTTTCAGCACGGAGTAGGCTTGTGAGTTTCCTTTTTGCTGTTTCTCATTCCCACACTTACATTTACCCGTGAAAGCCTAATATGTAAACTTGGCCTGATGACAAATTAAGATTTCTTTCTGGGCTTCCCTGGTGGTGCAGTGGTTAAGAATCCACCTGCCAATGCCGGGGACACGGGTTTGATCCCTGGTCCGGGAAGATTCCACATGCCGCGGAGCAGCTAAGCCCGTGAGCCACAACTACCGAGCCTGCGCTCTAGAGCTCGCGAGCCACAACTATTGAGCCCGCGTGCCACAACTACTGAGCCCGTGTGCCACAACTACTGAAGCCCGCACGCCTAGAGCCCGTGCTTCGCAACCAGAGAAGCCAACGCAATGAGAAGCCCATGCACCACAACGAAGATTAGCGCCCACTCGCCGCAACTACAGAAAGCCCGCGTGTAGCAACAAAGACCCAACGCAGCCAAAAAATGATAAAAATAAATAAATTTTTTTAAAAAATAAGATTTCTTTCTGGCACTGTTACTGTAATTCTTAGCTGACGCCCCATCACCACCCCAGAAGAAATCATTTAACCTCTGTGTGCACTGAGGGCCCTATTCTATAAACAGGGCTATTATTTACACCTCAAATCTGTTCCAGCCATGTATTTTGAAGACAAATTGGTTTCAAAGACACATTTTAAACCAGACAGAACGTATTTCTCCTCTTACAGTTTTCAGTTGGAAAAGTACAAAGTTAAAAGTGGTGATTCAGAATGACTAAGATTTCCAAGGGTATGTAAAAATATTTCTGATTTTTAAAATCTACTATACATAGAAAGAAGTGGTAGCCCCTTGAAGTCAAATGGCTGATAATGTCAGAAGGCTTTCTCTAAATAGGAACATTTCTGACATTTTACACAGGGCAAAATATATGTGTTAAGAGACCTAATACAAATTTACAGTTGAGCGGCCTGAGAAAAGAATGAGAGTAAACACAACTTTAGTTGTTCAACTGAATCTAGAATGTTATTTGACGGAATAAACCACTGACCTTAATTCTAATAATCACAAAAGGAAAATGAGTGTGCAAAGATGGAATATAGACAGGTGAACCAATTAAAACATGTTTTGCAAAACCAAGTACCTACAGGTTCCTTCTCAGGGGACAAATGGTTAATGTCAATGTTGACCATTTGAATAAAGACAAACATTTTTTTTTAAAGTTTTTAAAGCTGCATTATATGAAACTGCCCTTCCTTTATCTAATGCCCAAACCTTTCCTCCCCTCATCTATGCTCCAGGTTGCAGCCCTCCTGCCCTCTTGAGAACTTTGTACACTTGATTCTCTTTCCTGGACCCTCCTCATTACCATGGAAACAGATTTCTCCATTTCTCCATATTTAAAAAACTCCCCCATTACTCTATCCACACTCACCCCTCAATGCCAAGAGCTCTCTCGACTGCCTTTTCCAGCCAGTTTTCCTGAGAGCTGCTAATCTTCACTGTCTGCAGCCCTTAGCACTCTATTAAAGATTACCATCGACCTCCATGTTGCTAAATTCCCTGGCTATTTTTCATTAGCATTTGACACCGTTAACCTCTTTCCCTCCTTGAAAGACACTCCTCTCTCAGGTTGTGTGATAATGCACTCACCTGGCTATCCTTTTTCAGCTATCATACTCCATCTGATATACTGAACAGATTTCCTCAAGTTTGGTCCAAGGCTCTTTTTTCTTATTACTCTAAGAAATCTCATCCATCGTTTCAAGCACAATATTGTATGCCGATGAAGCTCAACTATGGACCTCTAGCCCAGAACTTTCTCCTGAGTTTAAGACCAATATATCTGACAGCATATTCAACACCTCTTTTTGGAGAAAACAAACTCAAAATGACCCAACCTGGTTCTCTGCCGCAGTTTCTCATCATGGTGAACAGCACAGCAATCCACCTAGTTAATTGAGCTAGCCAGAAACCTGGGACTAAGCTTGACATCTCCCCTCTATCTCTCCATACAAGTCAATCACCTCTAAGTAGCATACCATTTCCAGGCCACAGCTCTAGGTCAAGCTACTATCATCTTTCTTCTCCAAGAACTTTCATAATTGGTGTTCTTACATCCACTCCCCTGTTTCCCCATACCATTTTCCAAAATGTAGCCAGTAATCTTAAAGTACGTAGAAATTTAACCATGATACCTACCTGTTTACAATCCAATTCCACTGTTTATCAGATGGCTAACTCCTGGCCCTTGCCTACCGTATTGGCCTCCCATGGCTCACCACTCTCTTCACACCAGCCACACTGCCTTTCTCTCACCTCCGTAACTCTGTTCTGCCCCTTCCCATCTCACAATCCCATTGGCCTGGAAAGCCTCCATCACCTGAATGATCCCTCCTCTACAGTTCGCTCAAACTCACCTCCACAAGGAATCTTTCCTGACAGCATCAACTGAGTGTGGTCCCCAGAACAAACTGTCACACCAGCTCTTCTTCATCATCAGAGTACTCAACACACTGGGTGACTAGCTGTTTGGCATCTGTCTCCCCCACAATAGAATGTAGGCTCCAGAAGACAACGTGTCTTCTTAACTGATCTACCTCTAGCAGTGAACAGAGTGCTTTGCATATATATAGGAGACTGCCAGTCTCAAAAGAATGACAGTATAAAATAATTCTTGGGGATTCCCGCTGGTGGTCCAGTGGTTAGGACTTTGTGCTTTCACTGCCATGGACCTGGATTTGATCCCTGGTCAGGGAACTAAGATCCCACAAGCCATGTAGCATGGCATCCCCTCCCCCCAAGAACTTAATCTATTATTTGCTTTAAAATAATATTTCAGAGTTAATTGGGAAATTCTTCAAAGAACTCAGATTCTTATCCAACTCAACAGTACAGATTCATAACAGAATTTATTATGAATAATAAATTCATAATAAATAGAATTCATATATTCTATTTATATACATGATTTATATAACATTTTTTAAAAGTATGATTAGAAACTCTATCTTGATCTTCAAAAGTCATTCACTTGGATCAGGGATTGGCAGAGTAAATGTTTTAAGCTTTGTGGGTATTATAATTTCTGTCGCAACCATTGAGCGCTGCCATTGTAGCACAAAAGCAGACAGAGACAATACATAAATGAATGAACATGGCTGTATTCCATAACACTTTATTTACAGAAACCGGTGGCAGGTCAGATTTGGCCCACATACTGGTCTTTGACTTAGTCTTTGACTTAGATCAAGGCTTAGATCAAGGCTCCAAAGTCAATGCAAAACAGAATAGCAACAATTATCTGGGTTATTTGCTGAAAACTGGCTTAATGTACTTTTCCTTTGATGTGACAGCACTGCAAAGTATAAGAAAGCTGGTATGCTTGTTTTTGAAAATCTAAGACACATGAATCACAGCAGTGTTTTCTTTGGGGAGTTGTTCTTTTATAGCTTAGTCAAATAAAACATATAATTTTCTAAAATATTAGAAACCACTCTGCAGGAAGGACATTACAGCTCTGAATAAAAATTATGGACCCTGTAAATTACATGTTATCTATCTTGAGATAAAAGGTTAATAAGAAATATAACAATTCAGTGTCTATGAGGCCTCCTGTACATAAAAATATATCAAAATTCAGTAAACAAAAGGCGAGGTATAAAACAACTGTACTGAGCTCAAAGAGTGAAAAAGCTTGAATCAGTACACAGAACGCTGTAGTAAATTTCATTTTAATCCCCAAAGAACGTAGGATAGCACTGTATACATGGTGCTCAATAAATTTTCCTGAACAAATGAACTGTCAAACTCATGACCTCAAAAAAAGATAATTCATTTAAAATGTAGCAAATGAAAAGAAAATTGGCATTCATTTTGATATGACAATGATTTCTAAACCAACAGGACAATAATGATAGAATGCTAGGCATCTGAAACAACTGAAACCTATTCATTATTTATCCAATAATTTACAAAGTTTGGTTCTAATTACATCCCCTAACCCTTTCCCCAAGCAAACAATGTAAAATTCTCAACCAAATAAACGACATACCTCAAAAGGGCAACACACATTACCCAAACAAAATACATTAAACAATACAGAAGTTTCAAAAGTTGCTAGCTTTCTGAAACACATTTGCTTCAAATAATATTTTCATAGGTTAGTTTTCTAACACTTTCCCTGAAGCTTTTTATTAATTTAAATTTTTTTTTTTTTTTTTGCCACGCTGTGTAGCATGTGGGATCTTAATTCCCGACTAGGGATCGAACATGCACCCCCGAGCAGTGGAAGCGTGGAGTGTTAACCACTGGACCACCAGGGAAATCCTCCCTGAAGCTTCGATGGCATGTTTCCTCTGGTCCTTTTGTTAGCTGACTTGGGGTTTCCCCCACCAGCCATTTTTCTTTCTAAAAAAGGTCATTTAAGTGGCACTAAAATGGAAAGCAAACAGTGCTTTGTAGTGGAAGAAAATAAGATACATAAAGAAATTCAAATTTGGCAGAAACTGACCAAAATGTACATATTTTGTTTTGAAGAGAATTAATACCATGGCAAATATTTTAATAGATTTCCATTACTTACTAAGTTGGGATATACACTTGTTTCAGCTTACTCTCAGCTTCTGCTGCTTTTAGACGTTTCTAATTCAAAAGATAGATAAAATATTTTACACACGATGTCGAATAATTATTACCACTTCATCTGCCTTAAAAAATTCACAAGAAAATAAAACATTAAAGTATACTTCAAAAATTGCCTTTTTAAGATGAGCTTTTCTGTCATGCACGTAAACTGCAATGGTTTGTAAGAAAAAAATCACTAGATTCTGAGGTACAGAACTACAAGTATTAAAAACATTTTAGACACAAATTTTAAAAACAAAGCAATGAACAACTGTTTCCTATTCCTCCATGAGTAGATAAACAGGACTTATAAGTAACCATTTTTACTTTTCACAGTTTCTATTTATTTCTTTCTTGCCTTTCTCAGAGGGAAAAAAAAATACATAACCTTTGCTTTTAGAAAATTATTCAGAGATGATTAGTTTCCAAAGTCCATGAAAGAGAAGGAGACAGTAACTAATCTAAGTCCAATTAAATAAGCATGTACCCTCAAATGTTGGGAGACATGCAGTAAACTTTAAAGCTTGGCTGAACTCATGTCAGATTTTTAGGAACCAATTAGGAGCCAAATGCAGGGAAAGGAATGGGGAAAAGATTATAAAATCACATCCAGAGAGTGATCAACACAATAATAAGTGCAAATAGGGAAGGAAAATAATGTATGGTAGATACTCAAAATGAAGACAAATCAGAATATAAGACAACCCTCCATTTGCTCAATGAGAAGGAAACAAAAACATTTAAGGAGACAACTTAAAACTTTTAAAGAAGGAGTCCAAATTTTTGGAAATAATTTTTATCCAAATACTTTCAACCATCCTTGATGCCATCATCGCCACCATCTATCTTTAGGGACTCTTTTCACTTTGAATAACAGGTTTTCCAGAGCACATGGTCTTCATGCTATCTAAGTTGTTTGAAGTAAGTATTTGGGGGGGCGGGGTGGTGGTGGTGGGGGAACAGCTTTATTAGGAAAGCCAACAGGTGAGAAGATGGCAGACTAATGTCCTAAAAGAACCATCTTGCCTGGATTTGGATGCTAGTTTGAAATGAGCACTTTCTGAATTATATATGATGTGATGCTGGGAATTTTTCAACAAGCCATGGGTATTTATTCACTATTCACAACCTCAACAACTCACTATGGTAATTTTTAAAGTGATCTTTAAATTGTATTTTTATAGCATCTAACACTTGCCACTGGGTGATCATATACTTATGAAAAATAATGTCTGTGTTAAATATACTTGCCCCTTTACCAGTTCTGACATGTTAACTAGAAGAATATAATATACTGACTGAGGTCACTTGAGGAAAATGTACCTTTCCCCCAAAAGTAGTATTACTCAAAACAGGTAACTGAGAGAATTACCTCAATTTGGGACATTTGGGGAGAATTTACAAAATAAGTGATTCCCTGCTTTTAGAGGTAATTTTGGGAAAAAAAGTTGTGTGCTTATGTACGAAGTATCAAACTAGTAAAGACTAACTACTACAGTTAAGGTCAAAGACTTAGGGGGTATAACCACAAAAATGTCTAGGAGGGTTCAGAAGATCTTTCACACATTTTAAGTCATTCCTGTCAACTATACTCACAAAGAGATGAAGCACCAGGCACCTACAAGGAAAACAATACCTCTCTATTGGTATCTTTCCCTGCTGTCTGTCCAAAATATTTATCATAATGGAATCCGAAGTAAAGAAAATATCGAGACTAAAATCTTAAAATAATATGTTAAAGATATGAAATCATGTACTTTAAAATGGTCTAGAAAAGATAAAGCAAACAAAACAAATTTAAAACTAAGCATATTGCTAAGAAATACTAATGTATAAATAGAAAGTTCATTTTAATGCAATTGTATTGGTAGCAATATGAAAAAAATTACCTGCTGCACGTATCTGTCAGTAGTTTTCCACATGTAATAATATTCAATGATGCTAGTCAATGATTTCCAAGGGAGCTGAAAAAAAATTTAACATGATAATGAAAACAAGCTACCGTAGAAACTCTTTTCCTTTAAAACCACTTCTTAAAAATAAGGAGGTAATAATCCACATGGAAGATGCATTCTAGAAGAAATGTTTGAAAAACTGAAATTAATTCTGAGCAAAAGGGTCCCCAAACAAGTTCTATTCAGCTAGAGATGCACATTCCATTTCTCAACTCCCATTCTGTTAAAAGTTATAAACCTTACGACTGAAAATATTTCATGACTTACTCAGTTTTTCTCGGGCCATAGGTGGGGTGGAAGCACAATTTTTAGAAATGATATTTTAACGAATCTGGACTGAGTTCTCCAACTTCCAAAGATGCCACCTACAACTGGGGGTCATTGGTCTCTGGTATAATATTTCTCATCCTTTCCAAAACTGCTCTATTCTGATCTATTTTGTTGTAAATAAAATGAAAACCTAAATCTCTGAAAAAGAACATTGCCAAGTGTGGTACATATTAGAAAAATAGGAAGCTTGTCTGCTATGTTCCATAATTATTCAAAATGGCCAAATGAGCCTTTACTTATGAGACCCACAATGGAAGAATATATTTAATATGTCCCTCTGTAAAGGGAGATCTGTTAGTCTTCCAAGATGCAAATCAGGGCAGATCAAACAAAATGACTGATAACATTCGCGTTTTAGCTGTTGTGGCAGATTTCACTGATAGGTGACTCAGCACCCTCTGACTCCCAGCTTTGCCCTAATGCACCACTGGGCTTAGAGTTAAAATAGTTCTTCCCAGACCCCAGTGCAGCTAGGGGTCTGTTTATGACCCACATGTACAACAACCATGCAATTCCTGTCATCTTCACATTTAACTCACCTGTTTGGTCTGAAGAGAAAAATAAATGGAGTTTAGAAAAAGGACGTTATTTTAAAACTTAACTGGGTGGCAACTTCAACAAATGTGGTCTCCTTACAGGAACAGATCGGCACAGCTGGCATTTGGATTGCAGTTAAAGCAAACATAATTTTCTCCCATTTAACAAGCAATCTAATGGAGCTGAAAGTGTCTGAGGGATGGTGTTAAGGAGCCAACTACGGCAACACCTCACAGGACAGCTGAGGTGTAGTCTCCCAGGGTTTTAAGCAAGCCAAAACCTCTTATCCCCTTAATTATTCTTCTTCTGGGAAGTAGGCCCGGGCATGCAATTTACCTGGAAGCCTGAGAAAAGAAAACCAAGTGACCCTGTAACCTGAGCTTCCTCACGAGCCAGATTTTATCTAAGCCACAGAGTCCTGAACAGCTGTGCTCAGCGCCAGCACACTCTCATCAAGGAGGAGTGCAGGTCACATCTCAGCGTGTCTGCTCCTGACGTAGTATCATTTCTCCCTCAACCCTCACTCAGCTTGCATGGGAGTTCCAGCACGTCAACTGAAGAGGAAAAAATCCGAATGTGGCAGATGGCTCCGCATGATGTATGGGCACCGACTGGAATTATACTGCTGCAGCATTTCAGCCCCAGGCAGGAGTGACTGTGACGCCCAGTGACGAAGGGAGATCCTTTTGGAGGGCAGAACATTAGAGTGGACGTCTGGTTTTCTACTTTGAGTTGCAAGAGAGATGGCCAGAGGTACTAATCCGTACCCATCCGTGGACAATGGTTATTTGCTTGTCACAATGATCAGGGACTTGAAAGGAATGAGATTAGAGGACTGGTAACAATGATGCTTATAAAAGAGGTTTGTGGGTCGGACGTCTGAGGGTGGGCCTGGCTGTGAGGGTATCTGAGCCCCCGTGTTCACAAAGGCTCCTCTGCAAAGGAGGCTTTTCACTCGTCTGCTGTATAAGATGATCCCTATGGCTATAAGCCAGCCTCCTTCCCTAGCCACCCAATGACTGCTCAAAGGACACGTAAACAAAACGGACACACCTGTGGATGCCACCACAGGGATGTCCTCTCACCCATTCTGATCTGATTACTCCAAGTGTCTAATCTGCAAGGAACAGAGTACACTGGGCCTCCAACATGGCACCATTCCTGGTAACATGTCAGTTAGATTAGACTCTCAGCATCCTGGAATAGTAGTTACCTGTTTTCATTGAATGGACAATTATTCTAGATATGATTTGCCTTTTCTGTGCTATTGACTAGCAATAGCACACACAGACTTATGAATGACTTACTCCCACAAAACACTTTTTGTAACCCAGGGCCCACAACCTGCAAGAATGAAGGTTTGGGTCACCCCACCAGACTAAGAACTCTGGTCATCTAAGATACGGAGGGGAGAACAGTGTGTGTGTGTGGGTGGGTGGGTGCTGCTCTATCCTGAATGACAATGAAGGCATCAGGAAGAGCTTCACAAAGGGAGAACGGAAGACTAACGAAGCTATCTGTGTTTTCTTCCTTGCTCAGTGTAATTATTTTCCTTCTGCACCCAATTCCCTTTCTATTTTTTATATAAGGTCTGTTGGTGGTGGTGTTTTTACCTTTATAATTTAATGCAGAAGTTACAAGCTATAAAGACAGGGTTGTGGCTAAAACCAGAAGAGGAATAAACAGCAACCAGAGATGGATGCTGTGACGTTAAATTTAAGCCTCCCCATTTAAGGAAATAGTACCATATTTTCTAATGATTCAGGGATAATTACTATTGTTTTAAAGTTGATGTCTGGAAAGGAAGCATGTAGAGACGGCAACGATGGATGTTAAGTAGTCAAAGAAGTGGGTGGTGGCAGAAACTGTACACCCATTTCCAACCTACTTCCAGCTTACCTTCCTTGAAGCTCTAAATACATTTTCCCCAGATACTCTTGAACAAGGATGCAGACATACAGGCCAGGTTTAGCCAAGCTGACAAATGTGAATGACATTTAGATATAGGAGTTAGCAACGTCAGAATAAGGCTGCATGCAGGGAGACTGGATAGTTCGGCAA
Organism: Monodon monoceros; assembly: GCF_005190385.1. Lineage (NCBI taxonomy): Eukaryota > Metazoa > Chordata > Mammalia > Artiodactyla > Monodontidae > Monodon > Monodon monoceros. The sequence continues at coordinate 53,919,341 of NW_021703775.1, forward strand.
GAACAATGGCTGGGATACCACGTTCTTCTGGGGCATGTGTGTTGACTTTTCTGCCATCCATGTTTGACATCATGGATTCCAAGCAGCAGAGGGCATGGGTCTTTCCACTGTTTCTGGAAGTGCAGCATCCAAACCTGGTTCTCTAGTCTTCCCAGAGATTTTATGAGAACCTAATATCCTATATGCCTTTCAGTTTAAATTATAGTGAAATCTGTACTTACCAACTAAGAACCTGGACTAATATAGCCAAAGTATCTATCCTTTATTCTAAACTAGATGAGGTTGAGTTTCTCTCACTTATAATCAAAAGTACTCTAATACAAAAATTGGTAGAAAGTGAAGTGTTCTAAGAATAGACCCTAGATACGTGGCACTTACTGACAGAGTCAAGGTAGAACAGAATCATGCAAGATTGCTGAGTAGAGGTAGCAGATGTTGTAGTGGGGCTCCTGCTAGAGCACTGCCACTGTGGGGTTAGATACTGCTCTTGGCTTCACAAGTCCTGTCTGTGAAGCATCGAAACGTGGATCCCTGGCTAACGTCTGTTAGCCTTCTGACAGCCTTTAATAAATTTCTGTCTCCTCATAATAGCTCACTCAAATGGATTCTGTCGTCTCTAATTATGACTTGCTCAGTATCCTTTCCAACTTCCCTCTAGTTCACTTGCTTATGCTACAAAGGCTAGAAATCCAAACGTTATACTTCCAAGACCCCCTTGGATTTATCTCTGCCAATCAGATGTATGTGTGTAAGACAAATTCAGAAGTGAATTAAGCAGGCATAGAGTGGATGGTGCACAAGGGATCCATTTTGCTGCAGCAGAATTAGGAGGCACAAAATTGTTCTAGAGCCAATGACGCTGCTAGAGGTTTCCTGATCTCAAGATCACGGCTAAAGTAGTGTGATCCTGGCCCAGAAGTTGACCCAGCAGCTTCTCAATTTCCATATGGGGCAGAGGTTAAGAGCTCACTTGTGGAACCATTTCTGTGGGACTATTCTGAGGTCCAGCTTGAGCCTACTTCTCCAACCCTATCAATGATTTTAAGCATCTAATTTCTAAAGTTAAATCCCAGTCTGTTTAGAACAGCTCCAATATTTTGTCATCTGCAACTGAAGTCTAAATGATACAACAGCCAGGAAATACCCTTTGCTAAAGGAGTTTCTATGGCAAAGGACTCACTCCACTGTATGAAGAGGGAAGGACTTTGCTATTTTGCACTTTGAATTTTTCAGGTTCCTCTGCATATTTCAGGTCCTGTTTAGGACGTAGAAATCCACAAGAGAATGTCATCCCCACTCTAAAGATGAGGAAAGAAACAGATAATTTATAAAACCACACCAACTCTTTAGTCCATCAGAGAGCTAAGATTACAAGACAATCAGCTGAACTAAATTCCCAAGTCACTCCAAGGAGAGACAGGACTCTAAATATTTTTACTTTGGCAGAGCATAAAAGAAACAGGTGATGAACAACAAAAAAATTACCAGATTATTAAAGGTCAACAGTGGGCTAGGACAACTGTTTAGCATCTGTGGAAGCTCTAGACACAAGGGGAATCCAAACACATTTGCCAGAGATCTCTATCAGGTGTTCATCAGAAAGAACTGAGCCAGTGGAGGAGACCTGAGAAATCCATAGGTGGTGGTAGAAATTTGAATGTACACGAAGAAATGAAGAGGGGCAGAAATGGTAAATTTTTAAAAAATAAGTAACAATAAATAAGTAAATAAACATGGGGGGGGATTAATCTTTTTAAAAGATCACTGATTGCCTAAAGCAAGAAACAGTAATAATGCACTGCGGGACTTAGAACATGTACAGAAATAAAATGTATGACGACAAAAGCACAGAATGGGAAGGAAGAACTAGAAGTGTACTGTCTCATGGTTCTTATCATCTATGTGATCTAAGCAGAATTTGATTGAAGGTAAACTGTGGTACATTAAAGATATATACTGTAAACCACTAAACAAAAGTTTAGTTAGTAAGCCACCAGGAGAGATGAAATGGGCATCATAAAAAATTAAGAAAGGGGGGGAAGGGCTTCCCTGGTGGCGCAGTGGTTGAGAGTCCGCCTGCCGATGCAGGGGACACGGGTTCGTGCCCCGGTCCGGGAAGATCCCACATGCTGCGGAGCGGCTGGGCCCCGTGAGCCATGGCTGCTGAGCCTGCGCGTCCGGAGCCTGTGCTCCGCAGCGGGAGAGGCCACAGCAGTGAGAGGCCCGCGTACCACAAATAAAAAAAATAAATAAAAAAAAAAAAAAGAAAGGGGGAAGAAGGGCTTCCCTGGCGACGCAGTGGTTAAGAATCCACCTGCCAAGGCAGGGGACACAAGTTTGAGCCCTGGTCCAGGAAGATCCCACATGCCGCGGAGCAACTAAGCCCGTGTGCCACAACTATTGAGCCTGCAAGCCACAACTACTGAAGCCCGTGCACCTAGAGCCCGTGCTCCGCAACAAGAGAAGCCACCGCAATGAGAAGCCCGTGCACCGCAACGAAGAGTAGCCCCTGTGCAGCAACGAAGACCCAACGCAGCCAGAAAAATAAAATAAATAAATTAAAAAATAAAGTGGGGGGGGGGAGGGAATAAAGGACAATGGGACAAATGGAAAACTCAGGGTAAGATGATGGATTTAAACTGATAATTATATTATTAATAATTATATTAAAGGCAAGTGGTCTAAACACTAAGTAAAAGGCAGAGATTGTTAGATTGGTTGGGGGTGAAAAAAAACATTCAACTGTATTCTGTTTACAAAAAGCCCACTTTGGAAATAAATAAAAGTAAAATGATGGAAACAAAATATATCATGTAAACAATAAATCTGGAGTGGTTATGTTAATAGGAGAAAAATTAGACTTTGTCACAAGGAATATTACCCATGGATAAAGAAGCATGATGTGAAGATAAAAAGGTCGAATCATCACAAGAATATAACAATCCTAAATATGTATGTGTCCACCAACAGAGGTTCAATATATTTAAAGCAAAAACGTAATACAATTGAAAAGAAAAATAGAAAAACCTACAATTATAAGCTAGAGACTTTTAATACTGCTCTCTCAACAAGTAACACAACAAGTGGGCAGAAAATCAGTAAGGCTCCAGAAGACTTGAACAACATTATCAATAAACTTGACCCAAGTAGCATTTATAGAATATTATACCTAACAGCAAAATATCTGTTCTTTTGAAGAGCACATGGTGCATTCACCAAACCAAACCATATGCTACAGTAGAATCAATCAAGTCTTCAAAATGTAAAATTTATGTGTGTGTGTATTTAATAAAGTATGTTTTCTGAACACAACAGAATTAAACCAGAATTCATAACCAAAAAATATATGGGGAAAAAACCCTACAAATATGTGGAGCTTACTTCTAAATAATCCAAGGATCAAAAAGGAAACCATAAGGAAAAATCAAGGAATGAAAATGAACACACAACTTATCAACCTTGGTAAGAAGATGAAGCTAAATAAAGCAGTGCACAGAGGGAATCGACACACCCCCTTTCCTCCATCAGATGTTCAGCAGAAAGAATTGGGACAGGGCAAGAAACCTGCCCATTGGTGGTGGTGTGGGTGTGCACAATGGTGATCTGCTGCCACTGGGGACCAGGCCAGAAAACCGCTTCCCAGATCCTTCTCTTAGATCCTTCTCTCTTACAAAGCAAAAGTGTCTGCCACTGGAGACGGACTAGAAACCATCCCACCCCCAAGTCTCAGGCAAAGTGCGGTGGCCAGTGGAGGGGGACAGGAAATTTGCTCACATCCAAAAAGCCCTGCTAATAAAAGGCTACACAAAGCAGAGACCGGTTGCCACAAGGGAGCTGGGGGAAGAACAGAATTGCTGTGGGAGCTCCACCGCTGAGACTCAGGCACACAAAGCCTACCAAAGTCTGGGCAGGAACAGGACAACTAAGAAACTCCCTGCGCCCTCACCGTGGACTTGCAACACCATACTACCACAGGGGGAAGGGCAAAATGTGGAGACAGGCTCTGCAGTGCAAGGCCTGCTAAGGATGGGACAGGAACACAAGAAAAAGACCCTTCTGCTTTTCAGGCCCTACATTAAGCATAGGTAAGATGATGAAGTCTGTGGATGTTCAGTTCACCTCCTATTCATCCCACCAGCGAGGGAGGGACCCGCCCCTCAAGACAGTGGAAGGTGCTCAGACATACGACACATGACACTGGAGACAAACTAGATGAGACTGACAGCAGTTTATTAGTCACTTATACTCACGGTCTGGGGGAAGAGGACACTACACACCATGTAGGGCCACACAGGGGTTGTACTTGGGAATAGTGAGCCCAGTAGGGGCTGTGCAAGTGTGGCTTTGCGTAACAAGAGGGTGCGGTATGCCCTGGTTCCGGAAGAAGGTTCCCACAGGAGGATGTGATTGGCTTGTGAGAATAATTCTGCCTGCTGGCAAGGGAAGGAAAACCCATCAGGTTCAAGGCTGGGTGGGGTGTAGGTGAATTAGCCAGGCAGGAAAGGATTTTGCATCTCCGGCAAAAATGGGGAGATTCAGTTAAGCTTTGGGGGCCCTGTCAGGCTCAAAGATATAAAGGTCGTACATGAAATATTAAGCCTTCCAGTACAGTGGTACACTGAAGGTAACCAGAACAACAATGAGATCCAAACCTGGCCAACCAGAGACTATATTAATATACTAAAGGATCTAGTTGAAAAGGCAGACAATGCACATGAATAGATGGGAAATTTATACAGAGATAAAAAGCATAAAAATAAAATATGACTGTTAGGAAAATATATCATATTTGAAGAATTTCTTTAACAAGTTTATCGGTATACTGGACATAACCAAGAAAAGAGTTAGTGCACTAGAAGACAGATCAATACCAATTATACAAACTAACACATAAACAACAAATCTCAGCTCTAGGAAACTCAGTGAACTACAAGTAGAATAATTATAAGGAAAAGCCTGCCAGGGCTTTTGGTTTACTACTATAGGTTCATACTGTAGTAGTAAAACAAAAGTAAAGAGAAAATCTTGAGCACAAAGAAAAAGAAACATTTACATACATAGAAACTTCGTATCAGAAACTACGTAAGCCAGATAGAGAGACATCTTTAGAATACTCAAAAAGAGGAAAAAAATTTTTAATGAATTCTATAAAAATGAAATCTCTCTTCAAAGGGGACAGTAAAGTTTTTCGGACAAGGCAGAAGTCATTCTCAGTCAAAAGCTGAATTCATTGTCAGCCAGAAGAGTATTAACAATAAATGGTTACATGAGAAGCAAAGTTTCAAATTAATGATCTAAGCTCCAATCTTAAAAAAATACTAGGAAAAGATAAAAGCACAGAAGCTCAGAGAAAGCTGAAGGAAAGAAATAATAAATATACAAGCAGAAATCAATGGAACAGAAAACAGAAAAATCAATCAAATCAAAAACTGGTTCTTGGGATTTCCCTGGTGGCGCAGTGGTTAAGAATCCGCTTGCCAACGCAGGGGACACGGGTTTGATCCCTGGTCCGGGAAGATCCCACATGCCGTGGAGCAACTAGGCCTGTGTGCCACAACTACTGAGCATGTGTGCAACAACTACTGAAGCCCACGCGCCTAGAGCCTGCGCTCCGCAACAAGAGAAGCCCCCGCTCACCACAACTAGAGAAAGCCCACGCGTAGCAACGAAGACCCAATGCAGCCAAAAATTAATTAATTAGTTATTTTTTAAAAAACTGGTTCTTTGCAAAGGTCAATAAAGTTGATAAACCCTTAGGCAGACTAATGAGGAAAAAAGAAAAGCTAAATTACCAGTATCAGGAATATCTGAGGGGATATCACTACAAATCCATCCCACAGAACTTAAAAGTATAATGAGATTATGAACAACTTTATGACAACACACAAGACAAAATGGACAGGAAGAGATACGCCAGCAAGAGGAGGACATACCAGCCTTTGTAACCCCACAAAAAATGATAATTAGATAGCTATCAACAAATGAAAATTGCCCCGGGAAGATGCAAGAGTCAAAGAAGAACCTACAGCAACACAGTGCAGCAAAAAATGGAGAAAAACTGCACAGAGAGTACACAGAGAGGATCACTGAGGAGATGGACTTTAGCTGAGACATCTGGAAACTGCTAACAACAACGAAGGGTGGAGGCTATCAGTATAAGCCACACACTGGATACCACTGCAGTCACCAGTGGCCTGCTCTGCAGAGAAGCCTGGCAGCCCTGGTCAATGAGGACCTCAGCAGCACCCAAGACAGCTGCTGAGGAATCCCTACAGCTCGTACAGTAGAGGACTCTGTAATGCTTGTTGGAGTGGACCCCAGCAGGCCCCTGTGCAGAAGAAGCCAGCAGCTCCTGCCGCCGAGGTAATCAAGAGCCACTGCTGCTGCTGGCCTCCTAGAGAAGGAGACGCTGCTGTGCTCCTTCCAGAAGATGTGCACACCCCAGACCCCAGAGCCCTGGCTGCTCGACATGCACTCACTTCACAGGCACCAGATCATATGCTTCAGTCACTCTGTGAGCACACACACTCCACTCCCGGCTCAGGGGCTGACCCAAGCATGCCCACACCTCAGGCACCACTGCCACCATGAGGGCACTCCAAGCCAGACCCAGAGCCAAGAGACATCCCCTCGCCGATGACATATGCTGTGGGAGAAAGAGATCAGGAGGTCCCCAGCAGCCCTCTCTGCTGCGGCAGACACCTGCACCCTTGGCCGTTGCAATCTTTACTGACACTGACCTCAGCTGATAGAGCTGAATACGCACTATGCCAATGGGCCTTCCCAGGAGCTAGAACCAATGCGCCCCACTTGCCTGGTACCCTTGCACCCACCGGCAGGTGAAGGTCTTTCCCCACTAAGACCAGTCTGTAATGTCTGCTCAGTCAAATGCACAGAGATTAACATGAGGTTATGAGAAACATGAAAAATTAAAGAAACATGACACCCGCAAAGGAACACAGTAATTTTCCAGGAACTGGTACCACAGAAATAGAGATCTAGGATTTCCCAGACAAAGAATTCAGAATAATTGTTTTAACGAAGTTGAGTGAGCTACAAGAAAATGCAGATAGAAAACTCAATGAAATTAGGAAAACAATATACAAACAAAACAAGAAGTTCAACAGAGAGAAATCATTTTAGAAAACCCGAACAAATTCTAAAGCTGAAGAATACAATGAATTAAATGAAAAATACAATGCAGATCATCAACAGCAGACTTGATCAAGCAGAAAAATCTGTGAACTCAAAGACAGGTCATTAGACATTATCCAGTCAGAGGAGGAAAGGATAAACAAAGACTGAAAAGAGAGTGATTCCAATTGGCAGAAAAAGAAGATCACAGCAGAAATAAATGAAGTAGAAACAAGGAAAACAACAGAAAAGATCTATAGACTAAGAGCCGGTTTTTTGAAAAGATAAACAAAATTGACAAACCACTGGCTATACTAAGAAAAAAGAGAGAAGACTGAAATAAATAAAATCAGAAGTGAAAGAAGAGACGTTACAAATGGTATCGCAGAAATATAAAAGGATCCTAAGAGACTGCTATGAACAATTACATGCCAACAAACTGGATAATCTAGAAAAAATGGATAAATTCCTAGAAATATATAACCTATCCAGACTGAATCATGAAGAAATAGAAAATGTGAACAGAAGACTGAATCAGTAATCAAAAACCTTCCAACAAAGAAAAGCCCAGGACAAGATGACTTCACCAAACATTTAAAGAAGAATTAATGACAATGCTTCTCCGCATCCTCACCAACGTCTATTATCTCTCATTTTTAAAAAGACAATAGCCATCCTAAGAGGTATGAGGCAATATCTCATGGTGGTTTTCCCTGATGATCAGTGATGTTGAACACCTTTCCTGTTTGTTTGTTTTGACCACACCACACAGCATACAGGACCTTAGTTCCCTGACCAGGGATCAAACCCACACCCCCTGCACTGGAAGCAAGGAGTCTTAACACTGGACCACCAGGGAAGTCTCTTGAACACCTTTTCATGTACCTGCTTTTCACCGATGAGGATGATGTTAGCTGTAGGCTTGTCAAATATGGCCTTCAGGTTTATACATTACTTTACAAGTATAGGGTGGTGGAAGGGAGAGATAATAAGTTAAAAACACCAAAACGGGGTTAACAAATGCAAACTATTATATATAGAATGGATAAACAAGGTCCTACTGTATAGTACAGGGAACCATATTCAATATTCTGTGATAAACCATAATGGAAAATAATATTTTTAAAAATGTATGTATATATATATATGTATGTATGACTGAATCACTTCGTTGTACAGCAGAAATTAACACTGTAAATCAACTATATTTCAATAAAAATAAACAAACAAAACAAAGCCTAAGGATCTAAAAAAACTAACAAACACCCAAAACTACACAAAACACAAACCCTCTGAAGTGTTAGCCTCCTGATGATCTAAGCTTTTTGACACTGGCGGCCAATACCAAGCTCCAAAATACAACAAACCTAATGTGGACTGGCTCATCAACAAGCGTTCTAACCACCTTCAGAAAAACTTTATCATGTCACAAATTTACAAGAATTTTGTTAGATCATGAAGGTAACAAAAAACCATTTAACAGCATTATTGCTGTTATACTCGTTTTCACACCGTTATTTTACCTTCTATGAATGCCAGCCTCTCTATGTCCAAGTATATTGCACCAAGCTACTGTTCAGAGTTATTTCCTAGTCCTGTATTAAGTGCCCAGGAAGGCTGTCTAAAAGTTTCACAGCTCAGTGTATACCCGTCAATCTGCTGTTCTCTCCCGTTACCATCAGAGGTCCAGATGAAATGCCAGTTAACTCCGTGAAGACACTCCTGAGTTGACTGGCACAACTAATAGTTCCCTTCCCACTACTTCCATAACACTCGTTCTTACTACTGACAGAAGTAATTACATTATATTTTATTTGAGGGCTTATCTTTCAATCTCTTGATTTTCACTATGAATCATTCCCTAAAGGACGGACCACATTACATTTCTGATGCATGTCTAGTGCACACTTAAGGGCCTGGTATGTTGCAGGTGCTTAATAAACATTTGTTGAATTGAACTGAGTTCAGAATGATGATCAGGACATAAAATGAGCATGTCACACTCAGTGCAGGGAAAACTAGTTTCACTTTAGTATTTCTCATCTTCTACTCTTTTATCAGGCCTGCAGCCTCTGTTCTTTAGGGGGCTTTGTTTTTGCGGTTTCTATTTAGTGGTGTAGCTATATTATATTAGTAGCATTGCACTGCTGTGTTATTCTGACCACCTGAAGCTAAATGCCACCAATGCATTTTAAATTCCCAGCTGCACACCCTGTAAATTGAAACCATGACATATAACAATCTGGGTGTCAGTAAAGTTTTGCCAAAACAAATGCCAGTGACACTAACAGCTTTAATTATCATGTTTAGGATTTAGTATATCAACTCATATAGATAAGTAAAATTTTCCTTCAGAAATAATTTTAAAAAGATGCAACAACATAAAAGGCAGGATCCTAGCTCACATTAAATACTTCATAGGCTATAATGAGTCTATTTTCATAATTTTTAAAAAAGAATGGCTGCTGGGACTTCCCTGGTAGTCCAGTGGTTAAGAATCGGCCTTGCAATGCAGGGGATGCTGGTTTGATCCCAGGTCGCGGAACTAAGATCCTGCATGCCATGGGACAACTAAGCCATGTGCTCTAGAGCCCGCTTGCCACAACTAGAGAGCCCATGTGCCAGAACCACTGAGCCCGCATGCTCTAGAGCCCATGCACTGCAACTATTAAGCCCGTGCGCCACTAGAGAGAAGCCTGTGCACCGCAAGAGAGAGCCTGAGTGCCGCAACTAAGATCTCACACGCCGCAACTAAGATCCTATGCACCACAATTAAGACCTGAGGCAGCCAAATAAATAAATGAATAAATAAATATTTTTGAAAAAAAAGAATGGCTGTTATAGAAAGCTATTTATGAACTTCTCAAATAGAAATTTCCCCATTTCAAAGGTTAATTAAATACAGCAATTCCATAAAGACAAAGGAAGTACATAATAGTAGACAAGATTACCTAGTATTTAAAATGCAAGTAAGATCCTGCATATCATCAAGAAGAGTAAAGAGCAAAAACCCATAAAGCAAATTCTTCTGCTCTGCTTGATACAGGTCGTTTCTATAATAGAGGTCTGTATCAAATTCCAGCTCAATGATTGGTAAGATAACTAGAAAAATACCGAAGTTCTAAAAGACAGCAACAAGCTTAAAAAGCAGAGATCAGAAATATTTAGTGCAAATGGTTAGAAAAGCTGTGCATATTTTTAACTTGGAACTCAGAGAGAGGTGAAGAAGATTAATTCATATTGCCAAGGTTTATAGCAAGAACTCAGGGATTCCTGACCCTGGGTCTTACAATTACTTCTCAAGACAAATGTCAATTTCTCCCTCCACAACACTGGCCTGCATTCTACATTGAGCAGATGAAAATTACTACGTCAGAGGCTTGCTAGATGAATAGTTTAAGATTTGCCAAATTTTTAAAACAGATAAAATATTCTCACCCCAACTTTTATTTAATTCACAATTTTCTACTTACAAAGTCTTGACGTATGTCGTTGAAGTCTTTGCCATATTTTTCCAGTGCCTCTTCAAATAAACTAGCTTCAGAGGCCGACCATTCTTCCATTTCATCTCTGCATAAAACAGGTCCCCCAAGTGGTACTAAGACACTAATTGCACTGCTCAAATCATAGCTGTGCCTATACAACGTATCCATAGCATGAAACTAAAAAATAAACAAAGAAAATGGAGAGAAAAGATCAGCCAGAAATGCAAACTTGCTAGATTATTTAAGAACAGAAATATTAAAATGCATGATGCACTTAATTAGCAACAATATACTTAGTATTTACTTTTTTAGTAACACAATTAAGAAAAAAATTTAAACAATGGACTTATGCAGTTATTTAAAACACCACTTATTGCTTTTAAGAACATGTTGATTTGTACCTTTTAAGGTTTTTCTTTTTTTTTAGAAGATGTTGGGGGTAGGAGTTTATTAATTAATTAATTTATTTTTGCTGTGTTGGGTCTTCGTTTCTGTGCGAGGGCTTTCTCTAGTTGTGGCAAGCGGGGGCCACTCTTCATCGCGGTGCGCGAGCCTCTCACTATCACGGCCTCTCTTGTCGCGGAGCACAGGCTCCAGACGCGCAGGCTCAGTAGTTGTGGTTCACGGGCCTAGTTGCTCTGCGGCATGTGACCAGGACTCGAACCCGTGTCCCCTGCATTAGCAGGCAGATTCTCAACCACTGCGCCACCAGGGAAGCCCTGTATTTTTTTTTAAATGCATTTGTTTGTTACAGCAACCTAACTATGAAGATCTAGGACCTCCAGCAATTAAAATGCGAACCCAGAAAGTTCCATCATCCTTTTGGTTAAAAGTGCCAGAGTCACTTCAGCTATTGTATAAGGTTGGCACAGCCTTCCTTGACAAGGGAAAAGTATGTAGAAAGAGGATGTATCAGAGTGAGAAAAAATATTCTCAGGTTGGAGCAAGAGAATGATATACTAAGAACAAGAGATGGAGAAAAAACAATGAAACTGAGAATGGTGAAGACAAAATTACACATCCATGTTAAACAAAACAAAACAAACAAGATTATATATCCATGTAAAAACAGTAACTTGGTTGAAACTCTGTAAGACCAAGAATAGATGACCAGGCTTGCTTGGAACAGCTACCTGGGCCAGTGTGGATTTCATATATATTTCAAGGGTGAGTGATTTGAAAGGAGGAAAGATAGATTAGAATAATATAAGTGGCTTTTTTCAGAAGTACCTTGGGTCTAGCTTATTTTAAAAAGATCTATTCATAATATGCATGCGTATCTGTATGTGTAGCAGGAAGACTGATGGACAGGACAGTCAGTTGTGTCTGGATAAGCATATAGGTGTGGTACAGATTTGGTTGGTGATCAAATCCTTGCCAAGTGAGAACTAGTTCTGTTTAAACTTTCTAACGTGTGAAAGCCAAGTTTTACACCTTTTACACAAAGTATCTTCTGATAATTATTAAAAATTTCATAAATGAGGATAGAGTCACATCTATGTTTCTTAAAAATTTAGCTTATAAGTGATCCCAAAATATCTGGTAGGGGACAGTGGACAGTTCCCCACTGGTACAAAAGCATAAAATAAGCTCCAATATCAACTAACATCTACTAAAGAGAAAAAAATTATTAGCTAAAATACACATTAAAAGTATGTATTTATACTGTGATACATAAAGATGCTGAATATGAATTTGTTGACAGAGCTAAAGGCAGAATTTAGGACATGATTAGGAACAGTAACTAACTGCTTTAACAAGGGCTGACATCTCCCCTAAAATAAATCATTGGATTCCACAAAACAAAAGCAAGTAAGGATTTCATTATCAATTTCCTGGTTATAATCACAGCTAAGACCATACTGACCATGTGTAGTCTTTTGCTATATGTGTCACAGTCATGGAATAATAACTTCAACTTTCAAGTGAATTTCTTCTCACCCTTCTGCAGCAGGGGTTACAAAAATATTAGAATTGATCTTGATTCTTCCCTTATGCTCTGCAAACTTCAGAATCAACTAAATTCCACTTCTGGAGCTAACCTCTCACTTGACAGATTCAGCAGTTTTAACTGTATGTTACAGTTATACACTCTTAACACCATCCCTGAAACTAAAAAACAATTGTTTCTAGATAACTGATCTATAAAAATGAACAGATCAACAGCATTGAGGGGTCCCTTCAAATAATAATATATTTCCATAAACAACTATTTTTAAAACTCCTAAATTTACAGTGGATAACTAAAAAAACAAAAGTATTCAAAATCAATAATTATACAAATTAACTGCTGCTGAGATTCCTCAGGAGATACAAGTAATTTTTATATTGAACAGGTGCTCTGAAACCAAAAGTCACAGAATTAAATGAGCTTTCTCAACTGTTATTATACCAACCACTCAAAGCATGAATGGATTTTCAGTCTTTTGTTCATGTTAGATGAATGCAAATGCCTTCCTTATAGGCACTTTTTAAAATGACGATGGGCTACTATCTGATAAGGCTTTGGTACTTATTATCTAATAAGTACCAAAGTAATATCCTAGCCTCTATAAGTGACTGTAACCAAAATCCCAAGTGATCAGGTTGTTTTTAAAGGTTCTGTTCTTTACAGAGTGTGTTTGTGTTACTCAACACTGAAGTAAGCATTTGCTTTTGAAAACTAGCTCCTGCATTGTGTCACAGATCAAATGGAAAGAGTGAGTCGGACTAAGGCTGACCACAGCTATGAAACCTCCATAGCCCACACATTTAGGCCACAGCCCAGGGGAAAGTGCAGGAATGATCAGTATGTGTAGAAAATAAACATCCCATGAGACACAGGTACTGTGGAATGCCTAAGGAATAATCCTGTTAAAAATCAATGGCCAGGTTTACAAAGGAAACCAGAGGATCACGTTATTTGCTAGCAGTCCATATTAACTCTGTCTTTCTGACATACACAGAAGCTTCTTCTGAACGAACTTTGTACAGTCTAATCCAACCACAAAAAGCTAATAAGTAAAACACAAAATATAGTTTCTAAAACAAGAGACAACATCCAGTGAAGACTCACAGAAATAAGCTAAGAAAAGACATAGGAGTTTGACAATGTAACCAACAACTTACAGTTTATCAGTTAAGATAAAAACTCAAAGAGCTAGACATATAAGAGAACATACTGGCTGATTCCATTTTTATGAATTTTGAGAAAAATAACAATTAATTTATGATGAGAGAAGTCAGAATAATGATTACCTCAGAAGAGGGGATCATTGACTGGGAAGAAGCATGAGGGAACCCTGTTCATCATCTACATCTGGGTGGTGGTTATATGGATGTAGACATATGTAAAAATTTATAAGCTGTGCACCTAAGTGTACTTAATACACTTTATTATATGTATACCTCAATTTAAAATAAGATAAAGAACTTGAAACTGAAAATCCTCCCTCCAGATAAATACTTTGCAAAGATATCATCTTTTCAATAGAGATACAGATACACATAAATCCATTCAAATCTAAATTTTGAAAATCATAAGGACTCAGCACAAGCTGTTCTCTCTGCCAAATAGTGGTGAAGGTGTTGTCACATTTCATCTCATTCAAAACAGATGGAGATGACAAACAGAAGTATTTTAGGAGAAAGAGTGACAATGAAATCTTGGCAGTGGAATTCTTATCTTTTGTTCATCAAGCAGAATCACACTTTGGTAAACTGGACTATTGTTTGGCAAAAATTCACTCCCTCTCCTGGACCTCCAAGGGAGCATATTCTTCCACTCTGCTGAGGTTGGGCCTGGCCATGTGACTTGTGTGGCCAACTGGCTCTTAAGATGTGTGACATAACAGAGCCTTGACATGAGCCTGTGCATTTGGACTTGTGCTACTGACTTTTGTCAACAGAGGATGAGAGATACATGCACCAGATGTGGACCTAACCGGCAGCTTCTCACCCGAATCAGCACAGTTCAGTTCAGCAGAATCCTAGACGATCTGTACAGGGGTGCATGAGAAACTAATGTTTGTTGTTTATAAGCCAATGAAATTCTGGGCATTGTAATAGAGACTGCATTTTCCCTTTTGAGAATTAAGAGCTTATTCACCCAATGCTTAGGAAGTGCTGTGAGCAAACAGCCTACAGCACTGCTCCTCTTTGGAATGAACTCAAATTAAGAAAGGTTCATCGCCCAAGGTCATGCCCTCTTCCTGGGGCAGCCAGCATCCAATGATGCAGGAGTGTAAAGGGTGAGGCCTTCATTCACACTGTATCAGAGCCTACCTTCTCCCTCTGTTCAATCCTGCCTCCTTCCCTTCTCTTCCACAGGTGTTGATCCCAACAGTACTCCCTAATAAACTTCCAGCATGCAAATCTCATCTCAGAATCTGTTCCCCAGGAACCCAATCTGTAACATGTGACATTATTTTGGCAATGTCTAACTGATACCCATATATATTCAATACTATTGATTTGCTCAGTTAAGAGTTTTACAAAAATTTTACATGTATAACTCCAGCACAAATTATAGCATTCAGACCATCAAATCTATTTTAAAATTAATGAGCATATGGTTTTTTCCAAGTAGAAACATAAACTCTCATGAGTAAATCTCAAACCACGATCAAGGCAAAAATTTTTATATATGAGAAGTATGCCATCCAGTCAATTTTTGCTTCAATGCACAGTACTCAAAGCAAAATCCCTCACTCATAATCAGATTTCTTAAGACTTGGTTGTCATTCACTAAAATCAATCTATAAGACACCCAAGAGCTATGTTCTTATGTGTACTCATACCTTTTGATTATTATCACGAGAAAGCTCCAGGGGCAGCAGGCCATAGTAGCCCCATGGCCCTAATGTCACTTCCAAACCTACCCTGGGCATAACTGTGGGTTCTTCCCCCCCAGCTCTGATTCCAGACACAAACCAGGCAAATATGAAATACAGCTATGTGGAGACACTGGAGAACAAGCAATGCAGGCAAGAAGGAGAGGCTAAGATAGTTCAGGAAGAGGAAGTATGAGAGATGAGCTTCCACACTGACCCGAGCTTTAACTTTGAGGTATTTTCTAAACTGCTACAAGAGAGAACAGACCAAACAGAAAGTTAGCTGTGACTAGGCTGAGGTGAAAGTGGGCAAGGCCTAGGGAGCACAGTCCTCAGGAGGATTATATTGCAGGCCCTAAAGGAAATCACGATATGTTAAAATAATTGGTATCATACATGCTCTCTGATCACAACCCCCAAAGCAATTAAGATAGATTTATTTATTTAGACAGAACCACATTTCCTTGGAAATTAACTCTCAATCAAATGCAAAATTATAAAGTAAATTAGGAAATACTTAGAACCAAGTGATAAAGAAAATACTACATATAAAAATATGAGATACAGAGGGACATTTATAATCTTAATTACTAATAACAGAAAAGTAGATAAATGAAATTAATGGGCTAAAAATTGGTCTTGTAAAGCTGGTATAGTTAATATCAGGGTAAAGCCAAAGAAAAGTAGAAGGAAGAAAATAATAAAGAGCAAAAATAAATTAAACAGAAAACAGACATACAATAAAGAAGATCAACTAAACTAAAATTTCATTCTTTTAGACAATAAAAGAGAAATTTCTGGCAAAACTATCAAGGAAAAAAATGGGAAATGACACATAAACAGTAACAGGAATAAAAAGCTATTTATAACTACAGGCATCAAAAAATTTCCTAATTAAGAAATACTATCGGGGAATTCCCTGGTGGTCCAGTGGTCAGGACTCTGCGCTTTCACTGCTGGAGCCCAGGTTCAATCCCTGGTCAGGGAACTAAGATCCCACAAGCTGCACCATGTGGCCAAAAAAAAAAAAAAAAAAAACACCTATGAAAAATTGGAAAACCTAAGGAAAAATGGAAAATCTCCTGATGTAACGGACCAAAAGGGACTTTAACAGAATAAAAACTTACTCTAATTATTAATCAAATTATAACCACAACCCAAATGGAGGGACATGGTACAAAATAAATGGCCTGTGCTCTTCAAAATGCCACAAGAGAGAAAGAATGGCCACAAAAGAGAGAAAGAATGAAGAACCGTTCAGGATTGAAGGAAATTAAAGAGATATGACAAGTAAATGCAGTAAGTGATTCTCAAGTAGATCCTGGATGAGAAAAAAAAATTTTTTTCTCTTATTCTAAAGGATGTTACTGAGACAACTACGAATCTGACTAAAGCCAGATTTACAGTGCTATAAATTGTTAGTGATATTAAATCGTTATAGTCCTATTGTTATAGTACTATAACAATGTTCATTTCCTGAATCTGCAAATTGTATTGTGGTTCAGTGAGAAAATATCCTTGTTCTTTTAGGAAATACCTCCTCAAATAATACTTGGCAATAAAGGGACATCCATTCTGTAACTTACTCTCAAACTGTTCAGAAATAATAATAATATGTATACAGAGAAAGAATGATAAAGGAAACGTGGTAGATGTAAACATATGGGGAATCTGGGTGAAGGGAATACAGGAAGTCTTAGTACTATTTTTGTATTATCTCAAAATACAAAAATAACAAGTTTTATAACAATAAGCCTTCATTAACTCACACTTGTAAAATCCAAATCTCTTCACCCTAGACAAAGAAGTTAAAACAATTTTCATTGTATTTGTCCATAGTTCAATTCTATGGTGACTTTCTAATGTTTCTTATATTAGTTGTCAAATGCATGGGAGAAAAGTAAAGTAAAAGGCAACATACACCCAAAACAAAAAATAAAACAAAAACAAATTTAAGCTTAAATTTAAAAGGAAGAGATGGATAAACAGACCTTAACACAAGCAAACAATTCCCCCTAAGACAGTCTGCAGCGTCTCTAAGCCCATTTAATATCATTTTAAAATTCTTATCTGCAATACATCATCGGACAAAAAGGAAATGTGCCTAATGTAGAATATTATTGCCTTAAAGATGTATTTAGAAGGAAGGAAAATTTCACGTTTCATATTTTTTACTGCAGTGGTAGTCCATTAGTTCAAATTCTAATTTTACAGTCTTGGAAACATGGATAGTACTCATAAGTTTTAGCAAACTGTGGTTTTTGTTTGTTTGTTTTGCAGTACGCGGGTCTCTCACTGCTGTGGCCTCTCCTGTTGCGGAGCACAGGCTCCGGACGTGCAGGCTCAGTGGCCATGGCTCACGGGCCCAGCTGCTCCGCAGCATGTGGGATCTTCCCGGATCGGGGCACAAACCCGTGCTCCCTGCATCGGCAGGCGGACTCTCAACCACTGCGCCACCAGGGAAGCCCAGCAAACTGAGTTTTAAAAATTATGTGAATTCTCATTTAATCAATTTTACATTCATTTTGAAGACTAGATTTTTTTATATAAGTTGATGCCTAAAATGTTAATCAAAAGATTCATATATTCTGCTAAGTACAATTTATATAAACGATGTAATAACTATGATTTCCAAACTGTTCTAAATTCCTCAAAGCCCTAAATGAAGTGTGTGATTTGAACAGGAATCACAAAGAGATTGTGAAGTGCGTGGTCAACAGCTGGCATTTTTACAAAGAGTATCTGAAGAATAAAACTATTGTTGGTTAAATCAACTTTCTCTTATCAGAAAAATAAGTTAATTATCTTTTCTAAGTTCTTCTTGATGGGAAAATTTTTATTGTAAAAAGTATAGCTTGTTTTAAGCAGAAGATTTTAAACTGTATAGTGATTTCCTTGTAACAATTATATTAATATGTATGGTTAATTATAGCCTAATGACCATATTCAAACTTGATAACCTACTACAATGATAATAAATATGGCGTGAAAAAACCACTTTCAGACAATCGATAATGCTATAAAATCAGAAGAAAGTAAATGAGACTCAACAAAGATGGGGGGGAGGGGAATGCATCATTGTTATCGGCTCAACAATAACAACTAATATTTATTGAGCTCTTACATTGTGCCAGATACTGTTCCAAATGATCTACAAGTATTATCTTGTTTAATCCTCAAGTTGACATCAAAAGGTAAGTCAGAGACAGACTTTTCCAGAGGCTGGAGGAGGACACTGAGGCACCACCTACTTTCTCTCCTAGTGAGGACAGGGCCTCAAGAGCCAGAAGAGCCCAGTGTTTGTAAACATTGCCTTCAATGAAGGTGCATAAACTGCTGAACGTAATTTCTTCTAGAATATTGATGGAAGCTCAAAAAGACTTGTGACATAGCAATAAATCAGTTGTCTGCCACCCAACCTGGACAGCCAATGGCACAGGGAGCTCTACGCTGCTCCAGAGAACGCAGGGGCCCAGGCCCAAGGCATGCTCTGGGGAGCCAATGCAGTTCCATCAAGTTCTATATGCTTGGATACATGTATCAGCAACTTACAGGGGTATGTCTGCATACCCTCTTCTTGTCAGTCCATAACCTCAGGGCAAATAGATTTTATTTCCACTGCAGATGGGGAAACTCAGACACAGGAAGGTTAAGTAACTTGCATAAGGCTATATGGATCAAAAGCCAAAGCTCTAAGGGGAAAAACAGAATCATAAAAGTAAATCCATTGGTACACCAAGGTCCACAGCAGCATTATTCACAATAGCCAAAAGGTAGAAGCAACCCAAGTTTCTACTGACAGACGAATGGATAAACAAAATGTAATATACACATACAATGGATTATTATTCAGCCTTAAAAAGAAAGGAAATGCCGACATATGCTACAACATGGACGGCCTTTGAAGATGTTGTGCTGAGTGAAATAAGCAAGCCACAAAGGGGCAAATATTTTATGGTTCCACTTCTATGAGGTACCTAGAGTAGTCAAATTCAGAGAGATGTAAAGTAGAATGGTGACTGCCAAGGCCTGGGGACTGTTTTAAGGATCTGGGTTTTTGCCCTAAGTGCAACTGAAAGCCACTAAGAGGATATAAGGTAGGGGACAGCAAAATCAGAATTGCATTTTTAAAAGACCAGATATATAGAATTAGAAATGTTCCAGCATGCAATTTCCTCCCTACTAAATCAACATAGCCTGACCTTTCTTAGAACCAGAATTTAGCATGAGGAAACCTAAGTTTCTAGTCTTATATAAGTTACTTAACAATTATCTCTAATATAGTCTATCCCAGAAGATTTCTAAGGCCCCCAAAAACTCAAAAAGCTTTTATCTAGAATCGTACCCTCCAACCTGCTTTAGTCCTCAGAGTCCAGACAAAAGAGAAATCCAGTATCTCTGCAATTACCTATTCTCTGAGAGAGAGGCTTTGTTCCAGCAATAGCTCCCTAACAGTGCACATGATACTTGGTCCTTCCAGCCATGAACAGGAAGTAACAGGCTAGAAAGTCCAAGAACTACTACTTAAGTAACTACTTCAGGGTTTACTCTGTTCTAAGTAATTTTGTATCCATAATGCAGGGGGACAGGGGAGTGAATGTAAGGATTACTGAACACTAATTTCTTTTTCTTTGCAAATTGCACTAAGTATACTTCCCATTTTACTGAAACAAAGGTGAAATCTATGAAGCCTCTGTGGCTTTAATGTTTTAACAATTATAAATCTCATTATATGTCTTAGACTAGCCGTGTTTGAAATTCACAGCCCAGCTACCTGAAAATGAGGAAGTTATATCCAACAATCCTGCAGGCAGCTTAATTACCTGCTCCCAAAGTATTACTGGTGATTTGATAAGTAGCATATATTGTCTTGGATAAACAGATATGTCAGATAGGAATGCTGAAAGTCGACTGCAGTCCTCACAGGACAAGACACAGGGAAAATCACCTGTACAAGCTACCCAGGACCCAGCAGTTCCACAACCCTGCCCTCTCCATGGTCTCCAGATCCATGGTCTGGTCACCTGATAGAGAAAGGTACTAACCTGACCTGTGCAGGCATGTGAACACTGAGAGAAAAATAAGAGCCCAATTCTTCAAATTCAACTAAACAATGAATCCATTTTCATTTAATGGCACAAAACAACTTAGCAGCCTTTCATATGTTCTTCTTGGAAAACAATCTGCAAAACTCATCAACATATTACTAATTTTTAACCACTCCCATTCATTTTTACAGAAATGCCTCAATATCTTATATTTTAACATCAAAGTAGAAGGCATGATATCACCAGGCAAAAAGGATTAAAGGTGTAGGTCATGGCATCTGAAATAACAAGAGACAATGACTTCTTCCTGCTTTTGACTTCTAAAAGATGTCAATTTTATGCAACTGAAAATAATATAATCTCAACACAATAACATACAGAAAGAGTCCAAGTGAAGTTGAACCTAGAATAGTTAGAGCAGGAAACCAAGACCCATAAATGGTGACTCCCCTGGTGGCACAGTGGATAAGATTCCACACTCCCAATGCAGGGGGCCTGGATTCAATCCCTGGTAAGGGAACTAGATCCCACATGCATGCTGCAACTAAGAGTTCACATACCACAACTGAGGAGCCCATCTGCCACAACTAAGAGCTGGTGCAAACAAATAAATAATATTTTTAAAAAGACACATGAATTTTGCAGACAAAAGAAGAAATCTTGTGGACTTCCCCGGCAGTCCAGTGGTTAAAAATCCACACTTCCACTGCAGGGGGTGTGGGTTCAATCCCTGGTCAGGGAACTAAGATCCTGCATGCCGTGCGGCGTGGTCAAAATAAAATAAAATAAAATGAATTTTTAAAAAAGAATAAGGAGATTAGGAACCAAGATAGCAGAGTAGAAGGACGAGCTCTAACTCCCTCTTGTGAGAACACCAGAATCACAACTAGCTGCTGGACAATCATCAACAGGAAGATACTGGAACTCACCAAAAAAGATACCCCACATCCACAGACAAAGGAGAAGCCACAGTGAGATGGTAGGAGGGGCGCAACACAGTAAAATAAAATCCCATAACCGCTGGGTGGGTGACTCACAGACTGGAGAACACTTATACCACAGAAGTCCACCCACTGGAGTGAAGGTTCTGAGCCCCACGTCAGGCTTCCCAACCTGGGGGTCTGGCAACGGGAGGAGGAATTCCTAGAGAATCAGACTTTGAAGCCTAATGGGATTCAACTGCAGGACTCTGACGGGACTGGGGGAAACAGAGACTCCACTCTTGGAGGGCACACACAAAGTAGTGTGTGCATCGGGAGCCAGGTGAAGGAGCAGTGGCCCCATAGGAGACTGAACCAGACTTACCTGCTAGTGCTGGAGGGTCACCTGCAGAGGCAGGGGGTGGCTGTGGCTCACCGTGGGGACAAGGACACTGGCAGCAGAAGTTCTGGGAAGTACTCCTTAGTGTGAGCCCTCCCAGAGTCCGCCATTAGCCCCATAAAAGAGCCCAGGTAGGCTCAGTGTTGGGTTGCCTCAGGCCAAACAAGCAACAGGGAGGGAACGCAGCCCCACCCATCAGCAGACAAGTGGATTAAAGTATTACTGAGCTCTGCCCACCAAAGCAACAGTCAGCTCTACCCACCACCAGTCCCTCCCATCAGGAAACTTGCACAAGCCTCTTAGATAGCCTCATCCACCAGAGGGCAGACAGCAGAAGCAAGAAGAACTACAATCCTGCAGCCTTTGGAACAAAAACCACATTCACAGAAAGATAGGCAAGATGAAAAGGCAGAGGGCTATGTACCAGATGAAGGAACAAGATAAAACCTCAGAAGAACAACTAAATGAAGTGGAGATAGGCAACCTTCCAGAAAAAGAATTCAGAATAATGATAGTCAAGATGATCCAGGACCTCGGAAAAAGAATGGAGGCAAAGATCGAGAAGATGCAAGAAATGTTTAACAAAGACCTAGAAGAATTAAAGAACAAACAAACAGAGACAAATACAATAACTGAAATGAAAACTACACTAGAAGGAATCAATAGCAGGATAACTGAGGCAGAAGGCGGGTAAGTGACATGGAAGACAGAATGGTGGAATTCATTGCTGTGGAACGGGTTAAAGAAAAAAGAATGAAAAGAAATGAAGACAGCCTAAGAGACCTCTGGGACAACATTAAACGCAACAACATTCGCATTATAGGGGTCCCAGAAGGAGAAGAGAGAGAGAGGACCAGAGAAAATATTTAAAGAGATTATAGTTGAAAACTTCCCTAACGTGGGAAAGGAAATAGCCACCCAGGTCCAGGAAGTGCAGAGAGTCCCATACAGGATAAACCCAAGGAGAAACACGCTGAGACACATAGTAATCAAACTTGCAAAAATTAAAGACAAAGAAAAATTATTGAAAGCAGCAAGGGAAAAATGACAAATAACATACAAGGGAACTCCCATAAGGTTAACAACTGATTTCTCAGCAGAAACTCTACAAGCCAGAAGGGAGTGGCATGATATACTTAAAGTGATGAAAGGGAAGAACCTACAACCAGGATTACTCTACCCGGCAAGGATCTCATTCAGATTCGATGAAGAAATCAAAAGCTTTAAAGACAAGCAAAAGCTAAGAGAATTCAGCACCACCAAACCAGCCCTACAACAAATGCAAAAGGAACTTCTCTAAGTGGGAAACGCAGAGAAGAAAGGGACCTACAAAAACAAACCCAAAACAATTAAGAAAATGGTCATAGGAACATACATATCAAGAATTACCTTAAACATGAATGGATTAAATACTCGGACCAAAAGACACAGGCTTGCTAGATGGATACAAAAACAAGACCCATCTATATGCTGCCTACAAGAGACCCACTTCAGACCTAGGGACACATACAGACTGAAAGTGAGGGGATGGAAAAATTCCATGCAAATGGAAATCAAAAGAAAGCAGGAGTAGCAATACTCATATCAGATAAAATAGACTTTAAAATAAAGAATGTTACAAGAGACAAGGAAGGACACTACATAATGATCAATGGATCAATCCAAGAAGAAGATATAACATTTATAACTATACATGCACCCAACATAGGAGCACCTCAATAAATAAGGCAACTGCTAACAGCTATAAAAGAGGAAATCAACAGTAACACAATAATAGTTGGGGACTTTAACACCTCACTTACACCAACAGACACATCATCCAAACAGAAAATTAATAAGGAAACACAAGCTTTAAATGACACAACAGACCAGATAGATTTAACTGATATTTATAGGACATTCCATCCAAAAACAGCAGATTACACTTTCTTCTCAAGTGCACATGGAACATCCTTCAGGATAGATCACATCTTGGGTCACAAATCAAGCCACAGTAAATTTAAGAAAATTGAAATCATATCAAGCATCTTTTCTGACCACAACACTATGAGATTAGAAATGAATTACAGGGAAAAAAACGTAAAAAACACAAACACGTGAGGGCTAAACAATACGTTATTAAATAACCAAGAGATCACTGAGGAAATCAAAAACTACCTGGAGACAAATGACAAGGAAACCATGATGATCCAAAACCTATGGGATGCAGCAAAAGCAGTTCTAAGAAGGAAGTTTATAGCTATACAAGCCTACCTCAAGAAACAAGAAAAATCTCAAATAAACAATCTAACCTTACACCTAAAGGAACTAGAGAAAGAAGAACAAACAAAACCCAAAGTTAGTAGAAGGAAAGAAATCATAAAGATCAGAGCAGAAATAAATGAAATAGAAACAAAGAAAACAATAGCAAAGATCAATAAAACTAAAAGCTGGTTCTTTGAGAAGATAAACAAAATTGAAAAACCATTAGCCAGACTCGTCAAGAAAAAGAGGGAGAGGACTCAAATCAATAAAATTAGGAATGAAAAAGGAGAAGGTACAACAGACACCGCAGAAATACAAAGCATCCTAAGAGGCTACTACAAGCAACTCTATGCCAATAAAATGGACAACCTGGAAGAAATGGACAAATTCCTAGAAAGGTATAACCTTCCAAGACTGAACCAGGAAGAAATACAAAATATTACCAGACCAATCACAAGTAATGAAATTGAAACTGTGATTAAAAATCTTCCAACAAACAAAAGTCCAGGACCAGATGGCTTCACAGGTGAATTCTATCAAACATTGAGAGAAGAGCTAACACCCATCCTTCTCAAACACTTCCAAAAAATTGCAGAGGAAGGAACTCATTCTATGAGGCCACCATCATCCTGATACCAGAACCACACAAAGATACTACAAAAAAAGAAAATTACAGACCAATATCACTGATGAATATAGATGCAAAAATCCTCAACAAAATATTAGCAAACAGAATCCAACAACACATTAAAAGGATCATACACCATGATCAAGTGGGATTTATCCCAGGGACGCAAGGATTCTTCAATATACACAAATCAATCAATGCGATAAACCATAATAACAAACTGGAGAATAAAAACCATATGATCATCTCAATAGATGCAGAAAAAGCTTATGACAAAATTTAACACCCACTTATGATAAAAACTCTCCAGAGAGTGGGCATAGAGGGAACCAACCTCAACATAATAAAGGCCATATACAACAAACCCACAGCAAGCATCATTCTCAATGGTGAAAAACTGAAAGCATTTCCTCTAAGATCAGGAACAAGACAAGGATGTCCACTCTCACCACTATCATTCAACATAGTTTTGGGAGTCCTAGCCACGGCAATCACAGAAGAAAAAGAAATAAAAGGAATACAAGTTGGAAAAGAAGAAGTAAAACTGTCACTGTTTGCAGATGACATGATACTCTACATAGAGAATCCTAAAGATGCCACCAAAACACTACTAGAGCCTATCAATGAATTTGGTAAAGTAGCAGGATACAAAATTAATGCACAGAGATCTCTTGCATTCCTATACACTAATGATGAAAAATCTGAAAGAGAAATTAAGGCAACACTCCCATTTACTACTGCAACAAAAAGAATAAAATACCTAGGAATAAACCTACCTAGGGAGACAAAAGACCTGTAATGCAGAAAACTATAAGACACTGATGAAAGAAAGTAAAGATGATACCAATAGATGGAGAGATATACCACATTCTTGGATTGGAAGAATCAATATTGTGAAAATGACTATACTACCCAAAGCAATCTACAGATTCAATGCAATCCCTATCAAATTTCCAATGGCATTTTTTACAGAACTAGAACAAAAAAATCTTAAAATTTGTATGGAGACACAAAAGACCCCGAATAGCCAAAGCAATTTTGAGGGAAAAAAACAGAGCTGGAGGAATCAGACTCCCTGACTTCAGACTATACTACAAAGCTACAGTAATTAAGACAATATGGTAGTGGCACAAAAACAGAAACATAGATCAATGGAACAAGATACAAAGCCCAGAGACAAACGCACGCACCTATGGTCAACTAATCTATAACAAAGGAGGCAAGGATATACAATGGAGGAAAGACAGTCTCTTCAATAAGTGGTGCTGGGAAAACTGGACAGTTACATATAAACGAATGAAATTAGAACACTCCCTAACACCATATACAAAAATAAACTCTAAATGGATTAGGGACCTAAATGTAAGACCAGACACTATAAAACTCTTAGAGGAAAACATAGGAAGAACAGTCTTTGACACAGATCACAGCAAGATCTTATTTGATCCACCTCCTAGAGTAATGGAAATAAAAACAAAAATAAACAAATGGGACCTAATGAAACTTCAAAGCTTCTGCACAGCAAAGGAAACCATAAACAAGATGAAAAGACAACCCTCAGAACAGGAGAAAATATCTGCCAACAAATCAACGGACAAAGGATTAATCTCCAAAATATATAAACAGCTCATGCAGCTCAATATTAAGAAAACAAACAACCCAATCTATAAATGGGCAGAAGACCTAAATAGACATTTCTCCAAAGAAGACATACAGATGGCCAAGAAGCACATGAAAAGCTGCTCAACATCACTAATTATTAGAGAAATGCAAATCAAAACTACAATGAGGTATCACCTCACACCAGTTAGAATGGGCATCATCAGAAAATCTACAAACAACAAATGCTGGAGAGGGTGTGGAGAAAAGGGAACCCTCTTGCACTGCTGGTGGGAATGTAAATTGATACAGCCGCTATGGAGAACAGTATGGAGGTTCCTTAAAAAACTAAAAATGGAATTACCATATGATCCAGCAATCCCACTACTGGGCATATACCCAGAGAAAACCATAATTCAAAAAGACACCTGCACCCCAATGTTCATTCCAGCACTATTTAGAATAGCCGGGTCATGGAAGCAACCTAAATGCCCATTGACAGACAAATGGATAAAGAAGATGTGCTACATATATACAATGGAATATTACTCAGCCATAGAAAGGGACGAAACTGGGTCATTTGTAGAGATGTGGATGGATCTAGAGACTGTCATACAGAGTGAAGTATGTCAGAAAGAGAAAAACAAATACCGTATATTAACACATATATGTGGAATCTAGAAAAATGGTGCAGATGAAGTGGTTTGCAAGGCAGAAATAGAGACACAAATGTAGAGAACAAACGTGTGGACACCAAGGGGGGAAAGCGGCGGGTGGGTGGGGGTGGCAGTGTGATGAATTGGACGATTGGGATTGACATGTATACACTGATGTGTATCAAATGGCTGACTAAAAAGAACCTGCTGTATAAAAAAATAAATTAAATTAAATTAAAAAAAAGAATAAGGGACTTCCCTGGTGGTCTGGTGGGTAAGACTCTGTGCTCCCAATGCAGGGGGACCGGGTTCAATCCCTGGTTGGGGAACTAGATCCCACATGCATGCCGCAACTAAGAGTTCTCATGTGACATGCTGCAACTAAGAAGTCTGCATGCCACAACTAAAGATCCCGCATGCCTCAACTAAGACCCGGCACAACCAGAGTAAATAAATATTAAAAAAACAAAAATAAATTAAGAAAACAAATCTTCACTGCTGCCTGATCCAAGACAGACAACAATGATATTTAAACCCAAGCCATTTTAACAAGAATAAAACAGAAGAGGTAATCTAGTGGCGAGAACTCCTCAGCAGGAGTTAAGATCCAAATCCTATCTCTGAAACCAGGTGTACAAACAAGACAAAACAAAATTTCCTAAACCTGAGTATATTTTTGCTTTAAAAAATTTATAATATAGTAAATAATTTAGGATAATGTAATTAAAAAATGACTCCAAATTGCTAAGTATAAAGGAACTAAAACAGAAGAGACAGAAACACTGGAGGGTGTGAAAGTACTAGAAGGAGCATAATAGGCAAGTATTACAAACAACACACACAAAATGATATTTAAACCAATCAAGGTATAAAGGTTGTATGCCCTTTAAAATGTTTCTTTCAGGGCTTCCCTGGTGGCGCAGTGGTTGAGAGTCCGCCTGTCGATGCAGGGGACATGGGTTCGTGCCCCAGTCCGGGAAGATCCCACATGTCGCGGAGCGGCTGGGCCCGTGAGCCATGGCCACTGAGCCTGCGTGTCCGGAGCCTGTGCTCCGCAACGGGAGAGGCCACAATAGTGAGAGACCCGCATACCGGGGAAAAAAAAAAAAAAAAATTTCTTTTATAATGGCCTTCACTAACAAAAACAAACACTGCTTCTTGAAGACTCTGCCCTCTTCCAAAAGAAATTCATCCGCCGTCCCAGCAGTCACCAGCAGTGGGAAGCAGAGAGTCGCTGCAGCTGTGAACGAAGAGCAAACACACCTGCTCTTCACCTGTCAGACCCATCTTCAGGCAAATCCCAGCCCCAATTGTCACAAGAGCTCTATCCCATCTCAGGAACAGGCTTTGCACTCTACCTCCTCAGTGTAGAGGGAATTTGCTGGACTACAACAGAGATAGCACTCCCCTTTATAATCTGGGAAGCATTATCTCTTAAGAACAGTGTTAAGTCACAAGACACTGGCTACATAAGTAACAGTATATACAAGGGAAGATCATGCAACATTAGAAAAAAACTTTGCAGATTCTTGTATGAAAGAGTGTTTATGTTATACTGTTAGGAAAAACATGGGGTAGAGGGGAGACAAAATATAAAACTCTATTTTAAATAACTTCAACTATATATTAAAAATAAAGTGACGTGGAACTTGTCTTACCAGCTATCGGAATTTATTATACTGTGGTGCTTTCACAGGGACAAACAGATCAATGAAACAGAAGAGAATAGATTAAGAATCCTAAGCATATCCAGGACCATGAAATAAGACAGAAGGCGCATCACAAAAGCATGAGGAAACAACAAATTCAATAAAAGGGGCTGGAGTAATTAATTGTGCATATGGAGAAAAACAAAATTAGACCCCTACCTCACTCCATTCTTAAAAATAAAGTCCAGATATATTTACAGTCTGAAATATGAATAAAACTTTAAAACTATTAGACAAAAATAGAATGTAATGTAAGTGAAGAATGGACAAAGGATACATGAATCTAAAATACAAAGAAGAAAAAATCTAAAGAGCCAATATGAAAATATGCTTAGCCTCATTAAGTAATCGGGGAAATACAAATTAAAATGAGGCGGCATCAGGTTAGTGAAAAATTTTAGTCTGAACGTACCAAGTGTCCAAGTGTTGAAGACAATGTAAGAAAACAGATGCAGAAAGAAAAAGTCATTAACTGCTTGTGGGATTATAAATTTCTAGTATGGTATATAACAGAATAATTTGGCAACACGTGGTCAAACTGAAAATGAACACCACCCTACGAATCGCTACGAATAATTATTCCAATTCTAGTTACAGCCTAGAAAGCTCGCACACATGCTCAGAAAGGACATGTGTTAGAATTTCCACTCCAGCATTATGGGTAATAGCAAAGGAAAATGTTTTTAAAGCACTCCAGATGTTCATTGGTAAGAGAATAATGTGGTGTCGTATTTTGTGAAAGAATACTACAAATACTACCAAGGAGTTAAAAATGAGTGAAAGAGGTACATATTTATTAACATGGCTACGTCTCACTAATAAGCAAATAGCAAAATGTTACAAAGTAAATTTAAACACATGTGAAACAATGTTCATGTTGTTTTTGGAAATATCAATACATAGTAAAACTAGAAAAACACAGACGAGATACACAGCAGATTTGATATAGTGGCTGCTTCTTGTCAGGAGGCAGGGATGATCAGGGCCAGGGGTACAGATGGAGGATGGGGAATAGGATTAGGGAGAGAATATTAGGGATTTCATCATTAATAAAGTGGTTGGGGGCTTCCCTGGTGGCGCAGTGGTTGAGAGTCCGCCTGCCGATGCAGGGGACATGGGTTTGTGCCCCGGTCCGGGAATATCCCACATGCCACGGAGCAGCTGGGCCCGTGAGCCATGGCCGCTGATATATAGTGGTTGGAAATCTGTTTAATCCAAAGAACTAAAATGTTAACATCTGCTTTAGGTGGCACTGCATACTATTTCATTATATTATCTTCCGTACTATTCTGTAATTTGCTAGTATATTGTTTGCAATGCACAAAAAGTGGCTGAAAGGAAACATAAAATGGTAAGAATATTCTACTCTGGGTAATGAGGACAAACCTTTTTTTTTTGGCTGCTGCTGTATTTTACTTTTTAAATTTTTCATAATAAGAATACACTAATTTTAGAATTGGGAAAAAAATTTTTAAACAGGTAGTGATTAGATTCCATGTAGTTCTGGTTCACATAAGTATCTGTTGACAGGATTTAAGGTTGTTACAAAGTGACACGTGTACTCTTGCATCTTCAAAAAAAAAACACTCTAAAAGTGCTAAACAACCAAAATACAAACCTATTTTGAAACCCCTAAACTTTCATAAAATATTAATGTACCAACGGAGAGAACACAACTTGTTTCTATAAACAACATTCTAGTCTTTGAGAAAGGATAGAGAAAAGGGTTCCTTAAAGGCTATAGACTATTAATGCTTTCATCATCATCTATAACTGTACAAAAATACAAGAAAGAATTATAAGAAACAAATTTGTTGTGCATTCTAGTACAAGTTTTTACACTGTCATGATAAATATTTTGTGGAAAACATTTCAAATTGGAATATAATGAGAAAGTAATGAAACCTATCACTGTATTCCATTCCATCAGAAAACAAAATGCTAACTTTTATTACGTTTTATGAATATCAAACAACTTAACCTTGCCATACATCAGTTTCCTCATTTGTAAAATGAGCATCCTACCATGCCTATCTCAGAGGGAGTGGCAATCAATACAGTTAAGGAACTTCAACAGGCAAAAACATGCATGTCTGCTTTGCTGGAGGGCGCAGAGAAGGAAGCAAGTGCCAAGCCCGATGCCCAGCCACAGCAGGCATCAGTGGTATAATTAAGTTGAACGTGGGAAGGCTCATTTGATCACTAAGGGAAGAAAGGAAATAGCCTTAAAAGATAGCAAGCATAATATAATGAAATAATTTAAGAAAACAGAACCTCTTTCTAATGAACAGACAAAAAAAAAACTTTAAATATTTAATACTGACTAATGGCATGACAACAGAATAACTCCTATAGCAATGGTTTCAAGAGATGGCTACTTTCACTTAAAAAAATTGTAGAGCACTATGTGTGAGCTACAACTATTTATGTAGTTTGGTGTAGATGGAATATACCAAAAAAGCACCAAAGTGAAAACAGATGAATCAGAATATTGAATTGTTTTCCCCAAAATATTTTTTTATCATTTTGTACCTACTCTGTGATAGTCATTTTTACTTGTCCCAGCTCACAAACACAAGGGGTGACTTAGGAATGAGACACTGCAGTTAATCAACCAGCCAAGCCGAATCAACCTAACAGTCAGCAGAGCTTAGAGCCAGGAAGTTCTCACGTCTACAACATTGCTATATTGGCTTTTAAATTAAACAAGTAGCAGAAGAAATAATAACCCCCAAATTTCAAAAAGCATCTTACCAGGGTGATGTCTCGAGAAGCTGCAGCTGCACTCATATGCAAACTAGGCTGCCTTACAGAACTGCTGCAATCAAGGGCTCGAGCGAATGTCCCGACAGCACTGGATAAACCACACAAACAAAGAGGAAAGATTAAGGCACTGTTGTTTTTTTAACTTTACAAAAAACACATTTGGGTAGCAAATGAACAGTTGTAAAAGTCAAGCAAGTTCTTTGATGTTTAAGAGTCAAATATCAGACAAAAAGTACTTTCTTTACGATTTAAGAATTGACAAGCCAATTCACTACACATATGTGTCATTACAATTAAATTAAGAAAAAGAGGGACTTCCCTGGCAGTCCAGTGGGTAAGACTCCATGCTCCCAATGCAGGGGGCCTGGGTTCGATCCCTGGTCGGGGAACTAGATCCTGCATACATGCCGCAACTAAGAGTTCACATGCCGCAACTAAGAAGTCCACATGCCACAACTAACACCACTGCAGCCAAAATAAATAAACAAATACATTTTTAAAAACAATTAAGAAAAAGAGGCTTGTGTGGCATAAAGAAGGGAAAGATCTGTAACGAAATGCCATGGAATAAAGAAGTTGGTTTCCAAATGTGCTTAAAAAATGAGAAATAAATTTGATGCAGAATTTCACTATTATTGCAAAGCAAGTTCTGACCACTTTTTTAGCCCAAACGGTGAAATCCCAATAACATTTTTTCCTTGAAATGAGATATCATCAACTGCAGCAACCTCTTCTTTCAAGGACTCAATATATAACAGATTTCCAAAAAAAAAAACCCAAAAAACAATTACCATAACACTGATTTTCATTTAATGATTTAGAAGGCCTTCCCATACACAGAGAACCCTAACTTCAAGAAATAAAGTGTGGCCTCCGCTGGTGGCGCAGTGGTTAAGAATCTGCCTGCCAATGCAGGGGACACGGGTTCGAGCCCTGGTCTGGGAAGGTCCCACATGCCGTGGAGCAACTAAGTCCATGAGCCACAACTACCAAGCCTGCACTCTAGAGCCCGTGAGCCACAGCTACTGAGCCCACGTGCCACAACTACTGAAGCCCGCGTGCCTAGAGCCTGTGCTCCGCAACAAGAGGAGCCATCGTGATGAGAAGCCCGCGCACCGCAACGAACAGTAGCCCCCACTCGCCGCAACTAGAGCAAGTCCGTGTGCAGCAACGAAGACCCAACGCAGCCAAAAATAAAATAAAATAAATAAATTAATTAAAAAAAAAAAAGAAATAAAGCGTGAAATGAAGGTAAGGCTTCCCGCTTGTTGTCTGGGTTTTAAACATGTTAGCTGAGGAAGAGATTTTTTTTTAAGGTTTTAATTAAAATATAAAAACACATGCAAAAAGCACACATTGTACAGCTATTCAGTTACCACAAAGTCAATGCATCCATGCCACCAGCATCCAGGTCAA
Source organism: Monodon monoceros (assembly GCF_005190385.1). Classification (NCBI taxonomy): domain Eukaryota; kingdom Metazoa; phylum Chordata; class Mammalia; order Artiodactyla; family Monodontidae; genus Monodon; species Monodon monoceros. The sequence goes on from NW_021703775.1 coordinate 53,952,157, forward strand.
GACACAGATCATGACAGCACCCAGAAGACTCCTCGGGTTCCTTCCCAATCACTACTTCCTAGTGGAAAGGAACCAGCATCCCAGATTCTAACATCAAAGATTAGTTTTGCTCAGTTGAAAACTTAAAACAGAATCGCATGCTATGCACACTTTTCATATCCAGTTTCTTTTATTCAAAACTATGTCTGTGGATTCACCCGTGCTGCCTACTGTGAATAAGCTGAGTTCGTTCATCTCCTTGCTGTGAGCATTACTTTGCACGATGCCCCACCCCCACCCTATTGTTGATGGACATGTGTTTCCGAGCTGGGGCAACTATGGATAGTGCCATTACTGCCATCTGTACATGTATCTTTTTGGCACACAGGTGTATGCATTTCTGCTGCGTATATATTTAGGAGTGAAACTTAAGGGATATGTGTGTTAGATGACAGCAAACAGTTTTCTAAAGCAGCTGTACCAACTTGCACTACAACCAGCAGAATATGAGAGTGCTGGTTGTCCCACATCTTCACCAGTGCTTGGCACTGTCAGCCTTTAAAATTTTTTTTAATGTATTTACTTTTATTATTTATTTTATTTTTGGCTGCGTTGGGTCTTCGTGGCTGCACGTGGGCTTCTCACCGCGGTCGCTTCTCTTGTTGCAGAGCATGGGATCTAGGCGCGTGGGCTTCAGTAGTTGTGGCATGCGGGCTCAGTAGCTGTGGCTCACAGGCTCTAGAGCACAGGCTCAGCAGCTGTGGCACATGGGGCTTAGTTGCTCAGAGGCATGTGGGATCTTCCCGGACCAGGGCTCGAACCTGTGTCCCCTGCACTGGCAGGCGGATTCGTAACCACTGTGCCACCAGGGAAGCCCAGTCTTTTAAATTTTAACCATTCTGGTGGGATGTGCAGTGGTGCTTAACTGGGTTTAATTTGTATTTAGATTTTTTTTAAAAAAACAAAAATTGAAAAAGATACTAGGTGCTTCTCCTTGGTGCCTCTCATGCTGGCTTCAAGAAAAAAGAAAACATGGCCCGTCGTAATCAGGAAAAGGAAAAAAAACAATGAAAATCAAATCTGAAACTGCAAAATCTACTAAATAATACAAAATCCAGATAACCTGTCTGGAGTCTCTAGGGCAGCAGTTCCACCAATGATTCATTTCCACTCCCAAATCTTCAGTCTCCTCTATTCCACTGACTGGCTCCTCCCCAACAATGTATATATATCAAGTCTCTTCATCTAATCAGTTAGTGGCTAGGCGTGTGGGCTCTGTAGTCTAAATGCCTACCCACCGATACAATGTATGACTTCCATGGTGACTGGCACTATGAACAGTGCTAAGGATGGGCCAAGACCCTTTTGTCCTTTGTATTATAAAAAACATTCGACAAAAAATTAGAGAATATAATGAAGATGCTTGTAATCATGTCCAAATCTACCTCATTCTAATATTTTGCCATGTTTGAAGCAACAAGTATATATTGTACAGCACAGGGCAATATAGCCATTATTTTGTAATAACTTTAAATGGAGTATAATCTATAAAAATATTGAATCACATTTTGCCACATTTGTTTTTTTCTTTTTTTTTTTGGCTGCATCAGATCTTAGTTGCGGCACAAGGGATCTTTTGTTGCGGCTCACAGGCTATTTGTTGCGGTGCACGGACTTCTCTCTAGCTGTGGCACATGGCTCCAGGGCACACAGGCTCTGTAGTTTGCGGCACGCAGGCTCTCTAGTTGAGGCGCGTGGGCTCATTAGTTGTGGGGCGTTCGGGCTTAGCTGCCCCGTGGCATGTGGGATCTCAGTTCCCCGAGCAGGATCAAACCCACGTCCCTTGCATGGGAAGGCGCATTCTTTACCACTGGACCCAGGAAGTCTCTTGGTTCATTTTTTTAAGGAAATAAATTTTATCAATACACATTCCCAGAACTCATACATATATGTATAATATGCATATGCATACATATGCCCATTAATGAAATAAGACAATTGTTTGCACATTGTAAAATTTTTTTATCAGTGACCATACTGTATGTATTCTTACTCAACACTGTTTTTGAGGTTTATCTCTTTGCTACATATAGCCCTAATTCATTCATTTTCATTGTAAAGTAATACTCCATTACTAAATATACCTCAATTCATTCATCAACTGCTTGCTGATGTACTTTTAGGTTTTTTCCAATTTTTCTGCTATTACAATGCTATGATAATCTCACTTACTTTCTGCTTTGCAGCAATTCCCCCATGAACATCATTTACTTTTATAATTCAAAAAATAAAAATAAACTTCTGTCCACTCATTTTCTCAAGAAAAGGGGTTGGGGGGGTGAGGGGGTGGGCAAGGCAGCTAGGGAGCCAGGCTTAGAACTCTCAAAGGACAGACTTACACCTAGCCAACAGACATTACTCACACGTGGGTGCAATTAGAGGAGCACATTATTACTGACACCTGAATAATCCCTGACTAGCTTAAAGGAGATCACTGCTTTAATTAAAGATATGGGATTTCGGGTGTTGAGTTTCTACTTTATACTTTTCTGTAGTGCTTACATTTTTACAAGGAGCATTTATTTTCTTAATCAGTAAAAATAAATCTATTTTCATTTTTAAAACAGAAACTAATGATAATAAACCATATTATTTAGGAAGAGGTGTGATATATATTCGACTTTCTTACACAGTTAGAAAAAGAAAAATACAACCAATGAAAAATAGAACACAAAAAAAGGAAAATTCATAAAATTTCTATAAATTCTTTTATAAAAAGAAAAGACATCTCTTGACTCCACAGCGCCATACTCACCGTGCTACAACTAAAAATTGGTCAATCTGTCGATCTGTAAGTGGGCTATTTGGGTCCCAAACTTTCACTTCCAATTTTGACTGTTCCCTCTCATCTGATTCTCCTGTCCAAGAACAAAGAAAATGGAGTCCAGTTACTCACAAGGCACATACATTGTCACATATGATTGATGACTGAGGTCACCAAAGCATTAAAAGTATAAGGTAAATGTACATGGTTTGCATACATTCTATCAGACAGCAGACAGCAGATGTAGAACACTCTGTAAAGTGAACGCTGATGATAACACAGCCAAACCGACCATATGATGTCTTCACTTAGTCATTAACATGTCTTTCCTGGGTATTTGTATGCGTGAGGCCCCAAGCCTCACTAAGGGATATAGAGACAGAAAAGAAAGATGCTCAAGTTATGATAAAACTTACTCATAAATAACTATGATACACATGAAAAGAAACAGATGTCACAGAGACGTACAGATATGACCATAAGATCCTGAAGATTAGAGAAATCATTTCAGGCTAGTTAGGGAAGGATGTCATGCACTCCTGCTAAGAACTGAAGGGTATGAATGCACTGGCAGGGGGAGAGAACTTAAAGAAATGAGAATGGTGCTCGCTTTGGCAGCACATATACTAAAATTGGAATGATACAGAGAGGATTAGCATGGCCCCTGCGCAAGGATGACAACACGCAAACTCGTGAAGCGTTCCATATTTTTTTGTGACCACCTAGAGGGGTGGGATAAGGAGGGTGGGAGGGAGGGAGGCGCAAGAGGGAAGAGATATGGGGACATATTTATATGTATAACTGATTCACTTTGTTATAAAGCAGAAACTAACACACCATTGTAAAGCAATTATACTCCAATAAAGATGTTAAAAAAAAGAATATATCAGAACAAATTTGGCAGAAATTATCAAAAGACTGTTGTAAATAATAAAAGAATTGATTAAAATTTAAAAAAAAAGAAATGAGAATGTGAACAAAGTCATGGGGCTTTAAGGTGTGGTAGAAAAGTAGCTAATTTTGTCAGGAGTACATCAAGGGGAATGAGAATAGATAGCTAAAAGAAGTGGGTTATGAAAATATTACTGAAGATTCTGCACAGATTTTCTGAATAGATTTTTATTTGGAGGTAATAAGCCCTTGCCTTTTTAGTAGTAGAGTGACAAAACCAGAAACAAATTTCACATCCAACACTTAGCAATGGAATAATTTTCTCTACAGAGATACGTGATATAGACAGGGAGATACGGTATTGACAGTGACAATAAAGAGCTAAGAGAGAATATTTAGAAATGACAGTGACAGACTGGTATAATGGGTAGGTTTCCAGTCTTGAGAACTACATAGATAGTGCTGGCATTAACAGAAAGAAGGAAACAATCAAGAGGTTGAGGAAAAGACTGAGGATAATACAGGATGTTTTGTTTTAGGAACGTCTCAAGAGGAGATATAACCATCAGGCAAGACTCAATGTTAGGATAAAAGATGGTAATGGAAAACAGACTTGGGAGTTGATTGGATTCCAATCTACAGCTATGAATTTCCTATCAGGCTAGGAATTGGTTTGGGCTATGTTTTGCTTTTGATCACTGCATCTATAATATCAGGCAGAGAGTCTTGCACTGATTGACATACTAGGAGGCTGAACATCCCTTGGTGACTGATGAATCCAGGCTATAAGCTTATTAATGTGTTCCCTACTAGAATGGGAGCAAGCAGGTATTGAGGCTCAAAAGGAGAAAGCAGGAGGGCAGAATCAGCCAGCCCAACTGCAGTCTCCTAAGTCAGCCACTGCTGTCAGGTAGGCGGCCTGCCCATCCTGCTCCTTGTTCAAAGACAGGTAGGTAACGAAAAAGTCAATTGCCATCCCCAACATAAAGAAGCACAAGCAGACCAGAGTGAGTGCTAGTCCAAAGACATATCAAGTGTTTAAAAGGATTTCGTTTTTCATTGCTTTTGCTTACAATGCATGTGACCACCTAGAGGGGTGGGATAGGGAGGGTGGGAGGGAGACGCAAGAGGGAGGAGATATGGGGATATATGTATATGTATAGCTGATTCACTTTGTTATACAGCAGAAACTAACACACTATTGTAAAGCAATTATATTCCAATAAAGATGTTAAAAAAAAAGATTCAATTGGTTCATTTTTAAAAACCATTTACAAACCCAAACGTTTGTAAACTGCATGAAACTTTTGAAAGGAAAATGACACAATTATACTCCCCAGTATCTCCAAGAAATACATGTTAAGTAGGATAAATAGTAAAATAGAAAAGAAATATAATAATAATTATCTGCATTTTTAAATAATACAAGATGAAATGATGATGCTATTCAGTATTAAGTCCCTTCTATTATATATTCTAGAATGTAAGGGTAAAACGGATATTTACTTTTCAAATTTAAGTCAGTTAAATTGATAAACTTCAATCCTATCCATACATTCTGCAGCATACAGAGGAAAGATAATTCAGTGTAAGAATGCTAAATAAATTTGCTATAAACAATAATAAAACACTCCTGAATGCATTTCTACTAACAACTAAAACATACAATACCATGGGATGAGAACAAAAATAACAAGAACATAAAAAGAATATAGAATGTTCTATTCAAACAGTCACTCTAGGGAATTCCCCATTTTGGATTCATCATATCATATAATTACATTTATATCAATTTAATCACTTTTTCACAAGGGAAAAACTTTTAAGAAGCTTTGGAATCTGTATAATGAAAGCCTCAACTAAGCTGTCAGCACTCTGTAGAATGGTCTTGGGAAATGTATGAGCCAGAGACTGAACCAAGAAGAATTCTAGGCTCTGGTCATGTTCATTCCAGTCACTGCAATAATCTCACTTTCCTCCTCCATTTATGATAATCTAGGCAATTACAATCTGCTCTAGTCCCACACCAGCCCATGAAGCTCGCTCTCTCTGTGAATTCCTACCAAATGTATTTACCAACTACTTACACGATTATATATAGCATCCAATTTTTTGCTTCATACGTTCCTCTTCATAATTTTGAAGAAATGTAGATTCAACAATGATTTTATATGTGTTAGCCCTAATCCTTCAGCTATATTTTAAGATTTCTAGAAAATAATGGCAAAGTACTTCTTCTGTATACCCTCAAAGAGCACAGACCATTGTTCAAAGACTGAAGAACTAGGGCTGGATGGATCTGTCATCCTATAGACCCTTTGCTGGACAACTAGAAATATTCTTTGTTCTAAATATAATTCATTTTCTCTGTAACAACCATCAGAGTATATTATATTTAATTCAGAAACACAGAAGGCTGCCATTTATCACCATTTTTATTAATGTTCTGAAAGTTCTGGGCAATGTTTTAAGTGATGCATCAAAGGATAATAGGTTACTAGAAACAAATACTGTATGATATCACTTTATGTGGAATCTTAAAAAGCCAAACTCATTAAAACAGAGCAGAATGGTGGTTACCAGGGGCTGGAAAGGGGGTGGGGTGGAGGGGGATGGGGAGAGGTTGTTTAAGGGTTGTTCCAACCGCTAGGTAAGTAAGTTCTGGAGATCTAATGCACAGCACAGTGATTACAGACAATACTGTTATTATAAACTTCAAAGTTGATAAGAGACTAGATCTTTGTTCCCACCACAATAAAGAAGTGATAATTATGACACGATAGATAGCTAATGCTATGGTGGTAACCAACCTGCAATACCTAAATGTAATCAAATCAACAAATTAAACATACACAGTGTTATATGGCAATTATATCTCAATAAAAATAGATTTTAAAAATAAATTACAAGAAAGGCACAATAAAAAATGAATATATAAAACCCAATGGCATTCCAAAGAGAATGAAAACAAAAATGTAAAAAAAAAAATCACATATATTATGGCAACAAAAATATAAAATACTAAGAAACAAAATTGGAAGTATGTTTATATAAAGAAATTACAAAACTTTCAGAGAACATAACATGACTTAAATAAAGAAGATTTTAAAATCTTAAGGCTGTCATTTTTGTACAAGTACTTGAAGTTAAATTTAACAAAATTTAGTTCTGAAAGCCCACAAAATAACTCGAATATTAATCTCTACAAATCAAAGAATATTACCATTATTAAAAGAGTAATATAAGAGGATCCTCCAAACTGGGTGGGATTATAATATATAGCAACAGTAGTCAAACAATGTGGTACTGGCACAAAAATAAACAGAATCAAAACCACAGAAATAGACCAGGTAATATAATTCATATTTGAAAATTTAAATATTACTATAACTATGTAAATATTAACTAACATTTATTCAGTGCTTACTATGTCCCCAAAACCCTTTACAGTAGGGTTCCTCTGTACACAGTGTGCACTGTTGACACTTTGGGCCAACAACTCCTTGTCATGGGGGCTGTCCTGTGCATTGTACTATTTTCAGCAGCAGTCCTGATCTCCACCCACTAGAAGCCAGTAGCATCTCCCCCTCCCCCCAGGTGTGGCAACCAAAAATGTCTACAGACATTGTCTAATGTCCCATGGAAGACAAAACTGCCCTGGGTTACGAACTACTGCGCTCACATGGTTGCAGCCGATATCTGCTTACACTTACTTGTTATGGTCTGGTGTTTTTAAGTTAATTAACATCTACCACATTGCGGAAAACACATTCTGCAAAATTACACACTTGAAAATAATAGTGTCTACGGAAAAACAGGACAAAAATTTTAAAACCTAAGAACCAGAGCACTTAAAAAAAAAAAAGTAACAATCATAACAAAAATACCAACACAGTTAAATCTCCACTGACATTTGCACCAAGCACAAAGGTCAGTCAATCCTTTATCTTCTTAAACCCTGGACTTATGCTTCCTCCACCGAGATGTAGGTCATTGTGTACAGTTTCAACAAAATAAAAAATAAAATCTAGGGTATAGGTTTTTATAAACACTGGGGAAGATATTTTTCATTCCTTTATCTGTAACTCTAAGATGCGCCATATACTGTTTTTTTTTTCTTAAACGCTCTTCATCTGTGAGAATAACTGTTTAGAAAAGCCTCAGATGAACTGACCATTTCCACACTATACTGACATTTTTCTATTGACTGTATATGAGCTAATTCAAGTTTAAAAGGCATGTATTTTAGCATAAGAGAGTATTCTAATTTAATTCTTTAACTTTCAAAGAGAGACACACCCTAAATTCCCAAATACAGACAGGAGTTATTTAATTAGGAGCAGTAGACAGTTGGTGGCCCGGGAGAAGCAACTGTAATAGCGAACACTGAGCAGCAGGTGCTGTGCTAAATGCTTTACAAGGACTTCCCTGGTGGCACAGTGGTTAAGAATCCCCCTACCAATGCAGGGGACACAGGTTTGATCCCTGGTCTGGGAAGATCCCACATGGCACGAAGCAACTAAGCCCGTGCGCCACAACTACTGAGCCTCCACTCTAGAGCCCGCGAGCCACAACTACTGAGCCTGCGTGCCATAACTACTGAAGCCTGCCGCGTGCCTAGAGCCTGTGCTCCACAACAAGAGAAGCCACTGCAATGAGAAGCATGCGCACTGCAATGAAGAGCAGGCCCCGCTCGCCACAACTAGAGAAAGCCCGCGTGTAGCAACGAAGACCCAACATAGCCAAAAATAAATAAAAATAAAATAAATTTTAAAAAATAAAAAATGCTTTACAAGAATTACTTCTTTTGATCATCACAACACTATGATGTATGCACATACATTATGACTCACTTTTTAAAGAGGAAGAAATGGGAACTTGGAGAGGTTAAATAATTTTCCCAAGGTAACTCAGCTAAAACACAGTACAGCCAGATTTTACTCAAAACTGTGAATCCAAAGTCATTTTTGTTTAATAATTTTTTTTTTTTTTTTTGTGGTACGCGGGCCTCTCACTGCTGTGGCCTCTCCCGTTGTGGAGCACAGGCTCCGGACGCGCAGGCCCAACAGCCAAGGCTCACGGGCCCAGCCGCTCCACGGCACATGGGATCCTCCCGGACCGGGGCACGAACCCGTGTCCCCTGCATCAGCAGGCGGACTCTCAACCACTGCGCCACCAGGGAAGCCCCCTTGTTTAATAATTTAATGTTATAATACTTTTAACAGTTACAAAGTTTAATATGTAAATAATTTCTTAAAATTCCAATTTTACAATACAGCTAAATAATAATTCAAAACTTACTACATATGACATCTTTTTTCTATGGAAAATTCTCTAGGTAGTTATTCAAACTCAATAAAGATTTAAAATCTAAAAAACAAACCTTCACCTTCACTTGCAAGCTACATACTGATCTTTCCAGACCTCAAGAGTTTGCTAGATGGTGGGTAGCCATAAATGAATTTTAAAATTCTAAAGCCACAAAAAAGAAATATTCACCAGCAAGACAAATGCCACAACAATGTCTTAAATTCATCAGGACACATTCACAAAGAAAGCAAGCCTGTAATATATTCTGGCACCGAGCTGATGCTTCCACCTACTCAGGATATTAATTCAAGTTCTACATCCCATGCCAATGCAAATTGGAGTGGGTACTGGTCTAAACGTACCCACTCAAGAGTATCAAAAGGGTTAGTAAGCACAGACTGCATCAAGTCCTAAATGTCTGTTCTTGAATATGATGTTTTCCATGATTTAATTCCCCTGCAAACAGGTACTGGCTGTGTATGAAAGTTTCTATGATGGCAGTGTCTGTGTTTTTCAAGTGTGGTTTAACTGCTGGAGTACCTATCTGCCACCCTACTCCTTCTTCCCAGAAAATATACTAATTAGAAGAAGGGGGTTCTTTAAATCTTGCATCTAGTTGGTTTCCTGATTACAAGTGAAAAAAACGTTTTGGATACGCTAAATGCTTTAAGTTGAAATAAGAGCCCAAAGTGACTTTATGTTGAAAAATACAATGTTTTTCATTGCTAAAGATGAACACGTATAAATAAAGCTAACAAGTTATAAACTTGGGACTTCCCTGGTGGTGCAGTGGTTAAGAATCCGCCCGCCAGTGCAGGGGACACGGGTACGATCCTGGGAGGATCCCATATGCCGCGGAGCAACTAAGCCCATGTAGCACAACTACTGAGCCTGCGTTCTAGAGCCCGCGTGCCACAACTACTGAGCCCACGTGCTGCAACTACTGAAGCCCGTGCACCTAGAGCCTGTGCTCTGCAACGAGAAGCCACCACAATGAGAAGCCCACGCACAACAAAGAGTAGTCCTTGCTCATCGAAACTAAAGAAAGCCTGCACACAGCAACTAAGACCCAAAGCAGCCAGAAAAAAAATAATTAAATAAAATAAACTTAACAAGAAATATATAAAATCTGTATTAAAACAAAACAAACAAACAAAAAACTTCCACAAGACCCAAAAGTAGCCTTGAACAAAGAGAAAGAATCCCTTGTGTCTGGATAGGATGTTTCAAAATCATCAATATGTCTGTCTAAATTAACTTAAAAATTAACTGCATCCCCAATAAAAACAGGAAGGAAGATTTTTTTTTCTGGTGTTAGTCAAGCTTGGAAAAATAAGAGGGGAACTAGGCTCACCAGATATTAACACATACTACAAAGCCTCTATAATTAAAACATGGGTTACTAGAGCATGAACAGACAGACAGACCAGGGGAATAGAACAGAAACCTCAGAAGCAGACCTAATATTATAAAATAATCAATCACCTCCCAAAGTAATCTTAATATTAATACAATTTCAATCAGAATCCTAACGAAATCTGGAAAGGAAGACATTGGCAAATTGATGATAAACTTTGACAGTAAGAAAAAAAAAACTCATCGACATGAGAACCCTGCCACAACCAAGAAATTTTAAAGAACAACTGAGGGGAAACTTGCCCCACCATTAAACACATAAATAGATAAAATAAACTTGGATCTATCACACAATGGAGTACTACAGAACATAATTTCATGGATCTCTATACATATTTATATAACAAACAGTCTGGGAGAACATGTTAAATTAATAACAGTGGTTAATAGTGGGTTCGAAGGGATGATCTGAGGGACTACTACTTTTTGTTTCCAATATAATTACATTTTCTACCACAATTCATACTGCTTGCAATAAAATAAATTTTAAGATTTAAAAAATGGGAAAAGGCAAAGGGAAAACAGTAGAGCCCCTTCGTTGTACTATGTTACAAAGGGACTTCATCATAAGCGCTTCTAACTGCAAGGACTGGGGGTTTTGACTGTGCAACAAAGAGACAGGATTCTAATCGGCACAGTGGCCTTCAAGTTGATTCTCTGAATCCTAAGGTTCAGTAAGGTACCTCAAGAGACTCAACAGGGCCTTCTCTTCCACTTCACCCACAACAACCTGACTTTCTTATTTAAGGTCATACTGCGTAATAAGAAAGGGTTCTATTGCCTAAATAAAGTTTGTAAACCACCCACCCGGAAGACTACTAAGAGAAACACAATGTTAAAGGCAATTAGTACTTGTTAATGAATTATAAGATCTATTATATTAATGAATATTTAGTCACAACTGGTGTAACTGCCCAAATGCCACAAGCTGTTAAGAATCTTTCCTTTTACCTGGAAGAAGAACCTCAAGGTTCTTACCCTCAAGAATTCCAATCCTTATTGAGAAGTACTGTAGAATAAATTATTGCATTTTATATATGATTTCGTTTCCTAAAATAATTTTTTAAATTCTAAGCTAGGTAGATATGCTTTCCAAATTACTAACTCTAACCAGCTTTATGCTTTTCAGGGGCAATATCATACGTAAAAGTTTTGCAGATAAGTGGGAACTCATGAGGTTCCATGATCTGATTTTTATGCCCCCCGTTACTTGAAATATCCCAACTTTATTACTTGGTTCAGCATTTATCTTTACATGAGCAATATACAAAATTTTCTAGGCTTTCTATACACCTAGGCTTATGTCAGTGCTCAAGAAAGAACCAAACATAAAAAAAAAAAAATTAGGGAGTTCTCCGGGGGTCTAGTGGTTAGGATTTGGAGCTTTCACTGCCATGGCCCAGGTTCAATCCCTGGTCAGGGAACTGAGATCGTGCAAGCCACGGCGCACCCAAAATAAAAATAAATAAATTAAAAAATAAAATACTTCAATAAAATATATATATAAATTAAAAAGCACAACATTGTAAATCAACTATACTTCAATAAAAAATATATATAAATTTTTTTCTTATGAAAAAGAGAGGACCACACAATCAACAGCTCAGGCAGTCCAAAATTTTAAAAGTCAAATAATAAAAATAGCACACAAGATTACATGAACGACACAGTCTGCACAGTTTGACAAGGGGAGAGATCAAAGTTCAGGGAGGAGTAACAAAGGGCTGCTTAGGGGATGTAGAACTCGGGTCAGGCGACAAGCACACATGAGCACCAGGGTCACTCCTGGCTTTTGGCCTGTGCATAGATGGACTTGCTGAACTATCTCACCAAGAGTGTATACATTTGCCCCAAACTCAAAGAACTGTCACAAAAGAGGGTGAAATGTACTACATATAAATTATACCTTAATTAAAACAAGGAAAAAAAATACCTGTAAATAATTACTTGGAAGACAATTACCATTTTGCATAAAATTTCAGAAACACATGCCTTATGACTTAGCAATTTCATTTCTGGGAACATATTTTCCAGTTATATCCAGAGTACAAAATTATGCATTATATAAAGGATACAATGCAGCACTATTTGTAAAACTTAAAAATCAAGTGTTTTTAAAAATAAAACAATAAATATTTAGTGAACACTTACACGTAGTGATAAAAGTCTAAGATCAAACATTAAGGACTATAAAACAGCCAAAATTATTTCTGGAAGAAAAGATGGTTTGTACAGAACAGAATGCTAATAAACGCAATCTCTCAGCCTATAATAAACCGAGTCACTACTTACAATTTCTTCAAAAAAAACTTCTAAACACAGATGAGTGCAGACGTGGCATTCTGTTCTCAAAGCTTAGTCATTACTGACTGACCTTTCCTTGTACTGAATTCATGAAAATGCAGAAGTCTGCAACCTGTTATTATTCACAGTCACCTCACCTACCCACCACTGACAATGACAACACAACTCTATCCTGAGTTGATTTAACTTTTCTGCATATACTTCCTATAGGTAAGGCAAGGTAAAGAATGCTAATTATATAAACCTTAAGGGATAAATTCTAAACTTCTGTATGACAAAAATTCTCAATTTCTGTATAACAAAAATAAATAAAACAAATTTAAAGTCATTAACATTTTTTAAGTGAGGAGGCAGGCAAAGGGCAAATACTTTTATATTTGTTTACCTTTAATATGCAAAATACTCTTGCCAATACATATAAATAACCAAATAGAAAATACACAAGAAATTTACAGAAGAGCAGTAACGGAAAGCATAAGTAACTTTTAAAAATTAAAGAAAAAAAAAAAAAAACAGTAACAACAAAAAAAATGAAAAGCCAAGACAATAATATCACAAAATGGGCAAGGGGGTTTCTTTAATAATCTATTGGTGGAAGCATGTGGTTCACTCATATGAAAATTAACAGCCTTTTTGAAGGGCAAAGAACCATTTTCAATATCTTCCAGGGAGCTATGCTTGAAAAATATTTACACAGCATAAGTATATGTAAAGCTTTTCTAGAAGCATCATTTGTAATATCAAAAAATGTAAACACCTAAAAGTCTGTCAATAGGGTACTGATAAGGGAAATAAATTGTGGCACATCCATGCAGACTTAAGAACTCTACAGTCACTGAAAAGAATAAAGCCACTCTGCTCATCAGGAAAGATGCTAAAGATACACTATTAACTGAAAGAAGCAACTGCAGAGCAACGTGCAACTTGCCATCCCACAAAGACCACACCTGAATGGGTTACGAGCCAGAGCCTGTACCAAAAAAAAAAATACCCTGAGCAATATTAGTAACTAAATATGGGTTTGGAAAGAAGGGAAGGGGGTGGTGTTCATTTTCTATATTACACGTTTCTTTGTGTTTTATTTTTTAATGGTAAGAATGTTTTACTTTTGAAATCAGAAAATAAAGGTTTTAAGTATATAATTATGGCAGAAGAAAGAAAAGTCTTGCTAGGAAGATCTGTGTTTAAAATGCAAAGCTCTGAATCTCTCTGGTATAGAAACTACGCAGATCAGCCAAAATCCCCACCAAAATGTAAATGTTCACTAGATTGCAAGGCTACCATAGATAGATGACATTAAGGCACTCAGGATCTCAAGGCGTGAGCGTGTCACACTGAAGCACAAGTTCAACAACACTAACATTCTTAAAGTTGTATTTAAAAGAAAAACACAGGCAGAAAACTCATGAAAGTGTGAAATAAAAAATGAATAACTGATCGATTAAATTATTTTTCATTGCCGTTTGTTGTATTTCTGAAGTTGGAAGAGCCCGTTACTTTTAAACTTTAGCCTGAAAGTTGTTTCTTCCATATGAGGAACATATTTGAGTTTCAAGGTACATTTGTTTTCATAGGATTTGCAACCCAAAGGAAAACATACCTTCTAAGAGCATTTCTGGAATGTCTGCTTGATATCTAGGTCCCACTCTGATTTCACCTTTGTCAGCTAACAGTGTTTTCACTGAGGGATCATAGACCAATGAGTAGAAAAAAGTATCCTGGAAAAAAAAAAAAAGACAGAAAATACCTAGGTAAACATAATTCCTTCTACTTTTTATAAAGCAATAAATCCAATGTCACAATAATGAAACCATAAAACTACAGAGTAGGGCTTCCCTGGTGGTGCAGTGGTTGAGAGTCCACCTGCCGATGCAGGGGACACGGGTTCGTGCCCCGGTCTGGGAAGATCCCACGTGCCGCGGAGCGGCTGGGTCCGTGAGCCATGGCCGCTGAGCCTGCGCATCTGGAGCCTGTGCTCCGCAATGGGAGAGGCCACAACAGTGAGAGGCCCGCATACCGCAAACAAACAAAAAAAAAGAAAAAATGTCCCTTTAATTCTGTAAAAACAAAAACCTATGTGTAATAAAGATTTTGGGAAAACAAACACTATGTAATTATAAAGCTTAAATACTGAAATATTATCAATAGTAAAATATTTTCCCCACAACACAAATGATAAAAGTCACATAAAACTACAAAATGTGGAATAGCCTTGCTTACTAGAATTTCCTCCCTTCAATGAAGTGCTTGCTCTAATTCAACCTGCTAAAAATGTTTAAAATGTTTCTTGAAGTTTACAGAAAAAAAATATTTTTAGTTGACAAAGTTTATTAGGATTCCAGGGAAGAAAGCAGACCACCAATGGTAAAATCTCATCTGCAAACAGTCTAAAAGAAATGCTATTTATTTAAAAGGAAAAAAAGGGAGGAGGACCAAGTATACTGAAGTCATTTATTTCATAAAGCCAAAAACAGTTCTTCCACTACCAACTAAATCACGTGCTATACTTTACAAGCTTTTCATTACCAAGCAAAAGAGACAGACAGACATGGGAGTTTTTGCCAACTTTTATCTCAGTTAACCAGAAAAATAAAATTAACTGAATGCAGTCCAGTCATTATACTTTTACCATAATACTGCTATCACTGTGCAATAATTTGTTAGAAGAAGAAATAATACAAAAGTATGGGCTTCTTATGAAATAGAGGGAAAACCAAAAACAAGTATAATTGTGAATTACCTCTTTATCAAGATATGACAATACAGACTCTGTCTCATTCAGAAGGGCAACACTGCATTTCCCCCTGTTGAAAGAGGAGAAAAGTGAATAAATAAAGGCCACCTCACCCTCACAGTGATGATATATACAAAGTTAGGAATATTCAAAATGTAAAGGTGGTATTAAGAAACTAGATGGCTTTTAGGAAAATCTATATATGTATATACTTGGACTCTCTACCATCTTGGTTTTGTGTAACCTAAAAAATAAGGCTGTGTTTGTAGACATTTATTGAGAGGCTAATCTGGGGAAGGAACAATGTTAGGCAGTAAATCCTTGTAACATAAAACACTTTATAGGTATTTCCTAATTTTTCAAGAAAAAAAAGAAGAGTACAATGCAATATTCAGACTAAGAGCTAGTTTCTGAATCTGTAAAGAGTTAATATGAGGTAATTTTATACAAGGGATTTTCAAAGACAACAACACCATGCAAACCAGTGCCTGAAATAACCTTCAAATTTTTAAAGTAGCCACTGCATATGAGAACCTAAAATAATATACATTCACATCAGGATTAAGTAACTTACCTTTATTGAAACTGTTCTAAAGACTAGTTAAAATTTAAATACAAGAAACTCCTGTAGAGCAAGGAGCAAATAAGATTCATGGACCTTGAAGTCTCATGGCATTTACCTTTGATAATAGCTGGGTGTGTGCTTGGAAAAGAAATGTCTATTTTAAAAAAGGCTTACAGGACATGGAAGCAACCTAAGTGTCCATCGACAGATGAATGGATAAAGATGTGGCACCTATATACAATGGAATATTATCAGCCATAAAAAGAAACGAAATTGAGCTATTTGTAATGAGGTGGATGGACCTAGAGAGTCATACAGAGTGAAGTAAGTCAGAAAGAGAAAGACAAATACCGTATGCTAACACATATATATGGAATTTAAGAAAAAAAAATGTCATGAAGAACCTAGGGTAAGACAGGAATAAAGACACAGACCTACTGGAGAACGGACTTGAGGATATAGGGAGGGGGAAGGGTGAGCTGTGACAAAGCGCGAGAGAGGCATGGACATATATACACTACCAAACGTAAGGTAGATAGCGAGTGGGAAGCAGCCGCATAGCACAGGGAGATCAGCTCGGTGCTTTGTGACCACCTAGAGGGGTGGGATAGGGAGGGTGGGAGGGACACACAAGAGGGAGGAGCTATGGGGATATATGTATATGTATAACTGATTCACTTTGTTATAAAGCAGAAACTAACACAACACTGTAAAGCAAGTATACTCCAATAAAGATGTGTATGTATGTATGTATGAATAAATGAATAAATTTTTTAAAAAAGAGGTAAAAAAGGCTTATCTAGACCTGAGAAAAATCAGGGTTATTCAGGTAGTTGTATTTATTACCACTTTTAAAATTATCCTCCCAGCTTGAAAACTTCAATATAGCTACAAATTTGACAGGAGAATTTTGATAGACTATTCAAGTTACAGATATTGGTCAGGGCTCACAAAATATTTTTTAAATGTCATAATATCATTTGATTTTCTAAACAAAAGTCACTACTTGCTCCCCATGAAATAGCCTGCAAAAACAAAAGCATCAAATATACATTAAATAGGAAGCTTGTTGTTAGATTATCAGAGTGAAATACAATTCAAAGGAAAAAATTTCCAAAAGCAAAACTTTTGCAAAAGTAAAATATTAACACATAAGTAAAAAATTATAGTTTACTAAAAAAAAAAAATATTATAGTTTACTAAACATTTTGCAACTGTATATTCCTTATATCTAAAAAAAGATTTCCTCTCATCAAAACACCTTTCTCTGTTAATCATCTTAGGTTGTTATCGCTTCAAAAGATTTCTCTCAGGGACTTCCCTGGTGGCGCCGTGGTTAAGCATCCACCTGCCAATGCAGGGGACATGGGTTCGAGCCTTGGTCCAGGAAGATCCCACAGGCTGCAGAGCAGCTAAGCCCGTGCACCACAACTACTGAGCCTGCGCTCTAGAGCCTGCGAGCCACAACTACTGAGCCTGCGCGCCTAGAGTCCGCGTTCCGCAACAAGAGAAGCCACCACAATGAGAAGATCCTGCACCACAACGAAGAGTAGCCCCCGCTCACCGCAACTAGAGAAAGCCCGCTTGCAGCAAAGAAGACCCAATGCAGCCAAAAATAAATAAATAAATTTATTTTTTTAAAAAATAAGATTTCTCTGTGAGCATGTGGTATTTCCATATTATCCTGTCAAATCTCTAATTTGATTACCAGGAGCTATAAAGGTTTTCTGCTTTTCTAATATATTTTATTCATGCATATTACTGAAGCAGAAAAATTAACATTATTACTTCAATGCATATGTAAAGTCAACAATTACATGACAAGCTCTTACAAAGGACAGAATTACGAGCAGGGAAATGGCTCTGTTGCTGTTACCGCATCTACAGCTGCCATAGAAGAACCTCTTATGACCTGTGAATACATGCTCATACATGCAAGAGTGCTTAAGCAACAAACGGGATTTCCAAAAATAGTTTCATTTGCTTCTCTTGCCTCAATAACTGCTGACAAAGCAGTATTTCTAACATTTAATACTTAATCACCTAGAAAAAATTTTTTTTTAAGTTCTCTAAAGTCAGGTTTGTTTTTTTTTTAAATGGAGAGGAGCAGATGCTGTAAATGTTATTCTAATAGATATCACTTGAATTTTATAGGATAACAGACACTGAAAATTCATTAAAAGAATATAGCATAGGGCTTCCTTGGTGGCGCAGTGGTTGAGAGTCCGCCTGCCGATGCAGGGGACACAGGTTTGTGCCCCAGGTCTGGGAAGATCCCACATGCCGCGGAGCGGCTGGGCCCACGAGTCATGGCCACTGAGCCTGCACGTCTGGAGCCTGTGCTCCACAACGGGAGAGGCCACAACAGTGAGAGGCCCGTGTACCGCAAAAAAAAACCCAAAAAACACACAAACAAAAAAATATAGCATAAAGTTGCCTCCATACTGTCTGAAATGACAAAAGAATTTAATAACTAAACCATTATTTTCATATTTATATCAGGAGATAAGGAAACACTGATTATACTGTTTTAGAGGCACAACGTGATTACAAAACCAATAGAAGGATAGATATCCCAACCAATCTAAAATATAAGTTATTTTTGGAGATGCAGATTTTATGCAAAGAGGAAAGGATAATAGGTAATTTTAGTTCTTAATTTTTCTTTAATGTAGTATTGTACCTTTTCCCCCATTAAAAATGAAAATGTGACACTTAAATTTTCATGTACATATATTAACAGCTAACAAAGTAAAAGGTTCAGTCAGAATTATTTTATGAAGTAAATATGAATATGTAATTAACACATGTACCACCACGCCAAGAGTTGTTGATAAAAGTAGTTTAAAAAGAGATTTAAAGTGTTGGCTTCCTTTATGCTGAACAAATCTTGGCTCCCAGGAAAAAGCATGATAAATTTTAAGCTAACAGCAAACTAAAGGAACTATTATCAACTTCTGAATATAGATAAGCCAATTGTTTTACCCTGAACCTCAAGCAACGACCCTAACTGTGACTTTGTATGGGGACAGGTGATTGCTAGACTTGCTGTGATCATCTCATAATGTATGCAAATGTCAAATAGCTATTCAGTACACCTGAAACTAACATAACGTTGTATGTCAACCATATTTCAGTTTTTAACATATGCAAAAACAAACTATTTGCCAGTGTGGCGGGGGGAAGACGCTCAACATTCTCAGCCATTAGGAAGACGCAAACTCAAAACCACAGTGAGATACACTTCACAGAAAACCACAAGGATGCCTACAGTGAAAAACACAGACAACAACCAGTGTTGACGTGGATGTGGAGAAACTGGAACCCTAATACTTTGCTGGTGAGGATATAAAACTGTGCAGTCACTTCTGAAATCGGTTTGGCCGTTCCTCAAAATGTTAAACAGAGTTGCCCTCTGACCCGGCAATTCCACTCCTAAGCGTGATGCCAGAAAAGAAAACATACATCCACAGAAAAACCTGTGCACGGATGTTCACAGCAGCATTATTCATAACAGCCAAGAAGTGGAAACAACCCAAATTTCCATCAGCTGATGAATGGGTAAACAAAATGTGCAGTTCTGGTCCAAGTCCAAAGGCCTGAGAACCAGGAGTGCTGATGCTGTAAATCCCAGTCCGAGGGCAGGAGACCGAGGTCCCAGCTTAGTCAGTCACACAGAGAGAGAAGTCTCCCTTCCTCTACCTTTTTGCTCTTTTCAGATCTTCAACAGATTAGAAGAGGGTCCCCCACACGGGGGGGAATCTGCTTTACTCAGTCTACTGATTCTAATACTCTCTTCCGGAAACACCCTCACGGACACACCCAGAATGCTTAACCAGATATCTGGGCCTCACGTAGCCCCAGTCAAGTTGACACATGAAATTAACCATCACAATATCTCAATAAAGTTATTATTAAAAAAATATATAATATATATATATATTATTCTTCAAAACTTTCAAGGTCATGAAAAACAAGGAAAGACTGGGATACACACCAGAGGAAACTATGGAGACATGATACCTAAATGAAATGTCAGAGTAAATCGCGAAACAAAAAAAGGACATCAGAAAAAGAATGGTACTATCTGAATAAAGTCTGGAGCTTAGTCAATAGTAATACATCTATGTCAATTTCTTGGCTTTGATAAAGATGTAATGATTCTATAAATCATCAACATTAGGGGAAACTGAGTGAAGAGTACACGGGAACTCTCTGTACCATCCTTGCAGCTTTGTTTGTAAATCTAAAAGTATCCCAAAATAAAATGCTTATTTTTTTAAGACCCCCCCCGCAAAAACAGGGGCATTTGTGTTATTGGTCTTATGAGTCTTATATTAGCCACAAACTGAATTCTGAGCATTTTTTCATGTAAAGAACCATGCCTGGTTCTGTGACTGGAAATTCAGCAAACAGTTTTATACAGCATTTAATCCACGGAATACAATGAACAAATTTTTTAAAATTTAATTAAGTTCAAAGATCCAAAATGCTTTCATAAGATTACATTTCTCAACAGCAGCAATGTAAGATAGGTCAAATGAAAAGATTCAAAATTCTGAGGGAAATTATTTCCAAACCAGAAATATATGCCTAAACAAACATCAGTCAAGTGTGAAAAACATTTTCAGATAAGCAAGGACTAAAATTTTTTACATTTTAGAAGACTAATCAAAAGGAAAAGGCAAAACAATTATTAACTCCAAGGAAAACATGAGATTGTACAACAATGAATTATGTGAGGAATATTTATGCGTTCATAAAATACAGATTATTAAGTTAAATAAAATTGTGATATACTGGAAATACAAAGGAAAGGGAATGGAGAAGAGAAAGTGAAGAGAGATTTCTAAAATTTTTAGAAATGAACAGTAGCAGTATCAGAGTAGTATAAATGCCAAGGTCAATGTCAGAGAAGTTGCGTGAGTAGGTAAGACAGGAATGAAAAGCCAAGAAGAGAAGTTTGAGCTTAATGTGATAGCTCAATGGATTTTGTGAAGAAGCATGAGAAGCAGTGCTTTGGAAAGCCCCTTCCGTCTGTGGCATGTGGAAGAAAGCAAAGCAACAAGTTATTAACCCATGATCCTGGAGATCTGGTAACAAACATGAAAGAAACTATCAAAGAGGAATTCAAGGGGGAAAAAAAATCCTCTCTTGGTGCCACTTTTCCCTTTTATAACTAGGAGAAAGCAGAATGTTCAAAAGAAGGTGCTAGGATTAGGAAGCTCCTCTTCTCCAAGACAGGATGACAAATTGTTTTGATTACTAGGAAAATCTCACAAGCATTTCTTTCCACAACCATGTGGAACACCAGTACTCGGGACAATATGTAGGCTATCCTGTGATACAGCCCAATGCATTTCTTTCTTTTTTTTTTTAGTCTTTAAATTTATTTATTTATGTCTGTGTTGGATCTTCGTTTCTGTGCGAGGGCCTTCTCTAGTTGTGGCAAGCGGCGGCCACTCTTCATCGCGGTGCGCGGGCCTCTCACTATCGCGGCCTCTCTTGTTGCGGAGCACAGGCTCCAGACGCGCAGGCTCAGTAGTTGTGGCTCGCGGGGCCCAGCTGCTCCGCGGCATGTGGGATCCTCCCAGACCAGGGCTCGAACCCGTGTCCGCTGCACTGACAGACAGATTCTCAACCACTGCGCCACCAGGGAAGCCCCAGCCCAATGCATTTCTGCATTATGACTTTAGTTGGAGAAGAAAACACTTCAACCCACAGGGTTGATCACTTCAAAGGAAAGATTATATAGTATAAACACAACATTCAAGAAAAGGTGTGCTAAACATGTAGACTTTAAAATGTTAAATTGTGATATGATTTTTCCTGTTTCTATGTTCTTCCTCTAGTCCTCCTCTTCCTTAGCAATCCTAAGAGCCTAAGCATACTAAGAAAATAACTATCTTATGTTACATTCATCTCTTAAGTAGCACTACTTGTAGTCTCAATAGCACTCTTCTGGCTAACTTAAATTTTGTTTACAGATACCAAGAAAATTGCAAAAATCTAACATCTTAAAATAAAAATACTGACACAATGAAATGTACAGGAAGAAAACTGCCTTTGTTTGAATTTTGTTTTAAAGATTCCAAGTAAGTTTCTTTAACGTTAGTAGCCAAACTGGAGAGAGACTGCTAATCCACAGTGGAGTTCTATTTTATTACTTGTGTACTTAAAACTTAGCATTACTACTTATTTATCAATAAACATAAATCTGTAAAAATTGGTTTTCTCTGAAGATTTTTAAAAGGCCTCAACACAGACTTCCCTGGTGGTCTAGTGGGTAAGACTCCGTGCTCCCAATGCAGGCCCGCCCCCCCCCCAGTTTGATCCCCAGTCTGGGAACTAGATCCTGCAAGCATGCCACCACTAAGAAGCCTTCAGGAAGGGAGGGGGGAAGGGAGGGGGGAGGGAGGGAGGAAAGAAGGGAGGGAGGAATAAATTTTTTTTTAACCTTTAAGCTTTAAAAATAAATAAATAAAATAGAATAAAATGATCTACCAAATATCCTCACCATTGAGGCATCCCTGAAATTTCAGGATACAATGGATAAGAGAATTCTAAGATTTAAAAGCTGGGAAAAAACAGGTAATATGCAGAGTATGGAGAATCTATGTGATATAAAACTACTTTCAATGACAACAGATGTTTGAGGACAATGGGGTTAGTCATCTTCAACCCAAAATTAAATTCCAAGCCAAACTATGTATCACATGTGTAGTAATAAATTATCTATGAATTTCATTCCAGAATAGCATAGGAAGTATTAAAAAATATGTAAAAGAGAGGTTGAGTCTGATAAAGTTGATAGCCTCTGCTGTAAGTTGTTATACACTAAAACATAAAACTAAAATTAAGAGTCATAACCAAAAAACACAGAAGCCTTCCAACTAGTATATGAAGAACAGTATAATTAGAATATCACCACTCTATAACAACTGTGATTAATGGAACTCCAGGCAATAAGCATCAAATAAATGCCAGTAACATCCAGAAATGAGAGATTATATACCTCCTAATGTACAACACCACCTACGAAGAAGTTTTTGTCTCTTGTACTTCACTCTTCCCCACGGCAGGGCAGGAGGAATGAAGGAAACCACGTCCTCTATTACCAATTCACGAGAAATATGAGGGAGAAGGGAACGTGGTTGAACACAGGGGGATACAATCAGCAAAATCCAAACGGTGAGAAACAAAATCCTCAATTCATCAACAAAAAAATAGCGGGGGGGAGGAGGGGAGAGAGAGATAGGGAGAGACAAAGGGAAGCCTTCATTTATTTTCCCCTAGGGCCCCAACTGATTTGGCACCATATACTGAAAAGACCACCCTTTCTCCACAACACTGCAAAGGCGCCTTCATCAAATATCAAGTTGTACTATATATGCGGGTCTGTTCTGGCTTTTCTATTCTGTTCCACTGGTTTATTTCACAATCCACTTACCTGTACTACCCTACATTAATTACTGTAGCTATACAAGTGTCTTAATATCGAATGATATAAACCTCTAACATTTTTGTTCTTCAAGACTGACTTTATCAATGGTTCTCAAACTTTTTGGTCTCAAGATCTCTTTTTTTTTAATCTTTTTTTTATTTATTTAGGCTGCGTTGGGTCTTTGCTGCTGGGCACGGGCTTTCTCTAGTTGCAGTGAGCGGGGGCTACCCTTCATTGTGGTGCGCGGGCCTCTCACTGCAGTGGCCTCCCTTGTTGCACAGTACAGGCTCTAGGGTGCTCGGGCTTCACTAGTGGTGGCATGCGGGCTCAGCGGCTGTGGCTCACGGGCTCCAGAGTGCAGGCTCAGCAGCTGTGGAGCACAGGTTTAGCTGCTCCGCGGCACGTGGAATCCTCCCGGACTAGGGCTCGAACCCGTGTCCCCTGCACTGCCAGGTGGACTCGTAGCCACTGCACCACCAGGGAAGCCCCCTCAAGATCTCTTTTAAGTTCCTAAAAATTACTGAGAACCTCAATGAACTTTTGCCTTTATGGGTTACATCTATCAATATTTACCATGATAGAAATTAAAACTAAAAATTTGACATTAATTTAAAATAAAAATAAACATATTAGCAAATATTTGTTATTAATAATTACTATATTCCCCCCCCAAATTAATGAGAACAGTGGCGTTATTTTACATTTTTGCAAATCTCTTCAATGTCTGGCTTAACAGACAACTAGGTTTTCACATAAGTAACTAGTTTACTTCATTTTCAAAGAACATCCGTCAAATACTCATGTCTCAATAACCACAGTTCGGGCTTCCCTGGTGGCGCAGTGGTTGAGAGTCCGCCTGCCGATGCAGGGGACGCGGGTTCGTGCCCTGGTCCGGGAAGATCCCACATGCCGCGGAGCGGCTGGGCCCGTGGGCCGTGGTCGCTGAGCCTGCACGTCCGGAACCCGTGCTTCGCAATGGGAGAGGCCACAACAGTGAGAGGCCCGCGTACCGCAAAAAAATAAATTAATTAATTAATAAATTTAAAAAAAATAACCACAGTTCATGTCTCAGTGGTTATTTCAGGCAAAAATGGTGTTCCATGAAAAAGGTAGCTAGTTTAGCTCATATTTCAAACAAGCCCATGAGTTTTTTCTCAAAATGATCATCCCACTTCCATATGCAGCAGAAACGATTTATGCATACTTCCCATTTCAGCACATGCAACATTAAAAAGATGTGGAATCTCTTTTTTTCTTCCCGTTTTATTGAGGTATAATTGACATACAGCACCATGTAAGTTTAAGGGGTACAGCATAATGATCTGACTTACATACATTGGAAAATGAAGATGTATAATCTCTTGAAATAAGGGAGAGGTGATGGTTGCACAACGTTGTCAGTGTACTGAATCTTTTATACTGAATTGTACCCTGTATACTGTACAGTGGTTAACATGTTGTGTGAATTTTTCAATTTTTAAAAAAAGGCATTTGAGACTTATTAAAATTAATAAAAGTACTGTTTTGCCAAGAACATTCTTAAGTGGAACTTATCTTTTTTTTTTCTTTTCTTAATTGCAAATGCATACGGTACAGTGACGAATATAGCACAGTTTGGTGACACTGACGTGATTCCTGCTGACTTGGTGCCAGCAGTTTACCCACCATTGCTTTTGCACATGATTTTGCTTTTGCAAAATCAACATGGAGAAAAGGCAAATAACATCTTACTGTTGTTATGAGAATAGTTTTGATCTCAAAAAGGCCCTCTTGAATGGGTCTACGGGGACATCCAGAAGTACACGAACCATGATTTGAAATGTTCTTGGTCCTTTCGATTCCCAGAGATTTTGGACTCAGCTTCTCAATTTATACACACATACACATACACAGACACACACACACATACACACACAACCCTGCTAAGCTTTTCTTTGGAATTACATTGAATCTTTGGATCAATTTGGGAAAAACAGACTTACTGTCATTTATTTACTTAATCTTTAATTCCTTTAGCAATACTCTGTAATTTCTGTGTGGAGTTTTTACACATCTTTCCCTTTTCTTAGACATCTTTTATTTTTTTTAATTTATTTTTATCTTATTTTTGGCTGCGTTGGGGCTTCGTTGCAGCATGCAAGCTTCTCACTGAGGTGGCTTCCTTGTTGCGGAGCACGGGCTCTAGGCATGTGGGCTTCAGTCGTTGTGGGACGCAGGCTCAGTAGTTGTGGCACACAGGCTTAGTTGCTCCGCGGCATATGAGATCTTCCCGGACCAGGGCTGGAACCCGTGTCCCCTGCGTTGGCAGGCGGATTCTTAACCACTGTGCCACCAGTGAAGCCCTAGACGTCTTTCTTTAGATTTATTCCTAGGTGTTTGATATTGTTTGATGATACTATAAATAGTATCTTTTTAAACTTAATTTTCTAACTGACCTCTCTTCACACCATATGCATAAAACAGACCTAAATATAAAAGGTGGAACAGTAAAACTTCAAGAAAACATAGAAGAATATCTTCATGATCTTAATTAAGAAATCTCTGCCCATTATAAGATCGTGACACTTGGATTGGTTTTTGAATGAGCACTCTTTCTGAGTAACAAAATATTATTTTTTTGGTTTTTTGTTTGTTTGTTTTTCGCAGCTTACGGGATCTTAAGTCCTGTCCCATCCCCCTCCCCCCCATCCCCCCCATCCCCCTACAGTGAAAGCATCGAGTCCTAACCACTGGACTGCCAGGGAGTTCCCCAAAGTATTCTTACTCTAGATTCATTCTGCTCCTTCATATATATCAAACCTATCAGGCATGTCTATTAATGGCTCAAGAATGGAATTTTTCCAGCCTTTATTTAACTGTCCTCCTCCCCTCCTCCTGCTGTTCCATCATTCATTTTCCTACCAAATTTCTCACATATTTAAAAACAAACCAACCAACCTAGAAAGAGCAAAGATGACAATAGCAGCACTGAAGAATAAGCACTGGTTAACGACAGGAAGCTGCACACAAGGAATGTAGCTCCTCTGCCATTGAGTAAACTCCAACAATGTGCGGCCCAAATCCAAAGAATACACATAAGATTAGGAATGAAAATGCACTGAAGATACACCAAAATGTCAGTGCTGCTGGGTGGAGGGGTTACAGGGGTGTGTGTGTCTTTTTTGTGTGTTTTTCCCATTTCAACAATAAATTATAATTCTTCCATTATCATAAAATAAACAATAAAAGTTTACTTTTAAATTTTAATATGCAGTGATGTTGAGGAAACAGCAAAATGGGCATATTCATAATATACTGTGGTGGGAATATAAACCGACAGAATAATTCTTAAAGGAAACAGCATTTTGCAACAAAAACATTTGGAAAATGTACCCCTAAATTAGAAACAGGTCTGCTATCAAACGATAACAGTAGCTAATGTTTCTATTGTACTTTACTACTGCTGGGGAAGGGAGAATAAAGATGAGTTTAGTTTTTAGTAGATTCCCATCTATTCTGTCTTCATCAAAAGCAGCCAGGTTGTCATGAAAGACAGGGGATTAAAATGGATGCAAAACGGCATTTCCCCTCTCTAATGTCCAAATGTACAAACTTTTTTTTTTTCTCTAACATCTCTATTGGAGTATAATTGCTCCACAATGGTGTGCTAGTTTCTGCTTACAACAAAATGAATGTTATATATATACATATGTTCCCATATCTCTTCCCTCTTGAGTCTCCCTCCCTCCCACCCTCCCTCCCTATCCCACCCCTCCAGGCAGTCACAAAGCACTGAGCTGATCTCCCTGTGCTATGCGGCTGCTTCCCACTAGCTATCTACCTTACGTTTGGTAGTGTATATATGTCCATGCCTCTCTCTCGCTTTGTCACAGCTTACCCTTCCCCCTCCCCATATCCTCAAGTCCATTCTCTAGCAGGTCTGTGTCTTTATTCCTGTCTTACCCCTAGGCTCTTCATGACATTTTTTTTTCTTAAATTCCATATATATGTGTTGGCATACGGTATTTGTCTCCCTCTTTCTGACTTACTTCACTCTGTATGACAGACTCTAGGTCTATCCACCTCATGACAAATAGTTCAATTTCATTTCTTTTTATGGCTGAGTAATATTCCATTGTATGTATGTGCCACATCTTCTTTATCCATTCATCCGATGATGGACACTTAGGTTGTTTCCATCTCCGGGCTATTGTAAATAGAGCTGCAGTGAACATTGTGGTACATGACTCTTCTTGAATTATGGTTTTCTCAGGGTATATGCCCAGTAGTGGGATTGCTGGGTCATATGGTAGTTTGATTTGTAGTTTTTTAAGGACCCTCCATACTGTTCTCCACAGTGGCTGTATCAATTTACATTCCCACCAACAGTGTAAGAGGGTTCCCTTTTCTCCACACCCTCTCCAGCATTTATTGTTTCTAGATTTTTTGATGATGGCCATTCTGACTGGTGTGAGGTGATACCTCACTGTAGTTTTGATTTGCATTTCTCTAATGATTAGTGATGTTGAGCATCCTTTCATGTGTTTGTTGGCAGTCCGTATATCTTCTTTAGAGAAATGTCTATTTAGGCCTTCTGCCCATTTTTGGATTGGGTTGTTTGTTTTTTTGTTATTAAGCTGCATGAGCTGCTTATAAATTTTGGAGATTAATCTTTTGTCAGTTGCTTCATTTGCAAATATTTTCTCCCATTCTGAGGGTTGTCTTTTGGTCTTGTTTATGGTTTCCTTTGCTGTGCAAAAGCTTTGCAGTTTCATTAGGTCCCATTTGTTTATTTTTGTTTTTATTTCCATTTCTCTAGGAGGTGGGTCAAAAAGGATCTTCCTGTAATTTATGTCATAGAGTGTCCTGCCTATGCTTTCCTCTAAGACAAACTTTTAAATAATACTTTTTCCATTATATATCTAATGTGCTTTCATTTCAGAGAAAAGTAGAAATATAGAAAAGAATAAATATGAAAGTTGCTTGCATTTTCTGAGAGTAGTGCAATCCTGAAATCTATCAAATACCAAGTTCCTACTTACATTTGTGATGCTGACTCCTATCTATGAATGAAAATGACCTCATTTATTTGCAAAAAATCTTTAACTAAAAAAATAAAACAAAACAATTCTGCAATAAACATATCAGTATATATATTTCTACACACTTGCATGAGAACCTCTGTTAGATAAAATCAAAAAAGTGGAATTGCTGGGTCAAAGGATATTCACACATTAAAGTTTGATTTCTCTGATTATATTAACATTCAAATATAGAAGAGTTATCTATTTCCCCACCCTCATCAACACTGAGTGTTAAGACAAGAACTTCAGTATTCCATCCCCCAAATACCTCTTGTTGGCTAGAAACTTTTCCGTTTCTCCCTTTCTCATGGTTGCTATATATGCTTTATAAATTCATTTCGTTTGGTGACAAAAAATATGTACACAAAAGATTTCCTATCCTCTGCTTAGCCCTCCATGTGAAAGCTTGATGTTGACTCTGCTTAGCCCTCCATGTGAAAGCTTGATATATCATAATATTTGTATATTTGCCGCCACGTGATCTGAGTTCAAGATCTGAATCTGTCATTTAAAAGCCGTGAGACTGAAAACTTAACCTTTTTGTTTCAGTTTCCTCATCTGTAAAATGAGAATAAGAGGACCTACATTATAAAGTCACTGGGAAGATCAAATAAAATACATGTAAAGCAACTGAAATAACACCTATCACGAAGGTTCAATAAATGTTAGAATTTTTAAAAGCCAAGTTCAATAAACATGGGCTCTATATAACTGAACACAGTATTCTACACACACAAACACACACACACACAAAGTGACAGGTCTAGCACCTGGCATAACAATAAATTTTATAGTTCTTTATAGCCCACGCAGCATATAATCTATTATTAATGACCTAAGGCACTGTGCAAGAAGCATGCTGTCTCTCCCCTTCACCCCAAAAAGTGTTCCAAAGAATTCTTATGTTCAAATCCTATCTATCCTAACAAGATAGATACAAACAAATCCTCAACAAGAGCTGAATCACTAACTCTACCCAGAAAAGTCCTGGTCCTATTCATTCTCTTCCAATGAAATCAGAAGGAAGGAAGAGTTGCCTCCCTGCCACTTTGGGAAGCTTGTAGCACCCAGTTAGTATTATAGCTCACAAACTACAAAGGACCTCAGGAATGCCTCAGTCAGGTTTTCTCCTCTGTTCCATACAGCACCAAGGAAATTCTGGGCACTTAATAATGCCCCTAAGACTAAAAAGCCAGTATTCATCAAATTACCCCTCTTTGCTGCCAAAGAACAATGGGACTTCAGTAATTTTCTCCTGTTAAAGCACAGATAAATAGGGCATGACTTCAACGTTAGCAAAATGTCAAGATCACCCTAATGTGCACTTGTTCTACATCAGCATGAGGGCTGGTTAGCACAGCTTTGTGCTTTGGCTGGAGACTGCCCCTAAATCCATTCAGCTGTTCGAAAATGAGAGCCATAAATGAGAAAATATGCCTCCACAGTACTCCCTCTCAGCTTGGAGAACAAAAAAATTAAAAAAAACAAATGCTTCAAATGTCTATATCTCTTCCTCATAATTCAAAATAATTGCCACCAGGTAAACTCCTGAAGTTTACAAGCTGGGGAACCTTGTCTTATTTATCAAGCAGTTAGCAAGCTCCCTAATTGAGAATATACTCAGGAAATGTGTGCAACATGACTGAATGATCGTATATTCTATGTAATTTCTATGTTCAACAAAGGGGTGGCTTGATAATTACATTTCAATATACTCTCTCAGTCCTTATGAAACATGAAAAATACTTCACTAGTTTTTCCATTCCAAGCAATCTGTTAAAGGAAACCAACATTACTTATAAACAGATTCCAAGCTATCAGGAGGGTAAATTAAAAATATACTTGCGTGTTTTGGATACATTTTTAAAACCATTTGTCAGATTCTTGTTCTGGCAAGAGTCTTATGACTGGCCACATAACTTCTTGAGCTTAAAATGAATCTTTATATTCTAGCTTCTTCCAATTGAATGATAAATGCATATGGCTCTTCAGCATTTATTAGTTACCTATATCTTTAAAACAATCTTCTTATTTCTTGAAATACCCTTATTTTTAGGTTAAATACTATTCCCACATTATCTGGCCTGATTATCTTTTCTAACACAGGACGTAAGTCACACAGAACATACTAACTCTAGCCAATCTAAACACAGTGTCCCCATTTTTACATACTTTCTTGAATTTGATTATTTTCTAGTTATCAACATACAATAGAATTCTTCTATAACAACAGAAATCTAATATTCTGTTGTAGTTGCTGTATCGTAATTCATTTAACCAATTCCCTACTAATGGACATTTACTTTCAATTTTATACTACTAAAGGCAATTCTGAAACAAAAATAAACACAGTGTCCCCAAAAAAACCTAAATAAAGCAATGATATGATGTTAACTACTGAGGAGGATCAAGTTATCTCTGAAAAGATTTGGAGAAAGGTGATTCTGGTATCTCTGTGATACACTTCCTGTCTCAGAAGATCTCTGTGTCCATTTCTGAAAAGAGAAGTATAAGAATACACAAAGGTCCGGGGAGTTGGGGCATGTGTGTTTGTGTTACAAAGACCAAACTGGAGCTTCAGGAAGTCTCCAAACATGTCTGAGCCCAAAAAAGACAGACTTAGATACAATACCAACATTCACGGCTAAAGAAGAGGGGCCAATTTTTTTTTAAATAAACAGTTAATACATTTTATTTCCATATATAAACAGTTTTTAAGACAATAGTAACTAGTGAGGAGTTGAATAAAAGAAGTAAAGATTGTGAACAACAGTTGAAGGAATTCCTTTAACGTTAGGGGACAAAAACACTGCATCCTGGACACAGGCTGTTCCCTGCACACACCCATGCTTACCTGTTCCCTTTACCTGAAACATGCCCCCCAATCTCTCGAAGGCTGAGTAAATGCCAACTCCGTCTGAAGTTTTTGAGTTCAAACATTTTGTTACACCTCCAAAATGCACCTATTACAGACAGCACTCAGAAAGAGCTCAATTGTATCTATGCTTAAATCTTACCGCTACCGGATCAAAAAGACCACCACCATTCTCCCAAAACTACAAACCAGGGACTGGATTTCACTTTTACATCCCATCATTACACAGATCAGATACAAGTGAGTGAGTAAATAATAAAGAATATAAAGTTTTCATCCCAGAGGACCTCAAAAATAAATAAATAAATCAAAAGCCTTGTATCCTACAAGGTCAAGAGACAAGTGCCGGGAACCAGATCTAGAACCAGGTTCTAGTTCTTGGACTCCAATGACTATATTATTTTCTGGGAATCTGGAGAAGACCAGCATTTCCCAAAATGGTATCTGCTGGACACTGTTCTGCAAGATGCTAATACATACTTAAATAAACTGGAAAAGTCTGGACTAAAACAAAGCTAACATGGTTACTTTACTACAGAACATTTGCAGGGCTTTAAAATGCTAATATACACTATAAATTTCCAAGATAAGATTACATAATGAAG
Source organism: Monodon monoceros (assembly GCF_005190385.1). Taxonomy (NCBI): domain Eukaryota; kingdom Metazoa; phylum Chordata; class Mammalia; order Artiodactyla; family Monodontidae; genus Monodon; species Monodon monoceros. The sequence continues at coordinate 53,984,167 of NW_021703775.1, forward strand.
CCTTTAGTGAACTAATTTGAGCAAGATTGTTGGGGAGAGTTTGGAAAATGCTTCAAAAAGGTTGTTTTAGTTTGTTTGTTTGTTTTTCCCAATTGTCACAGTATTACTGAGTACTTCAGATCAACTTCTAAAAAGTTCTTACCTGATATGTGTTGCAGGCAGAGATTCGTATTGGCGAGACAAAAAGAGCTCCCTATGTTTCAACTGATGTTTCTGTTTATCCGTCAAGTCAGCCTCAACTGTTGTTTCAGATTCTTCCTCAATTTCTTCTACACAAATAAAATTCAAAAAATGCATTATTACAACGTACATTACCTATTTGGTTATTAAGATAGACTTAATCAGCCTTTCTTTCATTCAATATTTTTTTCAAACGAACTGATTTTAAATTTACACATTTCACTTGTCATTTGAATTACAACCATAAAATTAAGTTACCCAGGCCTCAAAGGAAGAACTCCAATTTTAAGATGGCAGATGGAACATATGCATCTATCTCCTCTTCCCCCATGAAACTACACCAAAATATCAATGAAAATGTATTAACATTTCAATGACAATAAAAAATGAAGCAACAGGGCTTCCCTGGTGGCGCAGTGGTTGAAAGTCCGCCTGCCGATGCAGGGGACACGGGTTCGTGCCCCAGTCTGGGAGGATCCCACATGCCGCAGAGCGGCTGGGCCCGTCAGCCATGGCTGCTGAGTCTGCGTGTCCGGAGCCTGTGCTCCACAACGGGAGAGGCCACAACAGTGAGAGGCCCGTGTACCGCAAAAAAAAAAAAAAAAAAAAAAAAAAAGCAACAATGGAAGAAAGATTTTCAACACCAACAAAAAAAGATGGAAAATAGATTTAAAAAAAAGGAAAGGTACACACTTAGTCAAGAGAAGGAAGTGAAAATCTATGTGCGTAGAGAGGGATGCCACGGAGAAGGTGGGCACAGGGCGAGTACTGACTTATCCCTTGAAGCTACCAAGTATTATGAGAAAGAAAGTAGGGTGAGAGCAAAAAAGCAGGAGAAACGGGTTGAAAGTCTATCTATAACACAATTACTTAATCCCAGAATACTCCAGTTAAAAAGAGTACAATCAGAAACAAATAGTATAACACATTTCAAATTTGATAACACAAATAAAAAACTAATAGAAGGATTAGAGGATAATGTTAATGAAATCTCCTAGAAATTAAAACAAAGAGATAACTGAAAACCAAAAGATTAAAATAGTAAAGAAGAATGCATGAGGTCCAACATCCCGCTAACAAAAGTTCCATAAAGAAACAACAGAGAAAACAGATTCTTTTACCTCTTTGTTTGTTTGTTTGTTTTGGTGGGGGGGGGGGATGAGGGAAGACCTATCAAAGAGATGATTCAAGAAAATCTCCCCTTACTAAGTGTCCAGTGAGACTGAGTGTCCCGATTGAATTCGTGTCATACTTAACTTTTTTTTTTAAGTGACAGCATGAGAAGACTGCAACCATTTACAGGAAAGAAGTGTAGGCACAAGCAAAGAAACCAGAATCCGAGTGGAATCACAGATGAACAGCAACACTCTGTGCTAAGACAGCACAACAATGCCATCCAAGAGGAAAAATGACATTCAACCTAGAATTGCATACTCAACTATCAAGTCTTAAAAGAGAATAAGGACAAACTTTTTGCATTCATTCAACCAAGATTTACAGTTCGCCCTTGAACAATGTGAGTTTGAACTGCACGGGTCCACTTATATGTGAATTTTTTCAATAAATACAGTACATTGGAAATTTTTTTAGAGGTTTTCAACAATTTGAAAAACTTCACAGATGAGGACTTCCCTGCCAGTCCAGTAGTTAAGACTCCGTGCTTCCAATGGAGGGGGCGCAAGTTCGAACTCTGGTCAGGGAACTGAGATCCCACGTGCTACACGGCCCCCTGCCGCAAAAAAAAAAAAAGAAAGGAAAAGAATTCACAGATGAACCACGTAGCTTAGAAATATCAAAAAAATTAAGAAAAAGGTATGTTGGGACTTCCCTGGTGGCACAGTGGTTAAGAATCTGCCTGCCAATGCAGGGGACATGGGTTCAATCTCTGGTCCGGGAAGATCCCACATGCCGCGGAGCAACTAAGCCTGTGCACCACAACTACTGAGCCTGTGCTCTAGAGCCCACGAGCCACAACTGCTGAAGCCCACACGCCTAGAACCCATGCTCCGCAACAAGAGAAGCCTCCACAATGAGAAGCCCGCACACCGCAAGGAAGCATAGCCCCTGCTTGCCACAACTAGAGAAAGCCCACGCACAGCAACGAAGACCCAACGCAGCCAAAAATAAATAAATAAAATAAATTTTTTTAAAAAGGGATTTTTCACTTAAATGTTTATTAAAAAAAAAGGTATGTCATGAATTCATAAAACATGTGGATAGTAGTCTATCCTTATATAGGCATAAGGTGAATGATATTTAATAAAAACTACTGTGTTAGTTTTCTTACTGTTTTATAATTTTCCTTTCAAAGAATTACATTACCATTCATTATATTAAATTGCCTCTCTCTCTAGTAACTGGAAAAACTGCTTATCAGCATCTTATCACAGGTAGGTGGGTTTTTAAAAAAAATTGTATCAATGTTTCCAATAGTGTATTATGAATATAACTGTAATACTCTATGCCATAAAACTTTTTAAATGGTTCATTCATTATCGTATAGGCTAGGCTACTGTGAAGCAATCATATCAATTACACTAGGCTACCATAAAGAATCATATTGCTGGGCTTCCTTGGTGGCGCAGTGGTTAAGAATCCGCCTGCCAATGGAGGGGACACGGGTTCGAGCCCTGGTCTGGGAAGATCCCACATGCTGCGGAGCAACTAAGCCTGTGCGCCACAACTACTGAGCCTGCGCTCTAGAGCCTGAGAGCCACAACTACCGAGCCCACGTGCCACAACTACTGAAGCCTGTGCGCCAGAGCCCATGCTCCACAACAAGAGAAGCCACTCCAATGAGAAGCCGGCGCACCACAACAGAGATAGCCCCCACTCGCCGAAACTAGAGAACGCCCACGTGCAACAACAAAGACCCAACAGAGCCAAAAATAAATAAATAAATTTATTTATTTATTTAAAAAAAAAAGAATCATACTGCTGATTCTTCATTATCAATGAAGATCACTATAGCATGGATCACTATACCTGTAAATAAATATGAACTTCTTTTCACATTTTTTTTCCTTTTTAATGTCTAGTGTTAGTAACACACGTAACATCTACAGTGTTTTGTATTGTATAAGACAATACTGATGTAGGTACTGACAGACGATTCATCTTATAGTTAGATTTATGGTATCAATAAATACAGCATAGTACTGTAAGTATATTTTCTCTTCCTTGTGATTTTCCTAACATTTTCTTTTCTCTGGCTTACTTTAAGAATACAGTATATATTCTGTATGACATACAAAATATGTGTTAATCAACTGTTTATGTTACGTATAAGGCTTCCAGTCAACAGTAGGCTATCAGTTAAGTTTGGGGGAGTCAAAAGTTTTATGAAGATTTTCAACTGTGCAGGGGGTTGGTGTCCCTAACTCCTGCATTACTCAAGGGTCAACTGTATTAGGCACCAAAAACAGGCACTAATCAAGGTGCTGGAGGCAATCAGTGAGCAAAAAAGTTGCTACTATGAAGAAATTATTCAAAGTGTTTGCCTCTGGGAAACAGAGTTGGAAGAAAAGGATGGAAAGGGAAGACAAAGCTTTGCCTGAGATTTTTTTTTTAATGCTGTATTTAATATTCTTTTTAAAGAAAAAAATTACTAGATGTCATTTACAGATATAATTCCAAATAATTTTAGATATAAAATTTTTAAAAATATAATACCTGTAGAGGCTCACAGATCCTCTGCAGCCTTACCTGGACCGGACCAGAAGAGGCTGTGTAGCTATGGGAATAGCAGGAGTACTGAGAACTCAGAGTCAGGGAGGGGGTGACTGGATTCTCACACAAGAAGTAAAGCCCAAGGTTAGGCCTCAGAGCCTTCATTTCTGGACAGTGACAAAACACACACACACACGCACACAGCAACACATTTCTGATCCTCACAATTCTCTCTTATAAATTTCTTACGTACGGACCCAGGACCACGAGAGATTTTGTCATATGTGACCCCCTAGTTGTAGTTCTTCTGAGTTGTATGAGGGCAATTAATAGGCTAAGTATCAAATCTTTTCTACCTTCAAACTTTTAAAACTCTGAATTGAAAATGGACCTGTAAAAATTAGAAACTGATTTTAGAAAAACATGCATCTAGCTCCAAAACAGAATAATGTGATTTAAAATTCTTTGATTGTTCTTTATAATGAACTACTCAAAGAGAAATGAAGCAATAAAAGAGCCATTTACTTGCAAGTCTAATAACATCTCACCAGTGGAAATCAATGAAGTTACTGCTGCATTGGCACTATTAGCACCAGCAAATATCACATACAAAATTATACTCTTTACCTAATTAGGATTTGATAAATTGTTGTTCCATAAAACACAGCTAACTGAATTCTAACGTGTACCCTATAGAGATAAAACAGCAACAAGCTCTAAAAATAATGGTAACAACAGCAAATCTTATTTTCTTGTACAATCTCTTGATACTGGGTGAAAAGGAATAAAATCTCTCAAGTTCAATCTAACCAAACACAGAAATCACCACAACAGCATCTGAAACTCAGTTTTTCAAATGTACAAGTTAATTTCATTTACATATTTGTATAAATTTCTACTGGCTTCTGAACAAGAAATGATTCCCATGCCATTAACATCCTAAAAACATTAAACAACCGCAATGGCAAGAATTGGCATTTAGACAATGAAAAATTTAAAAGAATAGAACTATCATCAAAAATAACGGGGCTTCCCTGGTGGCACAGTGGTTAAGAATCTGCCTGCCAATGTAGGGGACACAGGTTCAAGCCCTGGTCGGGGAAGATCCTACATGCCGCAGAGCAGCTAAGCCCGTGCGCCACAACTACTGAGCCTGCGCTCTAGAGCCTGCACGCCACAACTACTGAGCCAGCGTGCCACAACTACTGAAGCCCGCACACCTAGAGCCTGTGCTCCGCAACAAGAGAAGCCACCACAATGAGTAGTGGTGAGACAAGAGACAGTGGTGACAACAAGAGACAGCCCACGTGCAGCAACGAAGACCCAACACCACCAAAAATAAAAATAAAAATAATTTTTTTAATAAAATAAAATTAAAAGGGCTTCCCTGGTGGCACAGTGGTTGAGAATCTGCCTGCTAATGCAGAGGACACGGGTTCAAGCCCTGTTCTGGGAAGATCCCACATGCTGCGGAGCAACTAGGCCTGTGAGCCACAACTACTGAGCCTGCGCATCTGGAGCCTGTGCTCCGCAAGAGAGGCCACGATAGTGAAGAGGCCCGCGCACCGCGATGAAGAGTTGATTGCCGCAACTAGAGAAAGCCCTCGCACAGAAACGAAGACCCAACACAGCCAAAAATAAATATATAAATAATTAAATAAATAAAAGATTACTATTAATTAAATAAATAAATAAAATAAAATAAAATTTTAAAAAAAGAAATTAAAGAAGACTTAAGTAAATGGGAAAACTATGTTCACAGATTGGAAGATTTAACATTGTTAAGATGGCAGTACTGCCTAAGTTGATTAACAGATTCAATGCAACCCCTACCAAAATTCCAACTGTCTTTTTCACAAAAATTAGCAAACTATCCTAAAATTCATATGGACATGTAAGCAACCCAGAATAGCCAAAATAATTTGAAAAAGAACAAATTTAAGAGTACTCACACTAAAAAGAAAAAAAAAAAAAAGAGTACTCACACTTCCAGATTTCAAAGCATTCTTCAAAGCTACAACAATTAAGACGGCGGTACCGGCATAAGAATAGGCATAGATTAATTAGAATATAACTGGAGTCCAGAAATAAGCCCATACATTTATGTTAAATGATTTTGGATAAGGATGCCAAGACAATTCACTGGGGGAATGAACAGTCTTTTCTACAAATGGTGCTGAGAACAACTGGACATCCACATACAATGAATAAAGCTGGGCCCTCACACCACATACAAAAATTAATTCAAAATGGATCAAAGACCTAAATGTAAGACCTAAAACTTTTATAAAACACTTAGAATAAAACACAAGTGTAAATCTTCATGACCTTAGACTAGGCAATAGTTTCTTCACTATGGCACCCTAAATAAATCACAAGCAACCAAAGAAAAAACAGGTAAATTAGAATTAGTATTAAAATTTTTGTGCTTAAAAAGTACTCTCAAGAAAGCAAAGAGACAACCCATAGAATGGGAGAAAATGTTTGCAAATCATGTAACTCGTAAGGTTCTAGTATCCAGTATATATAAAGAACTCTTATAACAATAAAAAGACAACCCAGGGCTTCCCTGGTGGCGCAGTGGTTAAGAATTCACCTGCCAATGCAGGGGACATGGGTTCGAGCCCTGGTCTGGGAAGATCCCACATGCCGTGGAACAACTAAGCCCATGCGCCACAACTACTGAGCCTGCACTCTAGAGCCCGTGAGCCACAACTACTGAGCCCACATGGTGCAACTACTGAAGCCTGTGCACCTAGAGCCTGTGCTCCGCAACAAGAGAAGCCACCACAGTGAGAAGCCCGTGCACCACAAGGAAGAGTAGCCCCTGCTCGCCAAAACTAGAGAAAGCCCGCACACAGCAACAAAGACCCAACGCAGCCAGAAACAAAATAAATTAAAATAAATAAATTTTTAAAAAACCATTCACACAAAAAAAAGAAGACAACCCAAGACAACCCAATTAAATAATTGGCAAAGGATCTGAATACATTTCTCCAAAAGATATACAAAGAGCCAATTAGTACATGAAAAGATGTTCAACATCATTAGTTACTAGGGAAATGCAAATCAAAATTACCATGAGAGGACTTCCCTGGTGGTGCAGTGGTTTGAGCCCTGGTGAGGGAAGATCCCACATGCTGCGGAGTAACAAGTCCCGTGCACCACAGCCCGTGCGCCACAACTACTGAGCCTGTGCTCTAGAGCCCATGTGCCCCAACTACTGAAGCCCACGTGCCTAGAACCCATTCTCCGCGAGAAGAGAAGCCACCACAATGAGAAGCCCGCGCGCTGCAACGAAGAGTAGCCCCTGCTCACTGCAACTAGAGAAAGCCCACGCGCAGCAGTAAAGACCCAATGCAGCCAAAAATAAAAATGAAATAAATTTTTCTTAAAATTTTAAAATTATTTAAAAACTACTATGAGATATTTCACATTGACCAGAATGACTATAATCAAAAAGATAACAAGCAAAAATGTGGAGAAATTGTAATCTTTGTACATTATCAATAGAAGTGTCAGACGGTGCAGCTGCATCGTAAAACAGTTCAACAGTTCCTCAAATTGCTGAACAGAGTTGCCATGCAACCAAGCAATTCCATTCCTAGGTGTATACCCAGGAGAACAGAAAACATGTCAATACAAAACTTGTACATGAATGTTTATACAGCATTATTCATAACTGCCAAAAAGTGGAAGCAACCCAAATGTTTGATAAATGGATAAATAAATGTAGTATATCCATACAATGGGATATTTATCATTTAGCCATAAAGAGGAATGAAGTGCGGATTCATGCTACAACGTGGATGAACCTTGAGACATTGTATTAGGCTGTATTAGTTCGAACAAAGGAACTTTCTGGCCAACCCCATAATAAATGAAATATTACAAAAGTGAAAGACACAAAAGGTCACATATTATAGGATGCCATTTATATGAAAAATACAGAATAGACAAATCCACAGAGACAGGAAGTAGCTTGGTGGTTGCCAGAGGATTAGTGGAGGGAAATACAGGGACGGCTAACGGGTACGGGGTTTCTTTTTGGAGTGATAAAAATGTCCTGGAATCAAATAATAGTTATAGTTGCATAAATTTATGAATATACTAAAAACCACTGAATTGTACACCTTTTAAAGTGGTAAGTTATATATGGCATGTAAATTATATCAAAAAGAGAACAAGCTAAACCTTAAAAAGGGCGGGGGGGGGGGCAAATGAAATGCGAAAAGTCAAAAGAACAATGGATAAATTTCAGCATAGTCATGGAATGGGATTCTACTCAATAGCTAAAAGCTAATGAGTGAAACCACATGTCAATATGGACAGATCGCAAAAGCTTGATATTGAGCGAGAAAGCAATCTGTAGAAGGACACGTATGTAAAACACCATTTTTTAAGATGCAAAAACAATGCTCTAAATACATACATATGTAACAAAACTATAAATACACGAATGGAAAAAAAAAAACCACACACTGAAGTTGAGATAGCAATTCACCTATGGGGAAACCAGGAAAGCAATGGAGTTGGGAAGGGATGCACACAGCACTAAAAGAATCTGAAGCAAATATGTATGTCACAATAAGGGAGGACAAAGTTGGCTGGTTCGTTCATAATTAGCACATTATTCTCTCTTTTCTGCTTCCTAAAAATACCTCAAATAAAAAGTGAATAGGACTCAAGAGAAGGAAAACTGTAACTAAACTTTAATCCATGTTAAACTGTTTTTTTCCTTAATGAGACAACCACCACAGTTGATCATTTTTATGTTTTAATTTTTATTTATTTATTTATTTTTTGGCTGCGTTGGGACTTCATTGCTGTGCGTGGGCTTTCTCTAGTTGCGGCTAGCAGGTGCTACTCTTTCATTGCAGTGCACGGGCTTCTCATTGCAGTGGCTTCCCTTGTTGTGGAGCACGGGCTCTAGGCGCACAGGCTTCAGCAGTTGTGGCACGTGGGCTCAGTAGTTGTGGCTCACAGGCTCTACAGCGCAGGCTCAGTAGTTGTGGCACATGGGCTCAGTTGCTCTGCGGCATGTGGGATCTTCCTGGACCAGGGCTCAAACCCCTGTCCCCTGCATTGGCAGGCGGATTCTTAACCACTGCACCACCAGGGAAGTCCCGATAATCATTTATTTACCTACGTCTTCCTTCTCTCCATATCTTTGTATCATCTTGCCAAAATATTAATTTCAACTGGCATTCTGTATAACGTTAATTTCCTAAATATATACAAATAAATATACATAATTATAACTATACAACTAAATTTTGGGTTTGAAGATTAAAAAAGGAAGGGAACAAAATAGTAAAGTGGTCCATCTTGGGAGATCAAAAACAGGTAAGCGCCAAGAGTTGACTGCTTCTATAAAGAAATGCATGAGATAAGCAGGGAGAATACTGGAGTGGATGAAAAGTTAATAGAAGTAAGAAGATCACATGTAAAGTTGAAAGGAGTCTCTGAGGTTCTGGTACCTAACCCATGAGACTTTCACCAACCTCCAGGTGGAGGAGTCCCCTCCTCTTTGCTATAAAGCAGCACCCACATAAGCTTAAGGTACTTACTTGTCACCGTATGCTTTGTGCAACAGTCATCTGATTCACAGAGTCCCTTGAGAACAAAGATGGGTCATTTATCTTTGTATCAATGCTGATTTTCTCATGGGGTAGAAGAGACGGAACCTCAAGAAATGTTCACAGCAGACCAGGTAAAAATTATCAGTAACACTCAGATCAGCTGCTGCGAGGACAGACTCACAGAGTTATGACACGAAACACCGCAAAGAGCAACCATCAAAAGGCTACTGTTCAAGGGTTCTGTCCCATCTCATCCCAGTGCTTTCCACAATTCTTCCCAGATCTAACACAAGGTGGATGGGATACCAGGCTTTAGAGTCACACTTGAAATCAAAGTCTAGTTCCATCCGTTCCTAGTTGGGGGCAAAATTATTTACTCTCTGGAATCCTCAGTTTCATCATCTGTAAAACGTGGACATAATTTCTCCCTTATAAGGTTACTGTGAGAATTAAGATAATGCACATAATTTGCTTAGCACAGTGCCTAACACAGTGCTGAATTTTAAAATTTGCTATTACAATTTTTTAATGAATTCATATAATTTTCTTTGACATTTGGAAAACAATTCTTATCTCCTAAGACAATGGTTCCTAATTAAGAAAGCAAATCATGTTAAAATTAAAGCAAATTAAAAATTGCTTTCACTTTTTGTAAACAACCAAAAACAGATATCCAGACCCGACCCCTGGAAATCCTGATTTAAAACTTCTAGGGTACAGTCACACCAGTTAAGCCTCAGTTAAGAATCATTATTATAAAGCACTAATTTTAAAACATTTTTCTGGCAGAACACCTATGCCAGCAATTCTCAAGCTTTTTAGTCTCAGGACCCCTTATATTCTTCAATTCTATCAGGGGTTTCAAAGAAGTTTTGTTTTGGTTGGTAACACATCTACCAATATTGTGTTAGAAATTAAAACAAATAAATTTTGAAAATACTGGAAATCACAAGCACACAATGCATTATCATGAGTGATGAAGTCATCACATGTCATAAAGCCTGGAAAAACTCTGCTATACACTCCTGAGAGAATCAGAAAGACAATTAAATAACAGCTTAGTATTATCAAGAAAATTTTCACCACAGACACCCTGAAAGATATTCAGGAAAAACTGACTTATGCAAAAGAAATATTAACTCGAAGTCTAATTTGAAAAGAAAAATAAGAACTGGCTAAAGCAAGGTTTTTTTTACTCTATTGGGTTTAAGAAACCTGTCACAGAAATTTTATCTTCACATTGTGAGATACAATGACTCATAAGTTGTTATATAGCAAGTTAGGATCCCATCAGAAATTTAAGCTATTTCTGCTTTACATTTATTTATTCAAAGAACACTGCATCTGGCAAAGGCTGCCCAATCTTATAATATATTCAAAGTCCATCTGGAATTTTATGCAGCCTTAACATGCCACCATGCATTTTTCCGTTTGCTGTCAATTTCAAAACTTAAGAAACAAAACGATTTACAAGCAACCAAATTTTCCGGCACCACAAGACCACCACCCTTCTCCCATTCATTTCAGACACAGCAGCCAGCATCTTCCCACAATGCAACTCATTTCTCTTGCTTTGATTAATAAAGAGTCTCATGGTTTATAAATCTTCTAATGATCTGACCTGCCATATGTTTTACCTACTTCCCCCACAACTACACCCCATTCCCAGGGCAAAAAAGAAGAGCAGCCCCCGCTCGCCACAACTAGAGAAAGCCCGCGCACAGCAACGAAGACCCAAAGCCGCCAAAGTAAACAAATAAATTTATTTTAAAGAAAAGAATATAGCCCGGGACTTCCCTGGTGGTCCAGTTGTTGAGAATCCACCTTCCAACGCAGGGGAACTGGGTTCGAGCCCTGGCCGGGAAACTAGGATCCCACATGCCGCAGGGCAACTAAGCCCATGCGCCACAACAGAAGATCCTGCGTGCTGCAACTAGGACCCAATGCAGCCGAATAAACAAATAAAATAAATAAATATTTTTTTTAAAAAAAAGAATACAGCCCGACTAGAATTCACATAAATTGACAGAGGAAGTGAAAATTGGTCAACCACTGTGGAAACCTGTTTGCAATATTCTACTAAAGTATATTTATATCCACCCCATAAACCAACAATTCCCAATCCTTGGTATTTATCCAAGAGGAATGAGAGCTTAAGTATACCAAAAGAATGTTCTCAGCAATTTTATTCACAGGAGCCCAAACTGGAAACCATTTGAATGTCCATCAACAGGAGAATAAATACTGCTGGGCCAGAAAAAAGAACAAGTGATACAAGCAATAACATAGACGGATCCCACAGACACGGTGCTGACAAGCAATAACATAGACGAATCCCACAGACACGGTGCTGAGTGAAAAAAGTCAGGCAAAAGGGTAAATACTATAGGTACTCCACTGCGATGAAGTCAGAAACCAGGCAAAACTAACGGGTGGTAGTAGACATCAGAGCAGTGGTTATCTGGGGAGGGGGGAGGAAGAGGGTACTAATGGGCACAAAGGAATCTGCTGAGGTATTAGAAAGTTTTTCTATCTTAATCTGAGTGGTAGTAATAGAAATGTATACGTCTGTGAAAATCTCTTGACCTGCACACTTTACCTATTACACTGTATTTTATACCTTGATTTTTAGATATTTTTTAAAAGGATTATGATTTCTCCTTCTAGACAATGTAATAGGGATCAGATCTACCCACCCGTATGAAACCACCAAAATTTACAAATTTTGGTTTTTACAAATTTACCCCCCAAAATCAAAACTTAATAAATAAGTTTAAAAGCAGAAAAAAATACATGAAGCATCAGGCCACGGGCACATCAGGCAATGAAGAACAGTGACCCCTGAGAGACAGAAAACAAACAAGGTGAGCCCTAACACTGGCCCTTACTTATTGCCGTGGCAGAGTTTCCAGGCAACAGTGAAGGAGGGGAAACTGAGGCAGAGCCTGGCAGACTCCCAGAGGTGAGGAGACGAAGGTGAGAGACCAGGGAGACCAAGGCAACTAGAGTTCAAAAGATAAGAGTACCAGAGTACCAGAGTGAGAAAACCTGGAGATCACAGACGGTGATCCTCGAGCACAGCACCCATCAGTGAATGCATGTGAGGAAACTGCCATACAACAGGGAAAGAATCAGCGAGAACAGTGCACAGTGCTCACACGGGGCCACGAACAGTGTTTGTTTGCAAACAGCCACACTGGTAACACTGATAATTCACGGTGTATTGGGTAGAGTACACAGAAAGGCCTTGCCTAAGTAATTGGGAACAATTAAAGCCCTAGACTGAGCACTGACTGCTCTGTATCCACTTAACCAATGTACATTAATTCATAAACGCAACAACCAAAAGGACCAAACTGTTTCCAAGTAACTTAAGTGCATCACAGAACAAGGGTCAAGAAGATTTACAGGAGCATACAAATACCCAGGACACAAGAAGGTAAAATTTACAATGACGGCTACATACCTATTAGGAGGCCTAAAATTAAAAAGACTTACCTTATGAAGTGCTGGCAATGATGTGAGGAAACCAGAACTCCCCTACACTGCAGATTAGAATGTAAAATGGTACAATCACTTTTGCAAACAGTTGCAGTTTCCTAAAAGGCTAAAAATATCCAGACCATATGATAAGGCCACGCCAGTACAAACCAAGAAGAAGTGTATGTCTGTACAAAGACCTGCACCAACTGTTCAAAGCAACTTTGTCTGTAATAGCCCAAAACTGCAAACAACTGAAATATCCATCAACAGATGAGTAGACAAATTGTGATACATCCACACAAAGGGATACTACTCAACAATAAAAAGGAAGAAACCAGTGATCTATGTGTTCAAGGATTAGAAGACTCAGTATTGTGAAGATGTCAATTCTGCCCCAAATTGATCAATGGATTTAATGCGATCCCAATCAAAATCCAAGCAGACTTTTTGTAAAAACTGACAAGCTGATTCTAAAATTTATATAAAAATGCGTAAGATCTAGAATAGCCAGAACAACTCTAACAAAGAGAAATCAAAGTTGGAGGGCTAACATTACTTGATTTCAAGAAGTATTAGAAAGCTAAAATAATCCAAAGTGTGTTGATGGTGAAAAGAGTAACAGGTGGATCAATGGAACAGAACAGAAAGGCCAGAATAGAGCCACACATATATGACCAACTGATTTGACAAAGGCACAAAAGCAATGCAATGGAGAAAGGATAGTCTTTTCAACAAACAGTGCTGGAGCAACTGAATATGCATGCACCCCCCAAAGGAACTTAGCATGGACACCTTGTACCATAACACAAAAAGTAACTAAAGGTTTCCCTGGTGGCACAGTGGTTGAGAGTCCGCCTGCCGATGCAGGGGACACAGGTTCGTGCCCCAGTGTGGGAGAATCCCACATGCCGCGGAGTGGCTGGGCCCGTGAGCCATGGCTGCTGGGCCTGCGTGTCCGGAGCCTGTGCTCCGCAATGGGAGAGGCCACAGCAGTGAGAGGCGCGCGTACCACAAAAAAAAAAAAAACTTCTACAAGAAAATATAGAAGACTAAATGATAGCAAAGTATGAAAGTAAAATGATTCATACTTTCTGGAAGACTCTTTAGGAACACTTATTAAAAATCTTAAAAACTGTACATGCACTCTGATCTAATCATTCCACTAAGACAGATAAATTCATGAAAATGTATTTGCTACACAGTAACTGAAGCATTTTTCTAATTTTTTCCTGTAAACTACTAAATAATCTAAAATAATTCTACAATGGTACATGTTATTTAAAGTTGTGAATTATGTGATATATGAATTACCAATATAAGAAACATGGGCCACCTCATACTACAGGATATCATATTTTTCAAAGCTTGGAACACTCAGGAAACCAAGGGTCAGAAAATTTATAGTCTAGCAGGGACAAAACAGAAATAAGAATGAATCACAGAATACAGAATTACAACATTTCTTACACACATTTTCTGCAGTATCTTCACTCCTGAGAGCCTTACACTAATGAGCTTCATAATTTCTAACAATTTCATTTAATTCTGTCATCCTTTGCTGTCCTGTTTATAGTAATTTATATGAAAAGATATACAACACTGAGCAAGTTTTTAAAAAGTCTTTTCAAATAGGGAAGAATATGGAAAATGTTTCTTTAACTGTAGAGGACTGAGTAATCTGAAAACAACCTCAACAAAAGAAAAAATGGATTTGCTCCTTGAACTATGAAAACGCAACAAAGGAGTCAACCATATTACACCTTAAAGGCAAAAACAATTATTAAAAAAAACAGGAAATAAAATCTTTTATTTATTATCACAAGAGATGTCTTTCTAACACACAACCTTCAATAATTTTCTACCAGGTTGAAATTAATTCCTCTCAGGAGTTGCAGTTTCACCCTCATGAATTAACCGATACTCTTAAATATAAAGCAAGTTGGGCTAACCAGCTATTTTTACAGCCTTGCCACACAAAGACTCACAAACCTCCACAATGTGAAAATATTCATGCAGCTTTAAAGACTATTGTAGGACTTCCCTGGTGGCCCAGCGGTTAAGAATCCATCTGCCGGGACTTCCCTGGTGGCGCAGTGATTAAGAAGCCGCCAACCAATGCAGTGGACACAGGTTCAAGCCCTGGTCCGGGAAGATCCCACATGCCACGGAGCAACTGCGCCCGTGCGCCACAACTACTGAGCCGGCGCTCTGGAGCCCGTGAGGCACAACTACTGAAGCCCGCACGCCTAGAGCCCGTGCTCTGCGACAAGAGAAGCCACCGCAAGAGAAGCCCGCACACCGCAACGAGGAGTAGCCTCCGCTCGCCGCAACTAGAGAAAGCCTGCATGCAGCAATGAAGACCCAATGCAGCCAAAAATAATATAAATAAATAAATAAATTTTTAAAATAAATAAATTTAAAATAAAGACTATTGTAAGTATTATACACTGGGTCCATGAGGGGAAAAAAAACACAAGACAAAGCAAGAGATCATGGGGAAAAAAACTATGCTAAGAAAGATGAATTTGGGACTTCCCTGGTGACACAGTGGTTAAGAATCTGCCTGCCAAAGCAGGGGACACGGGTTCAAGCCCTGGTACAGGAAGATCCCACATACCGCGGAACAACTAAGCCCATGCGCCACAACTACTGAGCCTGCACTCTAGAGCTCATGTGCCACAACTACTGAGCCCGCATGCCACAACTACTGAAGCCTGCGTGCCTAGAGTCCATGCTCCTCAACAAGAGAAGCCACTGCAATGAGAAGCCTGCGCACCGCAACGAAGAGTAGCCCCCGCTCGCCGCAACCAGAGAAAGCCCAGGCACAGCTACAAAGACCCAACACAGCCAAAAATAAAAATAAAAAATAAATAAACTTATAAAGTCCCCTATTATGATGGTGTTACTGTCAATTTCCCCTTTTATGGCTGTTAGTATTTGCCTTATGTATTGGGGTGCTCCTATGTTGGGTGCATAAATATTTACAATTGTTATATCTTCTTCTTGGATTGATCCCTTGATCATTATGTAGTGTCCTTCTGTGTCTCTTCTAATAGTCTTTATTTTAAAGTCTATTTTGTCTGATATGAGAATTGCTACTCCAGCTTTCTTCTGATTTCCATTTACACGGAATATCTTTTTCCATCCCCTCACTTCCAGTCTGTATGCATCCGTAGGTCTGAAGTGGGTCTCCTGTAGACAGCACATAGATGGGTCTTGTTTTTGTATCCATTCAACCAGTCTATGTCTTTTGGTTGGAGCATTTAATCCATTTACATTTAAGGTAATTATCAATATGTATGTTTCTATTCCCATTTCTTAATTGTTTGGGGTTTGTTATTGTAGGTCTTTTTCTTCTCTGTGTTTCCTGCCTAGAGAAGTTCCTTTAGCATTTGTTGTACAGCTGGTTTGGTGGTGCTGAATTCTCTTAGCTTTTGCTTGTCTGTAAAGGTTTTTTTTGTTTGTTTTCATTTTATTTTTTTTAACATCTTTATTGGGGTATAATGCTTTACAATGGTGTGTTAGTTTCTGCTTTATAACAAAGTGAATCAGTTATACATATACATATGTTCCCAAATCTCTTCCCTCTTGCATCTTCCTCCCTCCCACCCTCCCTATCCCACCCCTCCAGGCAGTCACAAAGCACCGAGCTGATATCCCTGTGCTATGCGGCTGCTTCTCACTAGCTATCTACCTTACGTTTTGTAGTGTATATATGTCCATGCCTCTCTCTCGCTTTGTCACAGCTCACCCTTTCCCCTCCCCATATCCTCAAGTCCATTCTCCAACAGGTCTGTGTCTTTATTCCTGTCTTACCCCTAGGTTCTTCATGACATTTATTTCTTCTTAAATTCCATATATATGTGTTAGCATACGGTATTTGTCTCTCTCTTTCTGACTTACTTCGCTCTGTATGACAGACTCTAGGTCTATCCACCTCATTACAAATAGCTCAATTTCATTTCTTTTTATGGCTGAGTAATATTCCATTGTATATATGTGCCACATCTTCTTTATCCGTTCATCCGATGATGGGCACTTAGGTTGTTTCCATCTCCAGGCTATTGTAAATAGAGCTGCAATGAATATTTTGGTACATGATTCTTTTTGAATTATGGTTTTCTCAGGGTATATGCCCAGTAGTGGGATTGCTGGGTCATATGGTAGTTTGATTTGTAGTTTTTTAAGGAACCTCCATACTGTTCTCCATAGTGGCTGTACCAATTCACATTCCCACCAGCAGTGCAACAGTCTGCCCTTTTCTCCACACCCTCTCCAGCATTTATTGTTTCTAGATTTTTTGATGATGGCCATTCTGACTGGTGTGAGATGATATCTCATTGTAGTTTTGATTTGCATTTCCCTAATGATTAATGATGTTGAGCATTCTTTCATGTGTTTGCTGGCAGTCTGTATATCTTCTTTGGAGAAATGTCTATTTAGATCTTCTGCCCATTTTTGGATTGGGTTGTTTGTTTTTTTGTTATTGAGCTGAGTCTGTAAAGGTTTTAATTTCTCCGTCAAATCTGAATGAGATCCTTGCTGGGTAGAGTAATCTTGGTTGTAGGTTTTTCCCTTTCATCACCTTAATATGTCCTGCCACTCCCTTCTAGCTTGCAGAGTTTCTACTGAACGATCAGCTGTTAACCTTATGGGGATTCCCTAACCTTATGGGGATTCCCTTGTATGTTATTTGTTGCTCTTCCCTTGCTGCTTTTAATATTTTTTCTTTGTATTTAATTTTTGATAGTTTGATTAATATGTGTCTTGGCACGTTTCTCCTTGGATTTATCCTGCCTGGGACACTGTGCTTCCTGGACTTGATTAACTATTTCCTTTCCCATATTAGGGAAGTTTTCAACTATAATCTCTTCAAATATTTTCTCAGTCCCTTTCTTTTTCTCTTCTTCTTCTGGGACCCACATAATTCAAATGCTGGTGCGTTTAATATTGTCCCAGAAGTCTCTGAGACTGTCCTCAATTCTGTTCATTCTTTTTTCTTTTTTCTGCTCTGCGGTACTTATTTCCACTATTTTATCTTCCAGGTCACTTATCCATTCATCCGCCTCAGCTATTCTGCTATTGGTTCCTTCTACAGAATTTTTATTTCATTTATTGTGTTGTTCATCATTGTTTGCTCTTTAGTTCTTCTAGGTCCTTGTTAGACGTTTCTTGTATTTTCTCCATTCTATTTCCAAGATTTTGGATCACCTTTACTATCATTATTCTGAATTCCTTTTCGGGTAGACTACCTATTTCCTCTGCATTTGTTTGGTCTGGTGGATTTTTACCTTGCTCCTTCATCTGCTGTGTATTTCTCTGTCTTCTGATTTTGCTTAATTTACTGTGTTTGGGGTCTTCCTTTTCGCAGGCTGCAGGTTCATAGTTCCCATTGTTTTTGCTGTCTGCCCCCAGTGGGTAAGGTTGGTTCAGTGGGTTGTGTAGGCTTCCTGGTGGAGGAGACTGGTGCCTGTGTTCTGGTGGATGAGGCTGGATCTTGTCTTTCTAGTGGGCAGGACCGCGTCCGGTGGTGTGTTTTGGGGTGTCTGTGAACTTATTATGATTTTAGGTAGCCTCTCTGCTAACGGGTGGGGTTGTGTTCCTATCTTGCTAGTTGTTTGGCATGGGGTGTCCGGCACTGGAGCTTGCTGGTCATTGAGTGGAGCTGGGTCTTAGCATTGAGACAGAGATCTCTGCGAGACCTCTCGCTGACTGGTATTACGTGGAGCTGGGAGGTCTCTGGTGGACCACTGTCCTGAACTCGGCTCTCCCACCTCAGAGGCTCAGGCCTGACACCCAGCCAGAGCACCAAGATCCTGTGAGCCACATGGCCAGGTACGTGGAGAGTTTCTTCCCTTTTGGGAAGTCTGAGGTCTTCTGCCTTCAGTAGGTATTCTGTAGGAGTTGTTCCACATGTAGATGTATTTTTGATGTATTTGTGAGGAGGAAGGTGATCTCCACGTCTTACTTCGCTGCCATCTTGAAGGTGTCCACTTGCAGTTCTTTTGACCCTGAGTTTAATTATAGGAGTTGAAATCTTCTTTGCAGTTTCTGTGATTACTTCTCCTAGAGGTTTCCAGATTTGAAAAATGTAGCAACCTGCAAATCCAAGAGCTGCAATACCCAGCCCCACAGCTACAGAACTCCTTGCCAGTCCCTGGTCAATGTCAGCGTCCAACCACTTGGTCGGGGACGGCAAGTACTCAGCGTAGCGCAGGCCGTCACCGGCAGTGGAAGAGCTCATATTCTAATTCCACTAAATGTTGCTATGACTTTTGGTAAGTTACTGACTTCTCTTTGGGCCACTGTAGAAATAGAGCTAATAACAACCTAAATTAACAAATTCTAGTAGTGACGATTAAAAGAACAAAATGAATATGTGTCTAGTGTACCATCTGAAACACAGAGTTCAAAATTGTTAGTTTTCAGGACTTCCCTTGTGGTCCAGTGCAGGGGATGTGGGTTCGATCCCTGGTCAGGGAACTAAGATCCCACGTGCCATGGAGCAACCAAGCCTGCCCACCATAACTAGAGAGCCCACATGTCACAACTGCTGAGCCCACATGCCACACCTAGAGAGCCTGCGCACTGCAACTACTGAGCCCGTGTGCTCTGGAGCCCACGTGCCACACTACAGAGAAGCCCGCACGCTGCAACTAGAGAAACCTGCGTGCCACAATGAAGAGCCCATGCACTGTAACGAAAGATCCCATGTTGCAACGAATATACCACGAGCAGCAACTAAGGCCCAACGCAGCCAAATTAATTAATTAATTAATTTTTAAAAATGTATTAAAAAATTGGGGGCTTCCCTGGTGGCGCAGTGGTTGAGAATCCGCCTGCCAATGCAGAGGACACGGGTTCGATCCCTGGTTCAGGAAGGTCCCACACGCCATGGAGCAACTAAGCCTGTGCACCACAACTACTGAGCCCACGTGCCACAACTAGTGAAGCCCGTGCACCTAGAGCCTGTGCTCCACAACAGGAGAAGCCACCGCAGTGAGAGGCCCACGCACCGAAGCGAAGAGTGGCCCCCGCTCACCGCAACCAGAGAAAGCCCGTGCACAGCAACCAAGACCCAACGCAGCCATAAATAAGTAAATAAATAAATAAATAAACAATTTTTAAGAAAAATGTTAGTTTTCCTTCCTTCTCAAAGATAAAGTATTGATGGGTTGAAAGTGTTAAAATCTCTTTTGGTATACAATATAGGTTATTATCACATTTACTGAAAAGCAAAGTCTGTGAACAAAAGGCCAGATAAAATAATACTGATTTACAACCAACAGAGCAAAGACATCTTAATTAAGCTTAAAGACTGCACAAAATTAGAACTACATTCAACATCCTGTAATAAACCATAATGGAAAAGAATGTGAAAAAGAATATAACATATATATGTATAACAATCATTTTGCTGTACACCAGAAACTAACACAACACTGTAAATCAACTATACTTCAGCAAAATAAATTTTAAAAAAATTTAAGACTGCACAAAATTAAAATCAAACAAAACATTGTAAAAAAATGTACATTTATTAATGCTAAGAAAAATGGAAAATGAACAAATAAGGCCCTTTTCAGTGCCTTAAATTTTTGTTTATTACTTTTTATCCTATACGTGCAGTAAACACATAGAATAAATGTAAGGAGCCCCTTCTCACATCTTGGACAAAGAAACTGAAGATGATAGGGGAAAGGGTTAGAGAACATCTGAACATCTGGAGTGTAGGCCTAGAGTGTGAGTTATGCTATGGGTGCCTGCTTGAATCTCCAGGGAAGGAATATGGCCCCTGGAAGCCCTCCAGGTGAAGATGATAAACAGGTGATGGAGGGGGCCATCAAAGATGCCTCCTACCTCAGCTCCACAACAAAACTGGCCAGATCCAAGAAGATGTTCTCCTCTTAAGTATCCTCTCCATCTCTTTACAAGAAGAATCTCCCATCTATACTGTCCTGTTCTTACCAAAACTTGTTATGAAAACAGTTCTCTTTACTCTTTTATAAAATGTATAGGCAATTGGGGTACTTTAACTTGCGAATGATCACTTCCTAAAAAGATCTGGTGTCACTTTAGAAGCCCCCCCTGCTAGGGGTCAGGAGTCCTTCCTGGCTATGTCACCTCTACCACAGCATTTACTATGCTTCAGTAAAACAGCCTACATCTGTAACCTACAGGACTAAGCCTTTCTGAGAGCAGGGACAGTGTCTGGTCATTGTAAACATTCAGAGCATCCAGAACAGCCATCTGCTCATACTGAGATGCTCAGTAAATTATTTACTTAACGAATAAAGAATAAGATATTAGAGGGAGGATAGCCCACTGAAAATAACTGGATTTGGAATTTCCAGTTCTAGTTCTAGAATATCACCCACTTGATATATAATTCTGAATGAGGTATACTGAACACAGCAATAATAATCCTTATCCACCACCATCACTACTATCCAGCTTAATACCACTACAGTAAATATTTGGATTTTCTCCACCTCCTTCCTTCCCTTTGCAGAGATCAGAAAGCTTAAAATTAGCTCCCAGATTCCCAAGCACCCCGAGTTGTGCATGGGAACTGGCATGCAATGGACTGGGAGGCTATGAGACAGGGGCCATCTTCCTGAGACTATTAGCCATTAGCAAAGTTGAAAGGGAGGCTTTTATGCAGCAATGTCCATTCTCCAAGTTCCTAGGTGTCAAGAATGCGGCAGGCATCAGCAGCTTCTTGATATGACCTCTAAAAACCTGGACTGAGGCTTCAGGTGACCATTTTCCAACTTCCTGGCTGTGAGGGGCAACCAAAAAAGCATGGTGCTTGCTAGCTTGGCTCCAGAGGGACCACCTTCCCACGTGGGTCAGGTCTTTATACTGTTATGGGAGTCTTCCAGAGGCCCAGCCTAGGATATGTTCCTTCAACCATTCCACCATTTGGGAAGCACTTAATTCCCAGTAATAGACCAAATCCAGATTGGTTTCTGTTTCTTTCAGTGACACTGATTCAAAAAGCTACCATTTTCTGTACACCTCATGATCTGCCAGACACTTTATTCATTTAATTCCTACAACAACTCTCAAGACAGGGAGGGTAATAGGTAGAAAGTATTATTAAGCCCCTTGTAAAGATGAAGAAACTAAGGCTCAGCAAGGTTAACTAATGTGCCCAAGGCTACTAAATGATAGAACCAGCATTAATATCCAGGTCCGACTCCAAAACTCCTTTTTTCACAAGGCCAAATTGGACAAACATAAAATGAAGTACAGTCATATTTATCTCCTCCAAAATAAATTTTAGAGATAAATAAAAGAAAGTGTAGAAAAACAGGAATCAGAGGATAGATCATTAGTCCAGCTAGGTAACCTTGGGTCAAGAACTCAGCTATAGGGCTTCCCTGGTGGCGCAGTGGTTGAGAGTCCCCCTGCCGATGCAGGGGACACGGGTTTGTGCCCCGGTCCGGGAAGATCCCATATGCCACAGAGTGGCTGGGCCCGTGAGCCATGGCCACTGAGCCTGCGTGTCCGGAGGCTGTGCTCCCCAACGGGAGAGGCCACAACAGTGAGAGGTCCGCGTACAGCAAAAAAAAAAAAAGAACTCAGCTATAAAACAGAGAGTTTAAACAGATTATGTATAGGGTCCTTCCAGATTTAAAATTCTAGAGTCTGAAATGCTAATGAAAACATACTTTGGGCTATTCTAAATAAAGACAATATGTAAAGGTAAAAGCACTAGCAGAAACAGAGGTAGTAGTAGGAAGCTACAGAATTCAATATCTATACTATACTTCAGTGGAAAGATTTTTTTAATGATAACCTGTGGAAAATTTTAGATAAGCTACTCTGACTACAAAAATGATATTCATTCAACCAGTCATATGAAAATATAAAACATGAAGTCTATATCGTTCCATCCCACAAATTAAGTAAAGCTAACACAAAGCCTTTAGAGAAGCTTAAGAATATCTAATTATTGGAATGCCTCATTTAATAATCAAAAAGCAATGTGACATCAATTTTAAAGTAGTAATATAGTACTTGCTTTGTTTAAAAAGATAATAGCAATCATTAACATTCAAAGTAACAGATCAATAAGAAAATGTGTATCATAAAACATAATTAACTTGCCAAATAATAAACCTCTGTAATATTTACAGTTGATAATAATCAGGTTAATGAGACATAAACTTGCCATAACTACTAACTGTAAAATGTCATTCACAAAAATAAAAACATTATAAAATAGCAAGAGAAAAATGTCCTTATAAATGAATGTTTATTACTTTTTTTTTTTTTTTTTTTTGCGGTACGCAGGCCTCTCACTGTTGTGGCCTCTCCCGTTGCGGAGCACAGGCTCCGGACGCGCAGGCTCAGCGGCCATGGCTCACGGGCCCAGCCGCTCCACGGCATGTGGGATCTTCCTGGACTGGGGCACGAACCCGTGTTCCCTGCATCGGCAGGTGGACTCCCAACCACTTCACCACCAGGGAAGCCCAATGTTTATTACTTTTAATGCAGTGACAGAAAATAGATCTTCGTGCCAACTCCAATCAACTGGTAGTAGCTGCCTGGAAAAGACTGAGAAGTTTCTCCAGGGGCAGAGTTAGGGCTCAGTGTCTCAGATTAGCCACATTTGGACCTGGATTCAAAAAAAGGAAAGTGTTGGGACTTCCCTGGCAGTCTAGTGGTTAAAACTCCACGCTTCTACTGCAAAGGGCGTGGGTTTGCTCCCTGGATGGTGAACTAAGATCCCACATGCTGTGCAGTGCAGCCAGAAAATAAAATAAATAAAATGTTAAAAATAAAATAGGGCTTCCCTGGTGGCGCAGCGGTTGAGAGTCCGCCTGCCGATGCAGGGGACACGGGTTCGTGCCCCGGTCCGGGAGGATCCCACATGCCGCGGAGCAGCTGGGCCCGTGAGCCATGGCTGCTGAGCCTGAGCGTCCGGAGCCTGTGCTCCGCAACGGGAGAGGCCACAACAGCGAGAGGCCCGCGTACCGGAAAAAAATAAATAAATAAAAAATAAAATAAAATAAAATAGAGAGAGAGAGAAAGGCTGAGGTCTAGGCACCTAAATACTTTATAGACTAAGATACAACAGATCTATGGGCTATGTTCTCATAATGTCAAAGTTCAGAAGAATACACAACAGATATCTAGAAATCAAATATGTTTAGCCTTATCCCTGCTAATAAAATTTGTGGTCAAAGCACAAAAAAAGGTTCTTCAAATACCAGGGTAACTTTCTGTTGTTGTTTGTGTTTCCCCTTCTCTCTTTAGTATTACTCTTAGAAGTATTACAGTTTCAACAACTGAGCTGAATAAATTCAGAATAGATACAGCTGTTGATCAAATAAGTGAGCTGGAGTACTAAATCAAAGAATTCTTCCAAAAAAGAAAAAAAAAAAAGAATTCTTCCAGTAAGCTACATAAAAGGCCTAAGAAATGAAAAGAATGAGATCAGTTAACAGAAGTCACAACTTTTGTTACTAGGAATTCCAGAAAGAGAGACAATAGAAGGACAACGAAGAAACAGAAATCCTAGAAGAAAACATCCCTGAGCTGAAAACAAATTACAGGTCCTCCCTCACTCCAACACATTCACCAAAAACACACAGAATGGTTTACTGAAGTAAGTGCAACATGCAGACAGTATTCTGGCATATTCTGGCAAGATTTCAGAAGGCCAATTCTAAAGCTGTGTTTTTCCAGAGGGAAAAACATGTTAAGAATAAGAAGAATTACAAGAATAAGAATTATACTGACATCAAGAATAAGAATTATATTGACATCAGAGTTGTTATCAACAACACTGGATTCCAGAAGACAATGGAGTTAATTGTTTCAAAGTTCTGAGAGGAAACTATTTTGAACCTAGAATTCTATAGAGACAAACTAGCATTAAGTATGACGGTAAGATTTAGAAAGCTCACCACCCACAGACACTTTGTGAAAAAAATTTAGATAAGGGCAAAGCAAAACATAAATGTAGTTCAAAAATAAAGAGAGCTTGGATTCCAAAAAAACAAACAAACAAAACCGTATTTATTGAGTTAACTGAAGATTTTTTCCACTACACATTAATTTAGCAGAAGTTACTCAATATAAAAAAGGCAAATGATATAAACAGTTCACAGAAAAGGAAACAAAAGTGGCTTTTATAAGAAAGCCACATTTTCATAAGAAATGTAAAATAAAACTATACCAAGGTATCATTTTTTACCTATTAGGTTAAGTAAAGATCAAAGGCCTGATAGTAAACTATATTGGTACGGGTGGGAGGGAATAGACACTTATTTGTTGCTGACAGGTCTAAACTGACACCCTGGCTGAGGCAGGCAATTTGGCAATATCTATCAAGATTACAGGGCTTCCCTGGTAGCGCAGTGGTTGATAGTCCGCCTGCCGATGCAGGGGACACAGGTTCGTGCCCCGGTCCGGGAAGATCCCACATGCCGCGGAGCGGCTGGGCCAGCGAGCCATGGCTGCTGAGACTGCGCGTCCGGAGCCAGTGCTCCGCAATGGGAGAGGCCACAACAGTGAGAGGCCCGCGTACCGAAAGATAATAATAATAATAATAATAAAATAATAAAAAAAAGATTACAATGCATAATCTTTTGATCCCACAACTGCAATTCTAGGAATCTATCCTAAATATAGATGCTGTGCTCATAACATGTGCTAAATGATAATGTACTCTGCAGAACTATTTGACAGCAAAAGATAAAAAACGCAATCCTCCACCAGTACAGACTGGTTAAATTATAGTAAAAACATCAAACTGTGGAATACAATGCAGCCATTAAAGTACATACAGATATGGAAGGATCTCCGAGATAAGAAAAAAGCAAGGCCCAGGAAAAGTGGTATAGTGTTAACAGAAGTCTTCAAAAGGTGAGCCTGAACACTTCTAAGGGTACACAAGACATTGTAAGGGATACACAGAAACACAGGTTTAAGGAAATCAACTTTTAGGTCAAATTCCACATGTACTAGCCTGAGAACTAGCACAGGATCCTTCTTTTCTCATCTCCACCGCTCTTCTCTTACCTCTCCACCACTCTAAATCTTAAAGTACAGCACAGCCCAAGGGAGTAAAAACCACCAGAGCACCAAACAAGGAGACCACTGGTGACAAAACAGGGACACGATAAAGATATCAGAAATTCGCAGAATACGGTTTTGTGTCTTACACATACTTTAGTCACAGCAAAGTGTGGTAATAGAATTGGGGTATTTTGGCCAATGTTAGCATGTTATGAATTCAGAAATATTTGAGACTATGGCATCACATATCTACCTGTTGATCAACTGACAGATATATGAACAATTTATACTTAAAGACTTCACTTTTTACAACCCCTGGATGGTAATAAAAAAATACACCACTCCTGGGCTTCCCTGGTGGCGCAGTGGTTAAGAATCCGCCTGCCAATGCAGGGAACACGGGTTCAAGCCCTGGTCCGGGAATATCCCACATGCTGCGGAGCAATTAAGCCCGTGCGCCACAACTACTGAGCCTGTGAGCCACAACTACTGAAGCTCGTGCGCCTAGAGCCCATGCTCCGCAACGAGAAGCCACTGCAATGAGAAGCCCGTGCACTGCAGTGAAGAGTAGCCCCTGCTCACCACAACTAGAGAAAGCCCATGTGCAGCAATGAAGACCCAACGCAGTCAAAAATAAAATAAATTTATTAAAAAAAAAAAAACACTCCTGAACAGTCCCAAGATAAAAAAAAACAGAGTCTGCAAAAAATGCTGATGGCCTTAGTTCATCACAGCAAGGCTCTGAGCATTATCCAGGAATCTATCTTAGAATTCAGAAGGAGATGGTTGCCTTGGGGATGCACAGTACTCATTTATTAAAATTGGAAAAAGACTGACAGAAAGTATGATTTAGCTGCCTGGTTTTTGTCAATGAGGACTGGCTTTGTCATTAAAGTTTTACTGTTAGTCATTTTCCATTGAATAAATGAAATCCACAGTTCCAACAATCTGATGTACATATATTTAAATACAGTTCATATTATACTTTATATATCAATTTACATGTCATATATATTTAAATATATAAGTACACAAATGGTATAAAATCCAAACATTTTATCAGACTTAAATTTAAAATGCAAAGGTTTATTTTTATATTTTTGGCTGTGTTGGGTCTTCGCTGTGGTGTGCGGGGTTCTCGTTGTGGTGGCTTCTCCTGTTGCAGAGCATGGGCTCTAGGTGTGTGGGCTTCAGTAGCTGTGGCTCGCGGGCTCTAGAGCACAGGCTCAGTAGTTGTGGTGCACAGGTTTAGCTGCTCCGCGGCATGTGGGATCTTCCCGGACCAGGGCTCGAACCCCTGTCCCCTCCATTGGCAAGCGGATTCTTACCCACTGCGCCACCAGGGAAGTTCCGCAAAGGTATATTTAAATGAACATTATTTCAACTTTCCCAAACCTTTCTGAGTATACTGGTTTAAATAAGGTCCCTATGATGGTTAGTTTTATGTGTCAAACTGGCTAGGCTATAGTCCCTAGTTATTCAAATATTAACTAGGTGTTGCTGTGAAAGTATTTTGTAGATGGGATTACCATCAGCTGACTCTGAATAAAGGAGATTATCCTCAATAATCTGGGTGGGTCTCATACAATCAAATGAAAGATCTCGGGAGCAAAACTGAGATTTCCTTGGGGTTCCCTGGTGGCGCAGTGGTTGAGAGTCCGCCTGCCGATGCAGGGGACACGGGTTCGTGCCCCGGTCCGGGAAGATCCCACATCCCGCGGAGCGGCTGGGCCCGTGAGCCGTGGCCGCTGAGCCTGCGCGTCCGGAGCCTGTGCTCCGCAGCGGGAGAGGCCGCAACAGTGAGAGGCCCGGCGTAACAAAAAAAAAAAAAAAAAAAAAAACCTGAGATTTCCCTGAGGAAGAAGAAATCCCACCTGGCCAGACCCACAATAATTTATTCGTTTTGCAATAAATAAATCTCTTTATATATTTATACAAACCAGTTGGAGATTACATACGTGTATAGGATATTATGTATTTATATATACACAAAATCTCCAACTATTCGTTCATCTGGTAGACCCCTAAGTGATACAATCTACGTAGGTCAAAGAGTAGGAAGTAAAATTAACAGTCATTTGTTAGGTCTTGGTAAAGCCTTTTTATTCTGCTTCTCAAAAAATGAGATCATGAATGACTAATGACTGGGTAACAAACCTCTTCCAACTCTGGTGGTTTCAAATTCTCTGCTTTCAACAAGACTGAAGTAGGACATAATTGAATTGTCAGCTGCTAAATCATTAAAAATCACTTTTGATGAAAAACTGCTATATGATTTTTCACATACAACTCAGAAGAACAAAGAGACACTTGTAAACTCTGAGGGCAGGGACTTCTGCTTGTTCAGTGCTTATCACCAGAACTTAGAGGAGTCTCCATAACACAGGAGGAGCTCAAAATATATTTGATAAACGAATAAATGAGGAAAACGTCACCATTCTCATCTACTTACATGAAAATATTTTGTCAGAAACTACACCTATAAACACAAACATCAGGAGCAGAATCAATACCAAACCCTCTCATTCTAGCAAAGAGTTACATTAATGCAAGAATTTGTTAACTAAATAAGGTGAGAAGAATCCCCACCCATCTCGTTAAGAGATGATTTCCAGTAAAAATGTATTGTTATGTTTAGTAATTATCAAACTTTTTACAGTAATTGTACTATAATTATAATAAATCCAAAAGAAATTAAGACTGAGCCTTATAAAGTCAAGAAATACAAAGTGTTTTAAAATTTTAATTTATGTTTACTTTTTGTTGCAGAGTAATATGATGATAAACAAAACTTTTCAAGCATAAAATACATTTAGGCTAGAATACTGCAGAGAAAGCAAAATGGAAAAGCGCTCAAGGAGAGAAAAGGATCACGTAAAATTTCAAACTGTTCAACAGGAGCTTGTTCATGCTTTTTTTTTTTTTTAACCTGTGATGGTGGGCAAATTGTTACAGTATTTCTTTTTTTTTTTCTGGCTGTACTGCACCAAGCAGCTTTCTGGATCTTAGTTCCCTGACCAGGGATGAACCCCGGCCCCCAGTAGTGGAAACGCGGAGTCCTAACCACTGGATGGCCAAGGAATTCCATAGCCATTTATTTGTTTTTAATTTTTGAATTTTATTTTATTTACTTTTTTATACAGTAGGTTCTTGTTAGTCATCAATTTTAAACACATCAGTGTATACACGTCAATCCCAATCGCCCAATTCATCACACCACCATCCCCACCCCCTGCCATTTTCCCCCTTGGTGTCCATACATTTGTTCTCTACAGGGAAGCCCACAACTATTTAAATTTTTGATGAAAAATTTTAGATGTCAACTTTCAAATGTATAAGGGAGGGACTTCCCTGGTGGCGCAGTGGTTAACAATCCGCCTGACAATGCAGGTGACATCGGTTGGATCCCTGGTCCGGGAAGATCCCATATGCCGCGGAGCAACTAGGCCCGTGCGCCACAGCTACTACGCCTGCGCTCTAGAGCCCACAAGACACAACTACTGAGCCCGTGTCCCCTGCATTGGCAGGCAGATCCCACATGCCGCGGAGCAACTAAGCCTGTGCGCCACAACTACTGAAGCCCATGCGCCACAACTACTGAAGCCCGTGCACCTAGAGCCGGTGCTCCACAAGAGAAGCCACTGCAATGAGAAGCCCACGCACTGCAATGAGGAGTGGTACCCGCTTGCCACAACTAGAGAAAGCCTGCATGCAGCAACGAAAACCCAACGCAGCCAAAAACAGACTAAATTAATTAATTAATTTTTTTAAAAAGCCCGTATCAATCCTAGCTGAATATAAGTAACTTTAACTTTTAACTTTTTTATTACTTGCAACTTTAATCTCTAATTTGGAGGAATTAGGTAAACTATTAAGAGCTTTTTTTTTGTTTAATTTGTACATACCAAGTAACTTCCATGTTCCCAAAGTTACAGTGAATGTGAGCAAATGTGTTAGTCAACAATACAGACATAGTTTTTGTTTTACTATACTGCATTTAGTGCCCTGGTTCTTAAATGGGTACTAGTCTACACCCCAAGGACTCCTTTGGGAAGGGTGAGGTGGTGGCAGTACTACCACAATGGGAGCAGTATTAACATTTCATAGATGGAAGACAAGGATGTTAGATATCCCATAGATATATAGGTAGACAGCAGAGGACAGCCCATGATTCATATGACTTTGAAATGTCCCTCTGGACATTTATGTAAGTGAAAAACATGATTCTGTTACCTGAGACTAGAACTAATTCCATTCTATGTATGAGAGCACAAAACATTTGGGGTATGGTTTTAATATAACTGACTTTTCCAGCAATGTAGCCATCATATAAAAAGAGAAAAGACTGTATTTTGTTTTGCTCAAGGCTTACCAATAGTACCATTTTGAAAAAAATCTCAGGAAATATTACAGTTCCTAGTACAAACTATCAGTCTAATTTATAACCGCTGCATTGCCAGTGATTCTATGCATATATGCAAACATTCCACAATTTCGTTACAGCTTCCACTATTGTCATACCTCAGCATTTACACATATTGAAATACAGTATATATGATCCTATTATATATATTATAAATTTTTTCTTTTATATTGCAGTCAGAACATAATACTGAGTTTTAATTTTGTTTTTACATTATACGTATAAGTTATACTATCAATAAATTTCACTTCAGAATAATAAAGAGGGCATTTTTCCTGACTTGTGCTCAAAGTGACCAAAAAACATTTATAAGGAGTAAGGCATTGGGGCAAAAATCTCTTCATTTAATCAGTCTGTCAAAAGAAAGTGAAGTTTACTTAAAGAAAACTAATAGTTCATTAAATACTTTTAGTTAGCAGTCATAAGCTTAAATATTGATTTTAAACTGTCACTGAAAATATCCCATTACAGAAAAACCTATTATGATCCTATTCCAGTTATATCGTCTACTGTTGAGTTACAAATCATCCCAAAACTTACTGGCACAAAACAAACATTCTACTTTGCTGATTCAGTGGGTGAGGAATTCAGACAGGGCACAGCACAGAACTCTTGTCTTTGCTTCACAATAACTGGGGCCTCAAGAGGAACTCAAATGGCTGAGCCTGGATCAGCTGGTGGCTCCTTCAGGCATATGTCTGGCACCTGGGCTCAGATAGAACAGACCATCAACCTTAGCACCTACAAAGGGCCTCACCATGTAGCCTGGTTTTCTCACAGTATAGTGGCTAAGTTCCAAGGAGAACTATCCTGAGAGCAAACATTCCAAGAAAACCAGGTAGAAGCTTCATGGCCTTTTCTGACCTAGCCTTGAAGAGTCAGACAGCATTACTTCCACAATACTGTTCTGGTCACAACCCCACCCAGATCCAAGGGGAGAAGACATGGACTTCATCTATCAATGGAAGGAATGTCAAAGGAGTTGAGGACCATGTTTTAAAACACCACAGATAGATAGACAGACAGACAGACAGACAGATAGATAGATAGATAAACACCACAGACTCTTTTCAGCCAACCAAGATGCTAAAACAAAACAACTGGTAGCCTGGCTGTTCTTCAAATTTGTTCCCTTGGTAAATTTAAAGCTACAAACACTTGTGAAGCAACTCTATATATATAATGAACAAGATACACGAAAGCTGTAAAGATGATCAAAACCATCGTTAAAGAACTTAACACTGGGCTTCCCTGGTGGTGCAGTGGCTAAGAATCCACCTGCCAGTGCAGGGGACACGGATTCAAGCCCTGGTCCAGGAAGATCCCACGTGCTACGGAGCAACTAACCCCATGTGCCAGAACTACCGAGCCTGTACACTAGAGCCTCTGAGCCACAACTACTGAGCCCGCGTGCCTAGAGACCATGCACGGCAACAAGAGAAGCCACCACAATGAGAAGCCTGCGCACCGCAACAAAGAGTAGCCCCCGCTCGCCGCAATTAGAGAAAGCCCACGCGCAGCAACAAAGACCCAACGCAGCCAAAAATAAACAAACTAAATTAAAAAAAAATTTTTTAATAATAAAATAAATAAATACAGAGAAAACAGGCAACAATACATTACAGACCTCATGACAGAAGTACACAATGCTACCCATGAAGTGATCTTGTACCCACACCCCAGAAAAATAAACCTAGATTCGATCCTCTAGAATCTGTATCTAACTATCCATCTACAGAGAAGCATGGTAAAGGACACAAGAGAGATGCAATGAACAAACTCCAAGCCAAAAGAAACTCAACAGGATTAACCACCTGCTATCTTCAACAAAATACTGAGAGAGAGAATATGAAATAATATGTATCCAAAGATTAAAAGACTGGGCTTTCCTGGTGGCGTAGTGGCTGAGAGTCCGCCTGCCGATGCAGGGGACACGGGTTCGTGCCCCGGTCCGGGAAGATCCCACATGCTGCGGAGCGGCTGGGCCCGTGAGCCATGGCCGCTGAGCCTGCACGTCCGGAACCTTGTGCTCCGCAACGGGGGAGGCCGCGGCAGTAAGAGGCCCGCGTACCGCAAAAAAAAAAAAAAAAAAAAAGATTAAAAGACTGAAGGATGTCCACACAAAAACTTGTACAGGAATGTTCATAACACCATTATTCATAATAACCAGAAAGTGGAAACAATCCAAATGTGCATCAACTGATGAAAAGATAAACAAATGTAGTACATCCACCCAATGTGGTATTTAGCTATAAAAAGGAATGAAGTGATCTCTTGGTTATTAAGTAACGCACTGTTTAGCCTCCACGTATTTGTGTTTTTTACAGTTTTCTTTCTGTAACTGATTTCCAATCTCATAGCGTTGTGGTCAGAAAACATGCTTGATTCGATTTCAATTTTCTTAAATTTTCTGAGACTTGATTTGTGACCCAACATGTGATCTATCCTGGAGAATATTCCACATGCACTTGAGAAGAAAGTGTAGTCTACCACTTTGGGTTGCAATGTTCTATAAATATCAATTAGATTTATCTGGTCTATTGTGTCATTTACAGCTTGTGTTTCCTTATTTATTTTCTGTTTGAATGATCTGTCCATTGGTGTAAGTGGGGTGTTAAAGTCCCCCACTATTATTGTGTTATTGTCCATTTCTCCTTTCATGGCTGTTAGTTAGCATCTGCCTTATGTACTGAGGTGCTCCTATGTTGGGTGCATAAACATTTATAATTGTTATATCTTCTCAGATTGATCCTTTGATCATTATGTAGTGTCCCTCCTTATCTCTTGTAACACTATTTTAAAGTCTACTTTATCTGATACGAGTATTACTACTCCAGCTTTCTTTTGATTTCCATTTGCATGGAATATCTTTTTGCATCCCTTCACTTTCAGTCTGTATGTGTTCCTAGGTCTGAAGTGGATCTTTTGTAGATGGCATATATATGGGTCTTGTTTAAAAGATGCTCAACCTCACTAATTATTAGAGAAATGCAAATCAAAACTAAAATGAGGTTATCACCTCATGCCGATCAAAATGGCCATTATCAAAAAAGCCAGAAACAATAAATGCTGGACAGGGTGTGGTGAAAAGGGAACCCTCCTGCACTGTTGGTGGGAATGTAAATTGATACCACCACTATGGAAAACAGCATGGAGGTTCCTTTAAAAACTAAAAATAGAACTACCATATGATCCAGCAATTTCACTACTGGGCATATACCCTGAGAAAACCATAATTCAAAAAGAGATATGTACCACAATGTTCACTGCAGCAGTATTTACAATAGCCAGGACATGGAACCAACCTAAATGTCCATCAAAAGATGAATGGATAAAGAAGATGTGGCACATACATACAATGGAATATTACTCAGCCATAAAAAGAAACAAAATTGAGTTATTTGTAGTGAGGTGGATGGACCTACAGTCTGTCATAAAGAGTGAAGTAAGTCAGAAAAAGAAAAACAAATACCATATCCTAACACACATATATGGAATCTAAAAAAAGTGGTTCTGAAGAACCTAGGGGCAGGACACAAATAAAGACGCAGATGAAAAAAAAAAACAAAAAGACGCAGATGTAGAGAATGGACTTGAGGACACGGGGAGGGGGAAGGAGAAGCTGGGATGAAGTGAGAGTGGCATGGACATATATACACTACCAAATGTAAAATAGATAGCTAGTGGGAAGCAGCCACATAGCACAGGGAGATCAGCTCAGTGCTTTGTGTCCACCTAGAGGGGGTGGGATAGGGAGGGTGGGAGGGAGATGCAAGAGAGAGGGGATATGGGGACATGTGTATGCATATGGCTGATTTGCTTTGTTGTGCAACAGAAACTAACACAGTATTGTGAAGCAATTATACTCCAATAAAGAGCTATTAAAAAAAAAGGAATGAAAGAATTCATGCCATAACATGGAATAAACTTGAAAACATTAGGCTAAGTAAAAAGAAGCCAGACATAGGGCTTCCCTGGTGGCGCAGTGGCTGAGAGTCCGCCTGCCAGTGCAGGGGACACGGGTTCGCGCCCAGGTCCCGAAAGATCCCACATGCCGTGGAGCGGCTGGGCCCGTGAGCCATGGCCGCTGAGCCTGCGCATCCGGAGCCTGTGCTCCGCAGCAGGAGGGGCCGCAGCGGTGAGAGATCCGTGTACCGCAAAAAAAAAAAAAAAAAAGCCAGACACAAAAAACACATACTGTATGATTCCATTTATATGAAATGTCCAGAAAAGGCAACTCTACAGAGAAAGAAAGTAGATCAGTGGTTGCCTGATAGCAATAGGGGAGAATAGGGAGTAACTGGCCTCTTTTTGGGGTGATGAAAATAATCTGAAATTAGTAGTGGTGACGGTTTTACAACTTTGTGAGTATCCTGAAAACCACTAAATTGTGCAATTTAAAAGCATGGATTTTTATGCTATGTGAATTATATATCAATTATTTAAATGGACAAGAAAAAAAGACTTAAGAGTCTTACCAACCAATCATACTCAACTTATTTGGATCCCAATTTAAACAAACTATAAAAAAAGAAAAAATAGGGTTTCCCTGGTGGCACAGTGGTTGAGAGTCTGCCTGCCGATGCAGGGGACACGGGTTCGTGTCCCAGTCCGGGAAGATCCCACATGCCACGGAGCGGCTGGGCCCATGAACCATGGCCGCTGAGCCTGCGCGTCCGGAGCCTGTGCTCCGCAATGGGAGAGGCCACAACAGTGAGAGGCCCGCGTACCACAAAAAAAAAAAAAAAAGAAAAAATATTCTAAAAGAAAAAATGTGAAAACTAACTAGATATTCAAGGACAGTAATGTTTACACAGAATCCTAAATGATCAATGGATGCTAAAACAAATGCATTAATGTTTGACCAAAAACAAGATGTTTGCATAGTTGCCAGGTACCTCCCCCAAAATAACTTACTGGATACAAAGGAACACCACCTTTACCAAGTCATCAAACCTAACATCACCATTATTAAGACAAACCCAATTACATGGGTTTGTCCTAACGGATTTTGAAGGACACACCATCACCTCTATGGCAGCCCTACAAAAAATACATAACCTGAATCTAATTATGAGGAAACATTACACAAACACAAACTGAGCCACATTCAACAAAATAAATGGCCTGTTTTCTTCAAAAACGTTAAGGTCAAAAAACACAAAGGGGGGCTTCCCTGGTAGCACAGTGGTTGAGAGTCCACCTGCCAATGCAGGGGATGCGGGTTCGTGCCCCAGTCCGGGAAGATCCCACATGCCGGAGTGGCTGGGCCCGTGAGCCATGGCCGCTGGGCCTGCGCATCCAGAGTCTGTGCTCCACAGCGGGAGAGGCCACAGCAGAGGCCGAGGGGGTGAAAAAGAAAAACAAAAAAAAACCACAAAGGGACTTTCCTGGCAGTCCAGTGGTTAAGACTCCACTCTTCCACTGCAGGGGGCACGGGTTTGATCCCTGGTCGGGGAACTAATCCCACATGCCGCATGGCGTGACCAAAAAAAAAAAACAAACACAAAGACTGAGCTGGTTCCATATCAAGGATACATGACAATAAAATACAATGTGTGGGGACTTTCCTTGTGGCGCAGTGGTTAAGAATCCACCTGCCAATACAGGGGACATGGGTTCGAGCCCTGGACCGGGAAGATCCCACGTGCCATGAGCAGCTAAGCCCATGCACCACAACTACTGAGCCCGAGCTCTAGAGCTCGCGAGCCACAACTACTGAGCCCGCGTGCTGCGACTACTAAAACCTGCGTGCCTAGAGCCCATGCTCCGTGACAAAAGAAGCCACCACAACGAGAAGCCCGCGCACTGCAACAAAGAGGAGCCTCTGCTGGCCACAAATAGAGAACGCCCACGTGCAGCAATGAAGACCCAACGCAGCCAAAAATAAATTAATTAATTAATTAAAGTAAAATACAACGTGTGATTCTGGATTTTATCCTAGACTAAGGAAAAAATACATAGCTATGCAGAACACTGCTGAGACACAAAATTTGAATAAGGATTGCGAATGAGACAATAGCTTTGTGTAAATATTAGGGTTCCTGAGATGTTTACTACACTGTGGTTATGTAAGAGAATTTTCGTACATTTAGGAAAAACACTCTAAAGTCTCCAATTTACTCTCCAATGGTTCAGGAAAAATATATATATAATAAAGAATATATATATTATATATATAAAAAATGACAAAATGTTAATTGTTGAATCTGGGTAAAGGGCATACCGGAGTTCCTTGTATATTCTTGGCATTTCCTGTAAGTTTGAATGAGGCCATATCTTTCAGAAATACATTCTGAAATATTTACAAATGAAAAAGTAAGATTTCTCTGATGAGCTTCAAAATAATGGGACAAGTAGGGGTCTAGATGAAATAATTGGTCATGTAGTAATAACTGTTGAAGTAGAATAATGGAAACATCAGGTGTATTATACTATTCTCTGTACTTTCCTGTTTGAAATTTTCTGCAATAAAAAGTTTTAAAGAAGTCCACAATGAGGGACATCCCTGGTGGCACAGTGGTTGAGAATCCGTCTGCCAATGCAGGGGACACGGGTTCGAGCCCTGGTCCGAAATACCCCACATGCCGCGGAGCAACTAAGCCCATGCGCCACAACTACTGAGCCTGCGCTCTAGAGCCCAAGAGACACAAATACTGAGCCCGTGAGCCACAACTACTGAGGCTGTGTGCCACAACTATTGAAGCCCACACACATAGAGCCCATGCTTCTCAACAAGAGAAGCCACCTCAATGAGAAGCCCACGCTCCGCAACGAAGAGTAGCCCCCGCTCGCTGCAACTAGAGAAAGCCCACACACAGCAACGAAGACTCAATGCAGCCAAAAATAAAAAGATAAAATAAATTTATTAAAAAAAAAAAAGAGGCACCCATATCCAGGACTCTAGTTTTGAAATGTTTCTAATATATGACACTCCATTAATCCCCCTTAAAACCTCTTTATAAAGCATGAACCATTCAGGCAATTTTATTTGCCTCATGTGAAGTTTTAGTCAACACAAAAACAGAAATACAGTTGATACCTCTAACTCTACTGTATATGAACATATAGTTACCTTTGAGAGTAAAATCAATAAATAATGGAAGAAAACAGGTGAATGTAGATAGAAGTAATCCACCCAAAGAGATGATCTACAAATCACAGAGAGAGAAAAACCAACTGACATTTGTTAAGCACCCATTATAAGCCATTCCTTAGGTCATTTAAGCTTCACATCAATGCTGGCATAATTTTTCCCTTAATTTTGTTTTTTTTTTTTTTCCTTAATTTTGTTTTTAATTTTTTTCCTTAAAGTATACAATTTTAGATTTTTTTAAAAAAAAAAATTTTTGGCCACGCTTCGTGGCCTGTGGGTTCTTAGTTCCCTGACCAGGGATCGAACCTGTGTCCTTGGTAGTGAACGCACAGAGTCCTAACCACTGGACCACCAGGGAATTCCCACCCTTAATTTTTTTTAACTGTGGTAAAATACATATGATTCAAAATGGGGACTTCCCTGGTGGTCCAGGGGTAAGACTCCACGCTCCCAATGCAGGGAGCCCGGGTTTGATCCCTGGTCGGGAAACTAGATCCTGCATGCATGCTGCAACTAAGAAGCCCGCATGCTGCAACTAAGAAGTCCACACATCCTGCATGTCGCAACTAAAAAAGATACCGCATGCCGCAACGAAGATCCCACGTGCCACAACTAAGACCCAGCGCAGCCAATATGAATAAATGAATAAATAATAAATATTTACTTTAAAAAAGAGGTGATTTTTTTCAACCTCATTTTACAAATGAGGAAAATGCAGATGAGTGAGAAGTTAAGACATTTTCCTAAGGCAAGCAACAAGTCACCAACCAGAATCTGAACCCAGGTCTTTCTTTAAACTGCATGACTGCCATCATATAATTTCATTGGTTCTTAAGTTTCTTAAAATTTCATTTCTCTGAGTCAATACTAAGAGCCTCATCAATTCTAAAAAGCCTGATTTTCTACATTTACAAGCCTAAAACAGACAGCACCAAAAAAGGCAGCCATGCTGAGACCCTCCATGAACAGTCAACAGATGCCCAACCATCTTTACACCTCACTACCTTTGCAACAACTTTAGAAGCTACGTTAGAAGCTAAATTAAATCCAAAAGTACATGAATATAAATGAGACATTTTATCTTTAAGTTTATGTTGTCAATGGTGAATAAAATCCAAATAATTTTGCACAGATACTTTAATAACACACTGAATTTCTAGATTTCAGGTATAGCTAAAATAACTGATTAGTATGTCATTTTAAAAAGCAATACTTTGGTCTCATACATGAGGAGCAAATATGATTACCCTGAATCTGTGAATATATAATTTGTAAATACTACAGAATAACCCATATCATAATTAACACTTTCTCTACAAACATGGAAAGAAACTGAAAACTCTATGAACTACAACAGAAAATATAGTAGGAATTTAACTTATGAGACAGACATCCAGTAGGGAAATCATTCTCAGGCAGACACAGAACAAACCCGTGCGCCAACAGCCTCCCTTCCCCCATTACCAAAACATTTCAAAAGCTTCAGGAACCCCAAGACCAGAGTTTGAGACACTACGGTATTAAACTGAAAAATACATTTACATATGGTCCTAGTCTCATTACATATTTTGTAGGACAAAAATGGCTTTCAAAATAAAGTACTTATACTTCTTTCTTAAAATTTAGATCACTTTTTTATTGATTGTTTAAAAAAATATCAAAGGGGCTAAAATATGTCAAAGCTGTTGACTGCGGAGGGAGAAGCACACAATGAAGATTAAACTACAAAGAAATGCTCAGAGTTGCTATCTGCAGGAATTTTTTCCCATATCTATCACATTGCACTTCTTTCTTTAGCAAACTTTTTTTTCCACACATACCTAATACTATAAATATATAATAAATACTCAGAATTTTAAAAACTGTAAATACAACCCAGTTGTTTTAGAGAGGAGGGAAAAAGAAGTCCTCCAAAATACCAGTGAAGTATAAATTTCCTCATATTCAAACCTTCAAACCGCCATGGAAAATTGGAGATGGCAAAACACTGCTCCAATTGTCCACTAAAGGCTATGTGCAAAGACTTCTATTTCAACATTTCGACTAACTAATAAACATATGTTGCATCCTAAAAAATATACACTAAAACCAAGAACCACCCAAAAACCTACTCCCATCTAAACTAAGAGGAAGACAAATGGGAAACCAAAAAGCTACAGGTAACATAAAGTACTTTTCCTCATATCATGGAAAACAAAAGACTCAAAACACATTTTAATTTTCCAAGAAAAAGACAACTTACTAGCATGCTTGTCTGCAAGCATTATAAGCGTGTTGGAAATATCTCGTCGTCTATAAAAGCACACTACTTTTGCTTCCACGTTGCCAGTTGCAGTCTAAGAAATAAGAAAAATAAAAGTCATCTATACTGAATATTAGATTCAAGTAGTTTATAAAACAAAACTAGAGACAGCATAATTGTAAGATCACTGTCATTTACTGTGCCAACCACAACTGCAGGATAATCAGAGAGCTTAAAAATTCAAATCAGGACGAGTAACATTTGTAAAAGTTCCAAGTGAAACAAATGTCAAACATAAAATAACTCATTGGCATCAATTAAAAATTAAACTAAAGTGATCAGAGAGCTTTAATGACTAAAACCATACTTAACTCTGATTAACCTTAAGAAACTAATCCCCAAAATTTAAAAAGCCACAACATAACTTAAAAGACAGTTAAACATAGTCCTCCAAACCCTCTTCCTGAGGCACAGGCTAAGTGCAAAATCACCCAGCCCCATCCTAAACACCCTCACGTTCGACTGATGGTGAAGCTCTGCAGATGCAGGGCAGTCAACATGTGAGGTGGACCAGATAACTTGGAAATGCATTCTCAGCCCAAGGGAGTCCATGAATCCGTAACGGTCAACATTCTTAGTAGTACTTACTTTACCTTCACATATGAAAGTATTAAAAACCTTGAGTTATGAACACTGAAGCTCTTATTTCTTTTTGACTACAGTCTAGAATACAATCAATATTCAGTTAAGCTGTAATTTACTGCAGCTGGGGCCCAGGCTCCTACCCTCCTATTCTTTATGAATTCTGAGAGATTTCAAGGTCAATTGTTCACTACAGAGTTCATTGTAAAAACACACAGATTACAATAAAATGCTATTGTCATTTCCAATTTCAAACAAATTTGAGAACATATTTTCAAAATTCCTCTGGGCTTACAGATACACTCAGAGAAAAAGAAATAAGTATATGTGCTGCAGTAAAGTTGTCAGTTTTATGAAGTTCAACGGCAGTATTTTAAAGTGAGAAATAGTCTTGTAGAAATATTGCCCCTTAAAACTGAAATCATATTACATCCTAACCAAAGTGCTTCTATATTTCACAATATTGTGATCAAATACATCCTCCAGAAGTAATGATCCAGCAATCTGCTAAATGAACAGTCCAATATTCATATGTAAATAAAATCTATCAATGACTTCAATTATCAGTGCTTTATCATTTTTGTCTTCTTGAGACAAAAGCATGTTAATGGACGACTAATAAGAAAATAAATAAATAAACATTTTAAAAAAATAAATAAAAGCATGTTAAAAACCCAAAGCAAGAGTTTTAAGGCATACGTGTTTTTTTTCTACCTTACTGGTGAGTTCCTCCAATAGGGATACTCTGTAAAGCTAATTAAATTCTTATTTGAACCTGCTTGGGGTGGAGGGGCATAGTTCAAAATAAATATTCTCTTCTGAACCACGCACACACTTGGCTATTAGGCAGTGTACAGTATTACTCTTCTTCTCTACTGTACACACACACACACCCTCCCTTCGAACATTCCTCTAAAGCTGAGCTACTAAAATTGTGGTCCAAGGCCCAGTCCACAGCTGTTACTATGTAATGAAATGAGTACAGAAATTAAATGAATTACAGTATTTGAGAGTTAATTTTATATCTATTGAATCTAATAATGAAAAATGGGGCTTGCATTTTTATAAGCCTACTTTAAATTTCATTTTTCTACTCTCATTTATAAATTTTACAAAAGCAGTCTAAGATACTGAAAATTCTTAAAAATCCTCCACCACAAATAATTTAAGAAGTATAGCTCTGAAGACCTAAGTTAAATATTTTGTATATATAAAGTCACCAAATTTCTTGTGTGCGCTTCCTATGTGCCCCTGCACAAGCTAAGCACCACGGATGCATGGTGTCTGCCCTCACCGAGCCTCTGCTCCAGCAAAGATGCCTGTCCACGTGTCATCTCGTCTCCAACCTTCCAAAGCCCAGCTGTAATCATGTCCCTCACCCAGAAACCTTCACCGGTTCCCCAAAACTGAAGCATAAGAGTAAAACATTCCTGAAAAATTCCCAGCACTATTGTCTTTACTCCTTTCTTTTCCCCTCCAGACTTCACTTCTCACTCATGGAGGCAGGAAGTACCACCTGTTGAGGGAAGAACAGAAAAAGCTTCAAGGAGGAGGAAAGGGGGCAGAAGGTCCCTAACTAGCTAGGAAAGAAGGAAAGGAGTCCAACAGGTGAAGCCTGGAGGACTGAGTAGTCTTAAGAAAAAAGAAGGACCTGAACAAAACCCACAGGTGGGAAAAGTGGAGACAGGTATAAAGAAGAACCTACAACGAACAGCAATTTCTTTCCTGTGTTCTTTTCTCCATTTAGGTTGCAGCCTCTTAAATCTCTATTCTGTCAAACACGTTTAGTAAAACATCCTTCAGCAATAAGGGGCTTTTAGTCAACCTCATACTCACGCCCATTTCTATCCCAGACTTAGAAAGTACATTACTAAAAAACAAAAAACCAAACGCTTTCCATTTTGGAAAGTCTGTGGTCTGCTCGAACTAAAGAACAGATGGAAAAGAACTTCCTTTTCCCAATTTCTGTGCTTCTTCCCAACAGATCCTAAACGTCAGGAGGGGTCTTAACTTGGGTTCTATAAAAGGGCTTTGAAGGGATCTCCTGAAATTATATGCAAAATCTTGTATGTGCAAGTATAGATTGGGGTGGGGGACAAGACTAGATGCTCAAAGAAGTTAGTGGCTCCCTTCTCCCAACCAAAAAAAGACCCAAAACATTAAAATGAATCTCAGAGCAAATTGGATGGCTAATAAAACATACAGAATATGAAGAAACATATAAATTATACAACATAACACACCAAAAAAACAATCAATAGCAAATAACATTCAATTTATCCATAAGCATAACTCCCAAAACTTCCTGAGACTGTATCCTCATTATTATGTGCACAAAGCCTTCTTCCAACATGTGTGCAGACTAAATCTTTAGAAGAGCAACACCCAAGCTAGATAGTGACTAAATAAAATTTACCGTGAAGTTGTTTTCTATTTTAGCTTTATATTCTTCCTCCAAAAGATCATCATCACTGTATCTGAGTACAGTTTAGAGGAGAGGAAAAGAGGGTGTGTAAGATAAACTATGTCGGTGAGAAGCGGCTGCAGCTCCGGGCAGAGGGGGCAGGAACCCGAAGGCGAGCAGGGGCCGGGTAGGCACCACGGCCGGGGTCACCACCACGGAGGCGGTGAAGCGCTGAGACCCAGGTTCCGCAGCTGCAGGCCAGTGACGCGGAGGAGAGGGCCGAGCACCTCCCGCGGAAGTGGAGGGAGAAAGGCGGCCCGGGAACAGGCTCAAGCTGACACAGCCTCCTTGAACCGCAGGATCCAGCTGATTGAAAAGGAGCTGGACAGTGCCCAAGAGCACCTGGCCAATGCCCTGCAAAAGCCAGAGGAAGCTGAGAGAGCTGCTGATGACAGCGA
The DNA here is from genome assembly GCF_005190385.1 of Monodon monoceros. Lineage (NCBI taxonomy): Eukaryota > Metazoa > Chordata > Mammalia > Artiodactyla > Monodontidae > Monodon > Monodon monoceros. The sequence goes on from NW_021703775.1 coordinate 54,027,381, forward strand.
GAGAGGTCTGAAGGTTACTGAAAACCAATCCTTAAAAGAGGAAGAAAAAATGGAGCTCCAGGAAATCCAACTCGAAGAAGCTAAGCACACTGCAGAAGAGGCAGGTGGGAAGTACGAAGAGGTGGCTCTTAGGTTGGTGATTATTGAGGGAGACTTGGAAGGCAGAGGAGCGAGCTGAGCTGGCAGAGTCCTGCTGCCGAGAGATGGATGAGCAGGTCAGACTGATGGACCAGAAGCTGAAGTGTCTGAGTGCTGCTGAAGAAAAGTACTCTCAAAAAGAAGACAGGTATGAGGAAGAGAGAAAGATTCTTACTGATAAACTCAAGGAGGCAGAGACCCGTGCTGAGTTTGCTGAGAGATGGGCAGCCAAGCTGGAAAAGACAACTGATGATTTGGAAGATGAACTGAAATGCACCAAAGAGGAGCACCTCTGTACACAAAGGATGCTGGACCAGACTCTGCTTGACCTGGATGAGATGCAGAGCGCCCCAGTCCCGCCCTGCGCTGCCCCTCCCTCTGACCCCGACTCCGCTGAGGCCAGAAGCTGACCTTTAAACTGACGGCTGACCTTTAACTGGAAGGCTGCTTTCTCCTTTCGCCATGTCTCCCACCCCCACCCGTGTCCTTTTCGCCAAACTGTCTCTGCCTCTCTCCAGAGATTCCATTTGGGCTAGAGGCTGAGCATCTTTGGGAACAACGTTTAAGGGAATGTGAGCACAATGTTAAGTGTCTTTAAAAGCATGCTGTGATGTACACATTTTGTAATTACCTTTTTTGTTGCTGTAGCAGCCATTTGTAAAACATTCCAGATAATTCCATAGTTCTGAAGCAGCAGTCTAATCCCTTTCTCACTTTTGGAAGGTAACTTTTCAGCTTAATGCATACTGCCCTCTCCGTAGAGGAGGGGAAAAGGTATGGGCCTGCCTTCCTGAGAGCTAAACAGCCCAGAGAAGGACTCCATTTTGGGAAGCCTTATTGCTCTGTAAAAAGTACCTGCCAAACCAGAAAGGTGATTCCAGAAGGAGTTAGCCAAAAAAAAAAAAAAAAAAAAAAGCGCTGTTCAGGTTTTCAGCTTTACGGTATCTTTGGGCAACTTTTTTTTTTCCATCAGAAGTGACCAGATGAGATTAAGATGGTGAGACCTCTGAGACCAAATCCTTGTCCCAGCTCTACCCCATTCCCAATCACTCACAGAATGGATCATGTGCCCCTTATTTTGAGGTGACCACTTATTTGCTCTCCCGCCTCCTTGAAAGAAAGGAAAGAAAATTATGTTCTACCACTGATTTAGCCATATGAAACTCATCTCATCACCCTTTTCTGGGTCTGAAGCTGCTGTCTCTAAAACTGCCATCTCATTGTGTGTTGTAGCAGTTAGTCCTGGAGAAATCTTGAATAGCTTATACACAAAATTGTTTTTAAATTTTATATTATTTTGAAACTTCGCTTCTTTGGGGCTGGGGCACACTGATCACCCCACCTGGCTGTGACAGCCCTCTACAGTCTGGGCTGGCAGTGTGCTGATCTTTCAAAGTTTCTTTCCCTACCCAATCTCCCCTTTTTGGTGAGGGTTCAGTGAGGTCAGTTAGGTGTGCATCCTACAGCTTAATTGGCTTAAAATGTACTCCCCTTTGGTGTGGTCTCCTTGGGGGCCAATTGGGGAAAGAAAAAACAATAGTGTAACTGTTTTGATACTGAACATTGATAAATGTCTTTTTGAAATAAAGAACCAGTCCCTCAAAAAAAAAAAAAAAAAAAAAAAGAGATAAAACAATGTCGAACTGTGTTTATCAACCAATATATTCAGTTTTGCACCTAAAAGTTCTGGGGAAGAAAAATTGAGACAAAAGTCTATTTCAGGACTTCCCTAGTGGTCCAACGGTTAAGAATCTGCCTTCCAATGCAGGGGATGTGGGTTCGATCCCCAGTCAGGGAACTAAGATCCCACATGCCACAGGGCAACTAACCCTGCACACTCTAGAGCCTGCGTGCCGCATTACTAAGCCTGTGCAGCACAACTAGAGAGCCCGCTCACTGCAACTACTGAACCCATGCGCACCAGAGCCCACTCGCTGCACTAAAAGATCCCACATGCTGTGGAGCAGCTAAGCCCATGTGCCACAACTACTGAGCCTGCGCTCTAGAACCGGCGAGCCGCAACTACTGAGCCCATGTGCCCCAACTACTGAAGCCCGCGTGCCTAGAGCCCATGCTCCACACAGGAGAGGCCACCGCAATGAGAAGCCCACGCACCGCAGCGAAGGGTAGCCCCTCGTTCACCACTAGAGTAAGCCTGCGTGCAGCAGCAAAGACCCAATGCAGCCAAAAATAAATTAATTAATTTTAAAAAATAATAATATATCAAGTGTTCTTAAATTCATTATTTGGATTTTCTAATCATGTTAAATTTCCCGGGCTTCCCTGGTGGCGCAGTGGTTGAGAGTCCGCCTGCCGATGCAGGGGACACGGGTTCGTGCCCCGGTCCGGAAAGATCCCACATGCCGCGGAGCGGCTGGGCCTGTGAGCCATGGCCGCTGAGCCTGCGCGTCCGGAGCCTGTGCTCCGCAACGGGAGAGGCCACAACAGTGAGAGGCCCGCGTACCACAAAAAAAAAAAAAAAATTTCCCCACTTAGCCAACTTGACCTCTGACCCGCTCAAGGCCTTTCTGGAACTCCTGTGGCCCCTCTTCCTGAGGCTACCTCCTTCTCATCCTTTAGGCCTCAACTTCAATGTCCTTAAAGTCCTTCACTCCCTATCCAAAGGAAGCAACCTCTGTTATTCTCTATGTCAAGGGTCAAGGCTCTTGCTTATTTCCTTTCTAGAAGTTAACACCATTTATCGCTATTTTCTTTACACCTGTTAACTCATCTTTTCATGTGTCTCCCTCATGAGAACGGAGACCCTGTGTGGGCAGAGACCATGTCCATATTGGTCACTGTTGTGCCTGAGCCTAGCATAGTGCCTGCTACATAACAAGTGCTCGAGAAATATTTAATTAATTACTTAAAATGAGATCTCTCACATCCCTTCAGAAATAAAGGTCCTATGTAAATATTTAGTAATTAATTAGCCTATTGCAGTTCCTTCTTATCAATACTCCATCCAAACTGCCACTCTGAAACTACAGAGACTCTGATCTCTCACAGTTCAGTCACCCTCAGTCCCCTAAGGACTGCTCGTATATTAACCACTCTTTGAGAAAGCAGAGGCGCAGGGAGAAGGTGAGAATGTGGGGGAGGGGAGGGACCTTTGAAGTGAAGAGTAATATAATGATAAAGAAGTGTGAAATGATCCAGGTTCCAGCTAGATGTGTAACCCAGGCATTTAAGTTACTTAACCACAGTGTGCTTCACAACAATCCATGATCCATCTACCTTAAAGGTTTAAGGTACTGGGAGGCTCAAAAGAGGTGACAAACGTGAATCTCCAGATTATATGCTTCCAGAGCACCATGCTCTGATGTTTGTAAATTTAGCACAGATGCAATTTTCCTTCTGCCTGTGGAAATATTTAGCTGATGTCCATCTCCACTACTAGACCTATCTTGTTCATCTTTCAGTTCCTAAAAGTGCGTATCTAAAAGCAGTAGGTCCCCAGAAATATTTGTAAAGTGAATGAATCAAAGTACTTTGTAAACGGTAAAGCCATGTACAAGTATTAACATCAGACATCTGAGAAATTCATTAATTCAAAAAATGTTTACTTAACTATGTGCCAGCCACTACTCTAAGGCACTTCGGATGCATTAGTGAACAGAAAAGATCACTACACACATAGAGCTTACATTCTAGTTTGGGAAAACAGGCAATGAAAATATAGGCACAACTCATTTTATTGCGCTTCGGTTCACTGCACTTCTCAGATATTGTGTTTTTTTTTTACAAATCAATGGTTTATGGCAACACTCGGTGGAGCAAGTCTACGCCATTTTTCCAATAGCATTTGCTTACTTCGTGTCTGTCACATTTTGGTAAATCTTGCGGTATTTCAAACTTTTTCATTATTATGATATTTGTTATGGCAACCTATGATCAGTGATCTTTAATATTATTTTATGAAGGCTCACTGAAGGCTCAGATGATAGCTAGCAATTTTTAGCAATGAAGTATTTTTAAATTAGGCATGTACATCTTTTTTTAGACATAATGTACACTTAATAGACTACAGTAATGGTATAAACACAACTTTTATATGCACTGGGAAACTAAAAAATTCATGTGACTCGTTTTACTGCAATAGCTGCTTCATTGCAGTGGTCTGAACTGAACCCACAATATCTGAGGTATGCCTGTAAACACATTCATTAAGTATATCTGAAGGTGATAAATGATGTGGGGGAAAACAGCAAGGTATGGGGGGCTGGGAACAACCAGACAGTCCTAAGGTGGGTGCATATGAGAAACAGCCAAGAGGGTCCAGTGGTTAGGACTTGGTGCTTCACTGCCATGGCCCTGGGTTCAATCCCTGGTCAGGGAACTAAGATCCTGCAAGACAGGTGGCGCAGCCAAAAAAAAAAGTGAGAGAGAGAAACAGGCAAGAAAGAGCTTACTGCACTTAGAGCCGAATGAACAAAGCAGGGAGCAGCCAGAGAATACAGGTCTCATAGGGCAATATTTCTCCTCGAATCCTAGTTAAGTTTCCAAGTAAGCTGATGCAGTGAACAGTGTGGAATGCCTAAATTCTTTTTTTAAGCCTGTTATTTATTTATTTATTTGGCCATGCCGAGCGTGGCTTGCAGGATCTTACTTCCCCAACTAGGGATGGAACCTGGGCCCCAGCAGTGAAAGCACCGAGTCCTAACCACTGGACCACCAGGGAATTCCCTGGAATTGCCTAAATTCTTATACCTTACATCAATAATATAAAAGAGAAGCACACCAGGAAGACATCTCAACAGACTGACCTAATCCTGAGGCCATTTTCTTCATTTGGTGGTGGTCTCAAATACTATGGAAATTTTTTAAATGCAAGGTCCCCAGGGTATCCCCAAAAGTGAACCAAGACCTCAACGCTCATAAGCCAGGCATGCCCTTGGCCAATCTGGTTTCCTGGGACTCAAAACAGGACCAGAGTCTCCAGATGGTATTTTGGAGGAAAGGTATTAGCTAGACAGCCCCCAAAATTTTAACAATGTGAATTCTCACCAGCTACACAATTAACCCTCAACCATCAGAAATCTATGGTCCATGTCATTTATGATTGTTTGAGTGCCTCCACTGTAAAAGCTCAGCTACTGCCAACACTCATAATGCTTCTGATGTCCTGGACACCTGCGATTAGGGACAAACCTTGATGTAAAAGTTTTATTTACTTGGGCCTAAGGTACAAAAAGTCACTTTATAATTATGCCAAAACTGTATTCTTATTAGTTAGCCTAGTCTAGAATTTTACAAATTCCCTTAAATATCATATTCCCTAACTTCCTCCTTCTCAAGCTGAAAGAGGAAAAAATTAATTTTTAAAAATTTTAAAAATTAAATTAAAATTTTAATTTAATTAAAAAATAACTAAAAAGGGAGAAACACAAATTATGACTTCAAATATAAACAGGGACTGAGTTACAGGAGTGACCTGCTCTGAGAAGCTCAAAGCAATTTGAAGAAATCTTACAGATGTTACATATTCAATATCAACATTTAGTATCAGAGGTAATTATAAAAAGCAAAAGAATATTCAGAATCCTGCATAATTCTCTAATCTGAAATCTCTACTTTCAAAGAGTCTGGAACTTTAAGTAAAATCACCTCTTATGCCCTTTACCCAATTACCCATCAATGGGCAACAAATATTTCTTAATATTAGAATCAAGAACACTCAGTGTATACCTTGTTGAGTTCTTCTATCCTTCTGATGAGGTACGGATTGCTAGAGGAATTCTCAAAGTAGACATAATCTGTAATTAAAGGAAGTAAAGAGCTTAATCTTTTCAACATAAAGTTCACATTTGTCAATTTATGACTTTTTTTATATTAGGTAATTCACATTCAAAATGAAGCACGCCCGTGATTCATTTCCTGGTAAAAGCAAACTGAGTAATGCAGCCTCAATATATTCTCTTTCTTATGTGCTTACCATTCACAGACCCTTATTTTCCTGGCATTTTCATTTCAATTAATGTTTTATTCAAGTTCTCCTAGACTTCTGTCCCACATGTGTCATTTCTTTAATAATAAACAAAAAGACACCTCTTATCATTGAGTAGTCAGAGCTGACTAAACATGTGTCTTTCATACGATAACTGCTTCCACATCTTTTCACTCCAATCCAATTTGCCCTGGAGTAGACTTCTCACATAAAACTATTGACCTAAGACAAATTCAGAGCATCTTGAAAGGCTTAGCAGCCCAAAGTACATTTCAATCACCAACTTAAAAAAAAATCAGGTGAGCAGAGCAGAAGCACATTGACAAACTTTTTCACAGCTCTATCTAGGAAGATGAGGGGGCGAAAAAGGAGAGGGGTCACTTTTTGAGAGGCAGAGCTCTGTGGAGGTGATAACCAGCCTTTTTAATACCATATTTAATCCAGATCCATTTTGGGTCTCGTTATAAAGCAATTGCTGCAGCCTTTCAACAAAAAGGATATAAATTTTCAAGTGTGGTTTTTCCTCTCATCTAATAGGCTCACTGGAAACTTCCCACTGTGTGTTTATTTGAGAGGCTGGGCTGCAGTGTTATTGTCTATCTTAGTGGCTCTTTCCCGTCTCCCTTCTGCAAAGTGGCCTCATTTAGCCAGGCCATTCCCACCACCATCCATCAAAGGAGCTCGGCTAATGAGCAGAGAAGAGCCAGTCTTACACACAAACACGTCACTTATCTGAATTATTATTTTACCAGGAAAAGAGGGAGGAGGGCGTCTTGAGTAGGGAGAAAGTTTGTTTGACCTTATTTCTCTCTTCTGCAGAAGGCTGGGAAGGAGGCAGACAGCAGAGCAAACGTCCAGGCAGAGCTCCACTCCCCACCCCAGGCTGCGATGCCCCGGCCCCTCTAAGCCCCATTCCTGGGGGGCGCTGGACAAGAAACTTAAGGGAGAGGGACGAAGGAGAGGTGCAGGGCCCTGTCCCCGCAAACAGGCCTATCCAGCTGTGCCCCTGGCTAGACCCCCATCGCCCCCACCCACACCCCCAATGAAGGGGAGCAGTAGAGGAGAGATGTCCCTCCACTCTCTCCAAACCCCCAACGCCTAGAAGCCACGCGAGGAAAGACCACCCTCGTAGGGGGCTCGACGGCCCCTGACCCCCATGGGGGTTTCACGGGTTGAGGTGGGGTGGCGTCTGATAATTCATACCCCCAAGTACAGGCCTGGTCTAAAACCCTGGTTGGGATGTGGGGGTGTGGATGGGCCCCGGCCCCTTGTGGGCCACGGTGGGGGAGGGGGGGGCAGCCCCGGCCCCCTCCGCAGGCCCCCAGCCCCATGCGCCCTCAGCCCGGGCGCCCGTGGCTCCCAGCGGTTAGGGTGAACTCGCCCCTACCCCCCACTCCCGGAGCCCGCTCCCAGACGGGCCGGGTCGGGCCGAGCCTTCCTACCTCCGACCCGGTACATGTTGGCCGCCATGTCCGCCCGCCCGCCCGCGGAGCCCGAGCCGAGCCCCGCCCGCTGCCGCCGCCACTGCCGCCGCCACTGCCGCCGCCG
>NW_021703775.1:54035413-54243254 GCF_005190385.1 Monodon monoceros
AGGGGAGGGGGAAGTGAAGGGGAGGGGGAAGTGAAGGGGAGGGGAAGTGAAGGGGAGGGGAAGTGAAGGGGAGGGGGAAGTGAAGGGGAGGGGGAAGTGAAGGGGAGGGGACGCCGAGGGGTGGGAGCAGGTGCCCGCCCCCAGCGCCGGGCTAGCGAGGCCGAGTTCCCGGCCCCCCGGGAGGCCGGAGCGCTTGGGGCCAGCAGGGAATTGGGGAGGGGGGGCGGCGTGGGGGACCTAACTGGAAGTGGAGGGCGTACCAGCGTACCCCGGCACCTGCCCACCCCGAGACAGGGCTTCCTCCCCGCTTCTGTCCCTGGAGAGACCCAGTCTGTGTGACCTCGAGCACGTGAGCCCCTGACTCGGTGCAAACACTTGGATGCAAATAAGTGCTCGCAGCAGGGCGCCTTCCTCGTGGTGATGTTAATGCGGCAGGCCTGGAGATGGCAGGCCCTGGAGCCAGGAGGACCCCAGGTGCCTGCAGCTTCTCCGGGCAGAGACTTATCTGGGGACAAGGCTAGAAAAACAGGCCCCTTCCCTTCCAAGTCTACCGTAACTATGTTGTCAGGTCTATCCGCGTTCACCCCAAAACCGGGCTGAATAAAACCTATTTCCCCACACCTGGAGGCCTTGCCTCTAGACAGGCTTGCAGTGCAGCCCGGCTGGGAGAAGAGACCATTAGAGGAGGGGGGCTTCCTTTGCCCTTACGGGAACAGGGCCCTACAGTTCATCATCACCACAGCCCCTCAAAAAAGAGATCGTGCCAATCAGCTTACTGTTGATGGACTGTTAACTGGTTATGTACCTAAAGCTTTTAAAGTTATTATTTTCCCATGCGAATTCTCTAGACAACCCCTGTTTTCTCAGCCTTCATACCCTCACAGAAACAAAGAACCAAGTAGAGTTGAATCTGAGCTGGCTCTCCCCCAAAATGAGCACAAACAACTTTCTTTAGAGAAGCCAATCCATTCCAAGCTACTCCCAGACGTTGTTGTAAAATACACATGAAGATGATCCCTTACTGTCCTAGGTTGTTTGGAGTTTCTGGTGCTTTACAGCTGTGTGTTGTTGACTCTGGCTTTGGGGTCTGTGCAGGGATGGGAAGTGTCCCCAGAAAAGAAGATTGTGTTTTGTTTGTCTGGTGATGGCATTTGTGACGGTCCATTATCACAAATTACTGAGGTGAAAAAAATAATTTTCTAGATAGCTGAGGGAAAGTAAAAAATAAAATAAAAAATAAAGTACCTTTGCCTGAATTACCTTGATTGTGTGACCCAAGTTTCTTTAAGTATAAAATGGGGGCACACTAATTCCACTTCACAGATGGGGTAAGGATCAGTTGTGATATCTTAAAATGCTTTGTAAACCATTCAGCACAGAGCACTGTGCAAGTACAGGTGTCTGTTGCTTTTTTTTAACTCAAGAACGTTTCAGATTCCCAAAGGTTTTATGCCATGAGTCAAATTGTGATCCTGCATCAGCTCTTTTGACCTAGAGAAAAAAGCAGAAGTGTTTTGTTATGCACACTGCATAACTGTTATTTCTCATAACCCTTTTACTGGAGATCCCACGGAAAACATATTGTGACGTATCTGACATCACCCTCTCCATTTCTGAGCTGACACCTAAATAGGTTGAATAATTTAGCTGGAGTCAAACCATAAACTGGCAGCAGTATTGGGATAATTCAGCCCTTTCCTTTGGCCTAGAAATCTCTTAACCAGGAAGAATTTCTCCAAGTGAAAAGGCCACCTGGAAACCATAAACTGCAAAGGAATAATAGATCACAAGCTCTACTAAGGGGTTTTCCCATTATTTTTGAATAAATGAGCAATTTCTCCCCTTCAAAATATTTCTGTTTCTGTTAGTTCCTTTTCTCATTTCCACAATTTTGTGCACCTTACCAGGTACTAACCACGATAAATGGGCAAAAAGTGCCAAGAAAACTCCCTCCATCCGTACCTACCTCCTCCCCTTAAGAACAGCCTTATCCAGGAGCCCCAACCCCACGCCCTCCATGAAAGGGCTCAGAGTTTGGGGGGAAGGGGATGAGTAGTAGGAGGTAATGATGGTGGCAGAACCCAGGCTCTTCCTTCCTCTAGATTCTGTGTAGTTTTTTTTTTTTTTTTTTTAATTTATTTATTTTGGGCTGCGTTGGGTCTTTGTTGTTGTGTGTGGGCTTTCTCTAGTTGCGGCGAGCAGGGGCTCCTCTTCGTTGTGGTGCGCAGGACTCTCACTGCGGTGGCTTCTCCTGTTGCAGACCACGGGCTCTATAGCACAGGCTCAGTAGTTGTGACTCACAGGCTCTAGAGCGCAGGTTCAGTAGTTGTGGCGCATGGGCTTAGTTGCTCTGCGGTATGTGAGATCTTCCCAGACCAGGGCTCAAACCCGTGTCCCTTGCATTGGCAGGCGGATTCTTTTATTTTTTTTAATAAATTTGTTTATTTATTTATTTTTAGCTGCATTGGGTCTTCATTGCTGTGCGTGGTCTTTCTCTAGTGGAGGCGAGCAGGGGCTACTCTTCGTTATGGCGCACGGGCTTCTTGGTGGCTTCTCTCGTTGCAGAGCACGGGATCTAGGCGTGTGGGCTTCAGTAGTTGTGGCATGCAGGCTCAGTAGTTGTGGCTCACGGGCTCTAGAGCACAGGGTCAGTAGTTGTGGCACATGGGCTTAGTTGCTCCACGGCATGTGGGACCTTCCCAGACCAGGGCTCGAACCTGGGTCCCCTGCACTGGCAGGTGGGTTCTTAACCACTGTGCAACCAGGGAAGCCCAGATTCTGTGTGTTTAACCTCTTTCATCTCCAGATCCTGGGCCAGTGTCTTCTACATAATAGGTGCTCAATATCTGAAAGAATAAGTGCCCGTGAATGATGGGCTCAACATAGAGAGCCAGGTGCAGAGTTGAATGCAGGGACTTTGTCTAGGAATCTTTTATACCTCCTAATATCAAAGAGGTATGCACATAAGAGAGTTCAGCAAATGTCTCTAGATTGGAAAAAAAAAACATACAAAGAAGGGTGGAAAAGCCTGTGCCTTCAAAGAAAGCAAAGGCACTTCTACCTCCTCAGGCTGCATGGCTCAGATCACAAACTTGTCATCAATCAACCCAAACTTCACTCCTAGTTTGACTGTTCAACTTTAACACCTTGAGCAAGTTGCTTAACCCCTCAGGTCCTCAAGTTCTACAAATCATGACTACTGATTGACACCTATGGCGAATGCTTATGCTAAAAAGTGAAATATACAATGTGTTGGGCACATGTTAAGCTTCATACTTACATGTCACTTCTCTCTATTCCAGCCATCCTCATTACTAAGAAAGAGGGGTCTCTCAGATCATGCCAGAAACCCCAGGGAAAATCCAGCCTCCGCAAGGGTAAAATTTCCTGGCATGGCCGTTGTGATTAAAGAACCACGATAAGGGATTGCCAAAAGGCCCAGAATCTTCCCTGTACAGTCCCCAGCATCCCACAGCTTAGCTGAAAAAAAGTGGATGCTGCAAGAAAGCTATAGATAAGACAGAGGGTTGGTTTTTGTCTCAACATCAGGATGGAATTTTTATACATGCAAAAAAAATAAGGGCTGGCCAGAGTCTGGGAACTTTCTGATATTGAACTCAAGAAAGCAGCCTGGGGGTCTAGAATGTAATTAATCTGAAACCAGATGCCAGTCTTTAGATAAGTACCATATCTTGTCCTTTGTGTTTTCTTTGATTTCTCTCTCTCTCTCTTTCCCTTTTCTTTCATTAACTTATGTGTTATTTAGTAAAAATTCTTTTGGAAAAAGGCCAGTCTCTCTCAGCTATTCCAAGGTGGTCCTGGGTTTTACAAGCAGATGACTGTATTCCAGAAGAAAGCAAGAATCAAAGCAATGGAGCCCCTAAGGGAAAGGAAACCAGAGTTGGAGTTTCCTAGCTTCTTTAGCCATGGAGCTTCTCCTTCCATTGATCCCCTGTGCTAAAAACATGAAACCCAAGACCAGTCCCAGATCTTAATTTTTGGAAGTGTGTGTTTTAGGATTCCATGATTCTCTCATGCCCTCAAAGAGGAGTTAGCTCAGCCATTTGGTTGCATCCACAAGGAGGTTCCTTCTCTAGTGACAACATTGCCTCCAGATACTGGAAAAGGGACTGGAAATCACAACGTAGACAGGGATGAGCCCCTGGAAGGGTAACCTAATTGACCTAAGTGCTCTTATTTTTCTTAATCTATAAAGTGCTGGAGTGCTGTGGATTTGAATTGGCGATGATGACAGCACAGGGTGTGGGGTCAGGAAATAGAATCCTAAAAGGCAATGGGAAGTGTTGAAGGGATACAACAGGGAGTGTTTGTAGGAATGACTCAGATAGCAGCAAAGAAAGTGGATTGGAGAGGCTGGAGAGTCGAGTCGAGGCTGTGAGATCAGTCGGCAGGTTGGTGCAAAGGGATGATAACCTAGAGTAGAGGCAGTGGGATATGAGAGATGTAGATGGGTTTGAGAGAGACTTAGGGGGTGGGAGCTACAGAATCTGGTGCCTTTGGGGAGGTTTGGAGTAAAAGGGTAACATCTGGTTATCAGCAAGTGGGTGGAGAGAGATGTGATTCAGTGAGTAGAAAGTACAGGAGGGGAGGCAAGTTGTGGGGAAGAGGGATGGTTGACAGGTTCAGTTTTAGACAAGTTGTGTGCAAGGTGCACTTTGAGCGACTTCCCTGGCGGTTCAGTGGTTAAGACTCCACACTTCCAATGTGCTTCCAATGCAGGGGGCATGGGTTTGATCCCTGGTCCGGGAACTAAGAACCCACATGCCGTGCGGCACAGCCAACAAAAAAGAGGTGCCGGGCTTCCCTGGTGGCGCAGTGGTTGAGAGTCCGCCTGCCGATGTAGGGGACGCGGGTTCGTGCCCTGGTCCGGGAGGATCCCACATGCCGCGGCTGGGCCCGTGAGCCATGGCCGCTGAGCCTGCGCATCTGGAGCCTGTGCTCCGCAACGGGAGAGACCACAACAGTGAGAGGCCCGCGTACTGCAAAAAAAAAAAAAAAAAAAAAGAATGAGGTGGATGAACAGACCTGGAGTTTGAGAGATCTGGGCTAGAAAAACCCTCTTCTGTGTCACCGCCAGCTGAGAACCAGGTCTGTCTTGTCTGAGGAATAAACCAAACCCTGCCCCCAGGGGAAGAAGCAGGTTCCCTGAGTCCTTCAGCTTGGGAGAAAACAGGTTTAGCCGGTCTAGGTCCAGGAGATCAGAGTCCAGGTCCAAATGTGCAAACAGGCAGGGCACGGGCAAAGAGCCACGCAAGTCACTGACCAAGACAGATGGTGAAGACAAGGGGGAATGCCCAGGGCTGACCTCCCACAGGCAAAATTCTCAGCTGGAGAGAGTTCTGCTCCCAGGATGAAGAAGGCAGCTGGGGTAGGAGGGTGGGAGTGGGGGATGAAAAGAACAGGAAGAGAAGGGAAGGGACACAGCCTAATAAAGCAAATCTGCCTATTTCCTAACTTAACCCTCTTCCCTCTAAGATGGTATAGTGGGTTGAATGGTGGTCCCCCAAAATATATGTCCACCTGGAATCTGCAAATGTGACCTTATTTAGAAAAAAGGTATTTGCAGATGAAATTAATGATCTGGAGGTAAGATCATCCTGAATTAGGGTTGTCCCTATATCCAACGACAAGTGTCCCTGTGTGAAACAGAAGAAGAGAGGACACAGAGTGAAGAGGAGAAGGCATGTGAAGGTAGAGGCAAAGACTGGTGTTCTGAACTATAAGCCAAGGCAATGCCAAAGACTGCCAGCAACCAACAGATATTGGAGAAGAGGCGTGGAACAGATTCTCCGTCAAAGCCCCCAGAAAGAACTAAGTTTTCTGACACCTTCGTTTCTGGCTTCTGGCCTTCAGAACCATGAGGGAGTAAATATCTGTTGTTTGAAGCCACCCAAGTTGTGGTAATTTGTTGCGGCAGCCCTAGGAAACTCATACAGACGGTAACCACCCCTTGATTTTAAGTAAACATAGATTCAGCCAGAAGACACTGAGCACTATATACAGAGACTAAGGGACATACAGAGACTAAGCTGAATAAAAGAGAGATACATAGAGAGAAGAGGGCCCAGCACCACTCCACTTAAGTCCTGCTCAGATCCTTTAGACAGAGCTCAATTTATCTCATCTTGGTTTGTCTCTCCTTCTGGCTGACATGGTTGGCTTAGTAGTGCTAAGAGAAAGGAACACCCAGATGTGATGCCCCTCAGCTAAGTGCCAGTGTAAGCATCCCCCAATTTTTTTCTTCCCCAGCACACCTGTGAGCTATCACACATTCCCATGAGCAACAGCAGATTACCAATAAGGTAATGCACCTTTTAACCCCTTAATTGTGTTTCTTTGTCAGGAAGCACTCCGGCTCCTCAGATCCCAATCAATGCTTCTATGGTGGGGAGTAGGGTGGAGGCTACCAAGAATATAAGTCTCGTCTACAAAAGTGCCCTTTTCATTCAACAAGTAGATAATGAGTACTGTTAAAGGCATTGTGAACAAGATAGACAAAGCAAAAAAAAAGATAGACAAAGCACCTGTCTCCCTGGAGCTTATATTCTAGTGGAGAAGACAGAGAAATCAATCCATAGATATGCTAGTGTACAATGATAAATGTCCTACAGAAAGTAAATCCGGATAAAGAAACAAAAAGTTATGATGGTGGTCAGGGAAGGCCTCTTGGACATAAGAACTCAAAAGAGACCTAATGATGGGATGAAGTGAACTACTGGGACATGTGGGGAGCAACATGCCAGGACAAAGGAACAGCAAGTGCCAATTCCCCAAATCAAGACTCAGCCTGACCTGATCGTGACCTAGGAAGGCCAGTGGAGGTAGGAGATGAGATCAGGGAAGTGAGCAGGGTCCAATCATGTAGGGCCTAGGAGGCCACAGTAAAGTGTTTGAATTTTGTTCTAAGTATAATGGAAAGGTTTTTAACACAGGAGTAACAGGGATCTGATTTATGTTTTAAAAAGATCAACTGGAATATGAAGAACACAAAGTAGAAAGGGGCTAGTCTTGACTTCCAATTCAATAAAGCATGACTGGAGGGCTTCCCTGGTGGCGCAGTGGCTCAGAGCCTGCATGCTGATGCAGGGGACACGGGTTCGTGCCCCGGTCCGGGAAGATCCCACATGCTGCAAAGCGACTAGGCCCGTGAGCCATGGCTGCTGAGCCTGCGCATCCGGAGCCTGTGCTCCGCAACGGGAGAGGCCACAACAGTGAGAGGCCCGCGTACCGCAAAAAAACCAAAAAAAGCATGACTGGGGACTTCCATGATAGTCCAGCGGTTAAGACTCTGCGCTTCCACTGCAGGGGGCTTGGGTTGATCCCTGGTCAGGGAACTAAGCTCCCTTGGCCAAAATAACAAAAAAGCATGACTGTGTTCTCTGGAGGCATCAAACCTCCCTGGGCACTAGGAATTCAAAACTTACCAATCCAAAGTTTATGTGATGGAAAACCAAAACTCCTCCTGTGTTTCATTTGGCATAATAGTGAGAGAGACCCCTTCCAGCTCAAACTGTGGTACTGAGACCTGTACGTAATGGCAACATACACTGGCTACATTTTAAAATCCTATACCAAATCATACTGGACAACATCTTGTCATGTAGGCTGTAGTTAGTTCCCCTTACACCCAATATTGTCACTGAGTTTTTCCTAGGCCATTCACCTTTCTTTCAGCTACAAGAACCAAGTTCTTTTTTTTTTTTTTGCAGTATGCGGGCCTCTCACTGTTGTGGCCTCTCCAGCCGCGGAGCACAGGCTCAGGACGCGCAGGCTCATGGGCCATGGCTCACGGGTCCAGCCGCTCCGCAGCACGTGGGATCTTCCCGGACTGGGGCACGAACCCGTGTCCCCTGCGTCGGCAGGCGGACCCTCAACCACTGCGCCACCAGGGAAGCCCAAGAACCAAGTTCTGAACCAAGTTCAGACCAAGAACTACATCTTGGTCATGGGGAACATGGTAAGACCAGTGAATTCCATGAATATGAGCCACTTACTGCATTTTTTCATGTTAAATAAAGTGCCTTGGTTATAAGTGATGCTGCATATAATATCATGACCTGAAATAAAGCCTCCTGAAAAGTTCACACAAAAAAATAAACCCCAAAGACACCAAACGTCACTTGGGCTGCTGTACAGAGGATGGACTGAGGGGAATGGAAACACAGAGGCTTGTTAGGAGGCTAACATACTTTGAGAGAGAGGTGACAAAGGCTTGGAATAGAATGATAGCCGTCATGGCTAATAAAGATATATTTTTAAGATAGAGCCAATAGCCCTGGCTGAAGGGTTGGATGTAGGAGACGAGAGGGCAAAATCCATGAACATTAGTACTTTCAAGTGCTTGTAGATATCTGTTTCGAATAGACAACTGGGTCTGGGCTCTGGAGCTCAGCAGAGAGGCCCAGGCTAAAAATGCAGTCTGGGAGTCACCACTATGTAGAAACTCCGTGAAGCTGGCGACTGGTCAGATCACGTGGGAGAGAGTATAGATGGCAAAGAGCATAGAAGCCTGAACCCTGGGGCAAGCCAGCATTGAGGGCAGAGGTCAGTTCTGCACCTTGGCTGTACCAAGGAAACTGCTATTATAATACCCAGGCCCCACCCCCAGAGATCCTGATTTAATTAGCTTGGAGTTGACCATGATTTTCAGTTAAGAGAAAAAAATCCTCAGGTGATTTTTTTAAATAAATTAATTTTTTAAAATTAATTTTTTAGTTTTGGCTGCGTTGGGTCTTCATTGCTGCACACAGGCTTTCTCTAGTTGCAGCAAGCAGGGGCTACTCTTCATTGCGGTGCGTGGACTTCTCCTGTTGCGGAGCACGGGCTCTAGGCGCCGGGCTTCAGTAGTTGTGGTGCATGGGCTTAGTTGCTCTGTGGCATGTGGGATCTTCCCGGCCCAGGGCTCGAACCCGTGTTCCCTGCATTGGCAGGCTGATTCTTAACCACTGCACCACCAGGGAAGTCCCTCCTCAGGTGATTTTAATGGGCAGCCAAGATTGAGAACTATTCAAGTAGTGATCAGGAGAGGAGAGCCGCAAAGGGGGACTGAGGGAGCAATTAAGGAACTAGGAAAAAAGCCTGACGAGTACAGGTTCCAGGAGCCATGTGACAAAGGGAGGGGCCCAACTGTGATAAACCAGAGCAACCAATCAACCACTGGATTTGGCAAGATGGTGGTCTTCAGAGACCGACTCCCCTGCCATCTTTTCTTTTGGTGGTTTCTGACTGTCGAAATCCTAGGCAGCTAGAAAAAAATTGGTAGGGTTCTGGCCTTAGACGTCCTACGGTGTAGACGACTCCAAAAGCACAGAGGGGGGCTCATGAACCCCCCTGACTGAGGGATGGAGACTAGAATTTGCTCCTTTCATCAGCTCCTTTTATCTTTATCCATAGGTTTGTAGCTGCTGCCCTTTCTAAAAGAGACTGAGGGACTTCCCTGGTGGCGCAGTGGTTAAGAGTCCACCTGCCAATGCAGGGGACACGGGTTCAATCCCTGCTCTGGGAAGATCCCACATGCCGCGGAGCAGCTAAGCCCGTGTGCCACAACTACTGAGCCCGTGTGCCACAACTATTGAGCCCGTGTGCCACAACTACGGAAGCCCGTGCACCTAGAGCCCGTGCTCCCCAACAAGAGAAGCCATCGCAATGAGAAGCCTGTGCACTGCAACGAAGAGTAGCCCCCACTTGCCACAACTACAGAAAGCCCACACACAGCAACAAAGACCTAACACAGCCAAACATAAATAAAATAAATTAATTAATTAATTAAAAAAATAAAATAAAAGAGACTGAGGGAAGTTATCTGCATCTTAATTTCAAAAAGGATAGAAAATGTTGGAGGGCTTTGAACTCCCGGATAAATAAATCGTTATTTATGTTTCCATTTATCTCTGTGAAGTTTTGGAGGAAAAAACATGAGTAGTACAGAGTTGCCCCAAGGAGCTTCTTTTACAAAGCCAGGACAGGACCATATTATTAGTGGCAACTGATGCGATGTTTCCCGTTCAATTGCCCAGATCAGAGCGCTGAGGACCTGGCTCCAAAGAAAGGGCACCTACAGGCAGTATAAGCTTTTTGAGGTTTTGGCAAAGGATGCCCAGGACCCATCCAGCCAAATCCTATCATTGGTTGTTTTCTGTAAGAGGAGACCAAGTGTCCATCCTCTGGAAGTCCTGACTCCCCTCCATCCCCGACAGGCTTCTGGTTTAGTGGGTGAAATTTAGACTGTGTTCATGGAATAGAGGGTGGAGCCCACGTTAGGAGCCAGAATTCTGGAAGCCGAGGGAAGAGAGAAGGCTCCAGCATTTCACAGAGTCTCCTTCCTGTGCCCTTGAACCTGGCTGCTTCCTCACGTCAGGTGTCCCCGTTCTCTGCTCCACACTCACACAGAACCTATGTTGGACCCAGGTCAGAGCAACTTCAAAGGCAGAGTCTGAAGACTCTGTGGCCTTGGTGTTCCCACCTCTTCCACTCTCCCCACCAACACACACCCCCTCGCACCTCCACAAGGCCCCTCACATCTGGGCTGGAGTGGGGGCTGCTTGCCTGTCACAATCACTGCCTCCAGGAGAAGATTTGAGGTGAAGCTTTCAAAGCTCCACTGACTTCTGCATGGTAGCCCAGCTTCTCCTGAAGCAGCTGCAGCAGAGGCCAGGCCCTGAGACTTGAGGGATGGAGCGGCTCCCAGCCAGTGGCATGTTGCTGGGATCTGATGCATTTTTTATGATGCTGGTGTCAGCGTGGCTCCCAGGCACCAGGGGAAATGGAAAAGGCACTTGGGCCTGTGCTGATTAAACTAAATATTTAAACAGGAATCAGGAATTGAGGCAAAATCCATTTTTCTTCAGTAAAGCAGAGAGCACCACAAATGACTTCAAGGGTGAGGACTTGATAAACACCATGCAGATCATAGGGGAAGGTTGGGCGCCCCTGGTTTATGGCTTTCCTCCGCTGTCAGATCCCAGTTCCCTCTCCAGGGCAGATCTAAAGGGTTTGCAGGGGACTTCGGAGTCGAGAGGGAAAGGGGAGTTGGAGGACCAGAGGAATTGTTCCAGAGCCAATGTGGGAATGAAATTAGGAGACACCAGAACAAACTCTGGCTGGATTCATGCCTCTGGACCCTTTTGCGCCATTCCTGTCTTGCGATATCTGTTCTTCCCGGTCTGGTCTGGAGAGATCTGTGCTACAGCATCTGCCCACAGGATCGCGCTTACCTTTTGATTAGCTGGAAGGAGGATGATGGGAAGTTGGGCAAACATGGACCAACCCTCTTGTCTTGATTCTTCTTATTCCACCTGAGACAGGTCCCAATTAGGAAGCCGTCCTCCACCCGCTGCACACAAACACAGAGGAAACCCTACACAGAGAAGACACAGGGGGAACAGGGCCCTCTATTTACAATATCCAGAAATCTCCAGTTATGAGGAAAGAAAGATCTCAAAAGGTGATTTCCTGGTGGAAAGAAACAGTTGTCATTTGGCCTGGCTTCTCCCGCTGTGCTTTTTCCTCCCGGTGGTTTCCCTCACTTGTATTTCTACAGCAGTCACCATTCCTGGTTCCCAGGGACGTGCTTTTTCTCAGTCCCTGCATGAACAAACACCCTTACCCTCCTTTCCTCTAAAGATAGCTGAGACGGCTGACATTTTCAAAATTAACTTTTATAAGAACTTAGGCAAGAAAAGGAAGTAATTGCAGGAAGTACAAATGCAGAAGTTCAAAATTTATTGAGATTGTGTGTTTAGTCGATGTGCTATACTCTGGGTTACCTTGATAGATGAAAATAGATTTCTGATCCTCAAGGAGTTCACTGTCTGATGGAAGAGGCAGGCAATTCGTATATGATGAGTTACAATCTAATAAAGTAAAAGAAATAATTGCTCAGAATTGGTAGCAATTAATACGGCCTGCTGCAGGGGCAGGGCTGGTCAGAGAAGTCTTTGAGAGAAGGTGTTATTTGATCTGGACCATCAATTAAAATAAAAACTTTGCATGGTAAACAGTCAAAAAGGACATTCCAGACAGAGGGAAGAGCATATAGGAAGTACATGCATGACATATGAGAACCAACTAGAAACTTGGTTCAAAGCCAGATTGTAAAGGCCTTAAATGCCAGGCTAAGGAGTTTGACCTAATGCTGTAGGGCCTAGAGGCCATGGGGAGCTAACACTGTTATATTTGTATTAAGTAAGAAGGATAGCAGTGGCTAAAATTTAATAAATTGGCATTTTATTTTTATTTATTTATTTTTGGCCACATTTTGGGGCTTGTGGGATCTTAGCTCCCCGACCAGGGATCGAACCCATGCCCCCTGCAGTGGACATACAGAGTCCTAACCACTGGACAGCCAGGGAATTCCCAGTAAACTGGCATTTTAGTTTTTGTAACTAACATGTGAGTTAGGTTAGTATAAATACATAAAATTTCTGGGCCTGCAGAGCTGACAATAGAGCACAGGCAGCCATGCTCCCTGTAAGACTTATCTTTAAATTCAACAGAGAAGTATTTGAAAAGACAAGGGGTAAATTAGAGCTCATCGTGTGAGTTCCATTTTCTTTTATCTTGGTATTATGGACTGAATATTTTTGTCCCCGCAAAATTCATATGTTGAAATCCTAACCCACAATGTAAAGGTGTTAGGAGGTGGGGCTCTTTGGGAGATAATTAGGTCACAGAGTGGAGCCTTCATGAATGGGATTATGAAAGAGAGAGACCCCAGAGAGCTCTCTAGCCCTCTTCCTGCTATGTGAGGCTACAAGTCTGCAACCCAGAAGAGGGCCCTCACCAGAACCGGTTCCTACTGGCACCATGATCTCAGACTTCCAGTCTCCAGAACTGTGAGGAACAAATTTCAGTTGTTTATAAGATTCCAGTCTATGGTATTCAGTTATAGCAGCACAAACTATCTAAGAAAATTTGGAAAGGTGAAAATGACCCATATATGAGGAGAAATGGTATTATTGCCTGAAAACCCTTCCTATGTGTTGGCTCCCACTTCAAAAAATCCCAGCTGTCTGGAGGATGAGGTCACCTATGCCCTGGAGAATTTTTGCGAGGGAGAAGCAAATGAAGGTTTTGGGGCTCCTATGAGAAGTGATTATTTAGGTTTAAGAACTGGAGAGAGGTGGTTATTCAGGCCTGGTGAGACTTCCGACGATAGGAACGTGGAGATGTTTAGGAACCAGGAATCATTCAAATTTGAGAAGTATGTGGACAGAGTTTGCCCAGGCCTTTGGAAAATTAACTGAAGAGATAACAGAAGGCAAATTATAACAATTTTTAAAAATGTAAATATTAAGTAACTTGAGAAGAAATGCTGGCTGAGGAGTGACGGACATTTACACTAGTCCCAAGGATATGGCCCTGTGTTCCCTCTTCCATCTCTCTCTGGGCACTAAAGATGGATGAGTTTGCACCTTCAGGTAGAGGGGCCCTGATCCCCTTTCCTGAATCAAGTATAGAAACACACATTTTAAAATTTATTTGTTCACAGAGACAAGGTTGGACATTTCCAAGATAATTTAAATGTCTAAGAAATTTAGGAAAATACCCACTCCCCCCACCAAAAAAAATGGTAAGAAATATATAGTATTAAGTGAAAAAAAGCAAGCTGGATTGAAATACATATGGTACAATTGCATTTAGGAAAAAACAAAAATTATATATTTGTAGTGTAAATACATAGGCAAATAAATGTATAGAAGATTGGCTAGAAAGATCTGCAACCAACAGTAGTTACCTCTGGGGACAGGGTGTGGGAGGCGTGTGAAAATAACTCGATTTTCTTCTGTGTACTTCCATACTGTTCAAAGTTTTTTACGATGAGAATGCATTACATTTTCATCAAATACATTTAAATTTTTATTTATTTATTTATTTATTTATGTATTTATTGGCTGCGGGGCATGCGGGATTGAACCCGTGCTCCCTGCATTGCAAGCACAGGTTCTTAACCACTGGACGGCCAGGGAAGTCCTGAAATACATTTTTTTTATTTAACAAAAAAATTTTAAAAACTAAAGACATAGAAAATTATACAGTAGAACTTCCTGAAGCCAAGTTGATTAGTCAGTTCTCTTGGGTGTCCAGCCTGCACCCCTATTCCTTGCACCAAATCAATTTTCCTTTTTTTTCTTAAATTAACTTAGTTTACATAAACCAAAACCAAACAAACAAAAAGAAACTACTATAACTAAGAAGATGCCAGATCATGAGTGCCTGTGTACACCAGGCTAAGGTGAAACTTTATTATTATGTAGAGACCACAGGGAACTACCGAAGGGTTTTAAGCAAGGATGTGACAAGCATTTTAAAATTACCTCGCAGAAGCATTAAAGAGGACCAATCTGAGAAGAGCCAGACTGAAGCAAGGAGGCCAGTTACAAAAAGCTTTTTCAGTAGTCCAAGTGAGAGGTGGTTTTAAGACAGGCTTCTTCATAGTCTGCTCTAAACTTGCTGATTGACTTAGATTCACTTGCATTCTGAATTATTCATTGATTTACCCATGAGAGAGAAGGAAAGAATAACTGAATCCCTACAACAGCTATAAGAACTTGCACCATTCTATCAAGGTCTGGGTGTGCATAAAAGTAACCTTCTCTGGTTCTCCAGTCTCTCTACGATCAAGCCCAGACTCCTTAGCACAATATTCAAGGCTACCCCTTTACAATCTGGTCCCAACTCCCCTTTCTCAGTCTTGCGTCCCACCCTTCTTCCCGTGTACTCCACCACCTTGGAGCCACCCTCAGCTGCTTGAGCAGGGCAGAGGCTTGCCTTGGCTTCAACTTCTGCACCTGTGTTTCCATGACCCGGCCTTCCTTCCTTCTGCTCTGCTGGGCGAACCTCTTAGCTTAAATGTAAGCTTCTCCCTAGAGCACTAACACCCCCATAGGACCCCTCCATTATAACCCCCCCATGGTTATTTGGGCCTGTCCCCCCACTGTACCAATGGGCTCCAATGGCTGATCATCAGAAGCACAAGGCAGTTTGTTTTCTTGTTGTTGATGTTTTTAAATTTATTTTATTGAAGTATAATTGATTTATAATGTTGTGTTAATTTCTGCTGTAGAGCAAAGTCAGTTATATATATATAAATATATATATATATACATTCTTTTTCATATTCTTTTCCATTATGGTTTATCACAGGATATTTAACATAGTTCCCTGTGCTCTACAGTAGGACCTTGTTGTTTATTTATTCCGTATATAACAGCTTGCATCTGCTAATCCCAAATTCCTAAACCATCCCTCCCCGACCTTCCTCCCTCTTGGCAACCACAAGTCTGTTCTCTATGTCTGTGAGTTTGTTTCCATTTCATAGATAAGTTCATTTGTGTCATATTTTAGATTCCACATATAAGTGATCTCATATCAATTTCTCTGTCTGACTTACTTCACTTAGTATGATGATCTCTAGGTCCATCCATGTTGCTTTAAATGGCATTCTTTCATTCTTTTTTTATGGCTGAGTAGTATTCTATTGTCCATTCAACTGTTGATGAACATTCAGGTTGTTTCCATGTCTTGGCTATGGTGAATAGTGCTGCTATGAACATAGGGGTGCGTGTATCTTTTTGAAGTAGCGTTTTGTCTGGATACATGTCCCAGGAGTAGGATTGCTGGATCATACGGCAACTCACTTTTTAGTTTTTTGAGGAACCTCCATACTGTTTTCCATAGTGGCCGCGCCAATTTACATTCTCACCAACAATGTAGGAGGATTCCCTTTTCTTGACACCCTCTCCAGTATTTGTTATCTGTAATTTTTTTTTTTTTTTTTTTTTTAGCTGTGCCAAGTGGCACGCAGGATCTTAGTTCCCTGACCAGGGATCAAACCCATGCTCCCTGCATTGGGAGCATGGAGTCTTAACCACTGGACCACCAGGGAATTTCCTGTAGATTTTTTTTTTTTTAATTAATTTTGGTTGTGTTGGGTCTTCGTTACTGTGCTCGGGCTTTCTCTAGTTGTGGCGAGCGGGGGCTACTCTTTGTTGCAGGTGCGCGGGCTTCTTGTTGCGGCAGCTTCTCTTGTTGCGGAGCACAGGCTCTAGGCGCGCGGGCTTCAGTAGTTGTGGCTCCAGGGCTTTAGAGCGCAGGCTCAGTAGTTGTGGTGCACGGGCTTAGTTGCTCTGTGGCAACGTGGGATCTTCCCGGACCAGGGCTCGAACCCGTGTCTCCTGCATTGGCAGGCGGATTCTTAACCACTGTGCCACCAGGGAAGTCCCCCTGTAGATTTTTTTTAATGATGACCATTCTGACCTGTGTGAGGGTGGTGTTGTGTTGTTGTTTTTCCGTAGACTTGCAGAGCCCACCCTAGAACTAAAAATTCTGATTCTCTGGGGGAGGAGCCAGAGAATCTGTATTTTTTTTTTTAATTAATTAATTTATTTGGTTGCACCAGATCTTAGTTGTGGCAGGCATGTGGGATCTAGTTCCCCAGCCAGGGATCGAACCCAGGCCCCCTGCATTGGGAGCATGAAGTCTTAACCACTGTGCCACCAGGGAAGTCCCAAGAATCTGTATTTTTTTAAAAAGTCCTCCATTGACTGTAGTCATCACTGAGAAGTGTTGCGGGGGGGGGGGTGTTGGGGGCGTCTCTACAGCTCATAAAACTGTTGACTGAAAAAAAATGCACAACCCAAAAGTTGAAAATTATGTTTTATTTGGCAGACAAAACTGAGGCCTGAAGCCCAGGACACAGCCTCTCAGTTGACAGAACACAACACTGTGAAGCCTCCCAGACCAACCCCACTGGCTCCCATAGCACTTTGCTCCCACTTTTGTACAACTCTTGCTGTGGGATCCATGTGACACGTGCCCCATTCTGCCGTATTGTATATTTCTTTGTCTACCATGTCCCACCCTGATTACATTCTGCCTCCTGTCTTTCCACACAGCCTACCTCCCATCCAAACGTGAGCCTTTGACAGCAGGGTACCATCAGGTACCACGGAGTCCATGCACATGGATGCTTGGGGAAGACTTGCAATACGCATAAGGAATGAAAGCAGGAAAAACTTCTAAGTACAGTACAGCCCATGTAAGAAACTACAAATAATTGTTTTCAAGTCTTTCTGGTTTGACTAGGAAAAAAACATGATCAACAACCTGGTTGCCAGGCTGGACTGTAGGCGTCAGCCACCCCTAGAGTTGATTATATACATTTTACTTAAAAAAACAACAACAACAAAAAAACCCCACAGAGGTCCAGGAAAGTGCAGGCTCTTGCTCCGAGTCACAGAGCTGAGTAGGACAGAGGAACACATTCTAATTCTGGGCCCAGGACCGCCACAGACTTCTGACCCAAAGTGGGACCAGGCCACACCCTCCACTAACCTCCCTGTGGCCTTTGAGTGAAGCCACTTCGTTAGCATATAACAATGGAGACCACCAAGGTGCCCTCCCATTTCATTTACATTTAAGTGCCCAAAGCAGTCACCAGGTGCCTCTATTATCATTGCTATTAGCTGAGGTTAAAGGGTTTTTTATTAAGACTCTAAGACCCTCCTTCTCTCCCTCCCTTCCCCCAACCAGGTTAGCTACAGAATGAATTTCCAAAACAGTCAATCACTAGTACTATTATCATGGTGATCAGCATTGTACTGAGCCCTTCTTTTATATCTTGGAATCTTTCTGAGAAGGCAAGTTCAAGATTCCCTGCTTAAAAGAATTTCAAAAACCAGAATTTTCAGCTGGAAGTGCTTCCAAAGGTGTAGAGGTCTCAGGCAGAAGGCCTGGTCTGGGATCTCAACCCCACCCACCACTGATTTGGGGGAGCTGGAACCTCTGGGCTTCCATTTTTATATCTGAAAGCCCTCTGCCCTTGTATTCACCACTTCTGACGATCGTATGATGCAGTCTCTGGAAAACGGTTTATCAACTTTAAACCCTCTCGAAAATCTGCCAAGCACCAGCCACAACACTAGAAGCCTGACATATTTTATCGAATGAGTGAGGAATAATACTGTATTCTTATCTTACATATAGGAAGGTAGATTCCTCCTTGACACTCCTCCCCATGCACGAGTTCCCCCCTCCCATTTTTTTCTTTTTTTTCTGCGGTACGCGGGCCTCATCACTGCTGTGGCCTCTCCTGTTGCGGAGCACAGGCTCCGGACGCGCAGGCTCAGCGGCCATGGCTCACGGGCCCAGCCGCTCCGCGGCACGTGGGATCCTCCCGAACCGGGACACGAAGTCGTGTCCCTTGCATTGGCAGGCAGACTCTCAACCTCTGCGCCACCAGGGAAGCCCTAAAAATCTTGATGGTCTCATGACCAAGCTGTTTTCTGTTGCTGTCATCACTGGGACCTGGAGTGCTAGAGGCCTCTAATCTCTGTGAGACTTAAAGCATTCAACGTCAGATATCAGTTGGTCGTCAAACACAGGCTGTTGCCAGATAGTTAGGCAAGAAATGGAGGGAGCGGTCCTTGGTATTCAGTGCTACTCTCTTCACACTTGGGGATCTGTAACAGGAAGTTCTCAGGAAGATTCTAACAATGTAAGCCCAAGACCTGCATTCTCTGAGAAGCCACTCACGTTCCCAGCCGCCACACAGAGCTGGGCCATGTTTATCATTTGGGACTCTGTTCCCCTGACCATAGATGACTGACGTAGGGAGAAGAACACTGACTCAAGTGGGCCAGTTACTCAAGAATCTCTGGATGGGACAGGTACTTGGGAGTCGGTGTACTTGATCGAGGAGTACATACACATTTTGGAATAATGGGGTGGGGGGCAACTATTCTCCCCATGAGCACAGAGAAAGTTCATCTGCAGGGAAAGCAGAATAAGGCAGGGGTCATCAGTGTAGAAAGGAAGAAGGGAAGAAAAGAAGAAAGAAAGAAAGAGAGAGAGAGAAAGAGAGAAAGAAAGAAAAAAAGAAGAAAAAAGGGAGCACACACAGAAAAACTGAAAAAAATGGCTGCCTTGGCACCTCACAGTTCCCCCATTTCCAGATTTCAATCCCTCCTAAGCCCAGTTTTTATAACTTATGAGTTCTGTCTTCCTTTTTGCCTAAGTTGATCTGAACAGGGTTTTGTTATTTACAAGCAAGGAGCCGTCATTAATTGACAGGTCCTGGGTAAGGGCCTCAGTGGGAGAAGTGGCTAGGATAGATATTACTGAGAAGACTTCGGAAATACCTAAATCCTATCAAGAGGCTGAAGTATATCCTTAGGATTGAAATGGATTTAGTGAAAACTGTAACCTAATCAACTGTTACTGTGACCAAAGAAAGGGTACCGAAGGACACAGGAGTCTTGTGCAAAATGAGTGCTTTGCAGTGTTGATTAAATGACTAAAACTAAAAGGCAAACATCAAATTGCGGAAAAAAACTCACAACAAAGGGAAAAGACTTTTTCTACCTATATCATTTTTACCTCTCATTTTAGCAAAGATTTCTACAAAGCTAACACCTAATATTGGCTGTAATATTGTTTTGTCCATCCACAGTTGGATCCCTTTTCCTCCTTCACCAGACTCAACCCTTGATGACTGAATACAGCACGTGATGCACACCAGAGCCCTCCCCTGGTGTTTTCTATTTTTTTTTAAATTCCAGCCAGAGAAAGGGAGGAGAGTGGTAGATGTGAGGCTCTGAGGCTTATATGACAGACAAATTTCCAGTTGAGCAGAAGAAGCCATTTCTCAGCAGGAAGCAAAGATGCAGACAATGCAGAGAGAAAGTGGCATTTGAGTATCTGATTCCAGTTGTCTCTGAGGCCAGCTGCCCCTGCCCTTCTCACAGTTTGGTTACATGAGCCAATAAAGCCTCTGGTTGGGACACCTGTGCTCTGGTCAAGCCTGAGCCATGAGGGACCACTATAAATTCCTAATCATCTAATTGCCTCTGAGGCAGAAGTGCTATAGAGATGGTCTACAACCTGCCCCTGTGCACAGACATGATTTACTCTATGCCCTCTCTATTGTATGAGGCCCAGGGGGAGATCTTTGGAGGGTCAATGCTCCTATGGTTTATCTTTTGTCTACATGCTCATGCTGAAAGCTGCAGGACCACTCTGTGGGTCCTTTCAGAGGGATGCAGATCATCAACATGTACCCAAAAGGTACAAATGTATTGCTTATGCCAACATTTATTTTCTCTTCCTTCTTAGTTGCAGAACTCTGATTTTATTCAAGGCAGCAATTCACCTATCTAAAGGTATTTCCAGGAGGAGAGATAAATCGGGAGATTGGGACTGACATATTCACACCACTATATATAAAATAGATAACTAATAAGGACTTACTGTATAGCACAGGAACTCTACTCAATACTCTGTAATGGCCTACGTGGGAAAAGAATCTAAAAAAAGAGTTGATATATGTATACATATAACTGATTCACTTTGCTGTACACCTGAAACTAATGCAACATTGTAAATCAACTATATTCCAATTAAAAAAAAAAAGGTATTTCTCATCCTCTCTTGAAGCTAGGTGTACCATGTGACCAAGTTCTGGCCAAAGACATGCAAGTACAAGTGTTGTACGGTACTTCTGGGGAGTCTCCTTAAAAGGGAGGAAAATGTCTTATTCCCTCCTTTTTCACCTTTCTCCTGCTTCAAACGTGGATTTCTAATACCATCTTTAACCACGAGACAATAAACCAATGATAGCTCCACTACCATCCAGGACCTGGGTTCCTTCTAGCTTGCTGTTCACCTTCATTAGCTCATTGTCTCATGGTCCAAGATGGCTGTAAGAAGTCCATGCAACACTTCCAGTTGCACATAATAGACAAAGTCAAAAAAAAAATAGTGCATAAACAAGATTAAGGTTTGTCTCAAATTTTTTTCCTTAAGAGATAAAGTTCTGGGAATTCCCTGACGGTCCAGTGGTTGGGACTCTGTACTTTCACTGCCAAGGGCCTGGGCTCAGCCCCTGGTTGAGGAACTAAGATCCCATTAGCCTCGCCACACAGCAGAAAAAAAAAAAAAGAGAGAGAGAGATATAATGTTCTGTCTTGTTTATGCTGCTGTTATTTTGAGCTTTGTGTGTTATATGCAACTGAACCTAATCCTCCATCAAGTAACCTAGGGTGGGCACTGGAATGTACTGGAGTCAGTGATGGGTCCAGTTCTAGGCTGATGTGAGTAAAGAAGTACTGCCCCATGGGAATCTGCTCCCCACCTTCAGAATCCTCCCAAACTTCCTAGAATCTTCCATCAAGCAAACTGTATAGATAGACTCCATCTGAGCTCCTGACAGGAAGAAGACTGAGAGAGATGTTGCTCTTTCTCTAAAATATTTTTATTTATTTATTTATTTATGGCTGCGTGGGGTCTTAGTTGTGGCACACGGGATCTTTCGTTGCAGCGCGTGGGCTTAGTTGCCCCGCAGCATGTGGGATCTGTTCCCCGACCAGGGACTGACCCCGCGTCTCCTGCATTAGGAAGGCAGACTCTTTTTTTTTTTTTAAATTAATTAATTAATTTTTGGCTGCGTTGGGTCTTTGTTGCTGTGCGTGGGCTTTCTCTAGTTGTGGCGAGCGGGGCCTACTCTTCGTGGCGGTGTGTGGGCTTCTCATTGTGGTGGCTTCTCTTGTTGCGGAGCACAGGCTCTAGGCGCGTGGGCTTCAGTAGTTGTGGTTCGTGGGCTCAGTAGTTGTGGCATGCGGGCTCAGTAGTTGTGGCATGCGGGCTCAGTAGTTGTGGCACACGGGCTTAGTTGCTCTGCAGCATGTGGGACTTTCCTGGCGCAGGGCTCGAACCTATGTCCCCTGAGTTGGCAGGTGGATTCTTAACCACTGTGCCACCAGGGAAGCCCCTGGAAGGTGGATTCTTAACCACTGGATCACCAGGGAAGTCTCCAGGTGTTTCTCTTAAAATTTGTCTCCTTATTGAGGGCAAGACTTCAGATTTCCTATAAAAAGGTCCCTGCATCTTTGTTTCCCCACCTCAGGAGATCTCTCCAGGACCCAGAGTCTAGACTACCACTACCCAATAATGTGAGCCACATATGCATTTAAAAATTTTCTAGTAGCCACATTAATAAAAGTAAAAAGAGATAGGTAAAATTAATTTTAATACTATAGTTTACTTATCCTGTATATACAAAATATTACCATTTTCAACATAAGCAATGTAATCAATACAAACAGAATTATTGTAATTGTATTGGATCAAATGTAATCACTATAAAGATTATTAATGAGATATTTTACATTCCCTTTTTTGTTCCAAGTCTTTGAAATCCAGTGTATCTTTTACACTTACAGTGCATCTCAATTTGGGCTAGACACATTTTAAGGGCTCGGCAGTACCATACTGAACGGAGCAAGTCTAGACTCTGCCTCTTCTCTCCTTCCAAACCAGCCAGTTCCATCTTTTTGTCTCTGGTTGTAATCTCATTGTGAGGTTATTGTCTGTCTGCCTGACTCCTTTGGATTGATGTATTGTTTGGAGTGCCCTTAAACCTTTTAGATCTTCTTTGCCCCCTAGTCCATATAGTCATGGACCAGCCTATCTCCATTCTTCTCCTAGCCTGGACAAGCCCAGTTGTTTGAAAGGGAAGTTCAGAGGGGTGAAGTTCCTTAGGTGCTTCTCAAATACTCAGCTGATCCTTCACATTGGGCAGTCTCACACTACTGCTACCTAAATGCCAAGAGTTAAGATCTTGAAAAGGAAACAGAAAGAGTGGGAGGTAAAAATCATCCGATGAGTGAGCTTATTCTTCATGTCAATCACTTGGAAAACTGACAAGTCCTCAGATTGGAAATGAAAACTGGGATCCAGGCAAGGTGAAGGCAAAAGGGCTTTCTCTCTTTTGCATATCAGTTGCCCATGGGCAGGTGGTTGTCATATGGCCCTTGGTCCCTAAAGACAGGTGAGGCCCTGGAACATAAGAGCTCAAGACCAGGGGCTGGTGAAGTTGTAATTTCTGTGGGTAGAGCAGTAATCTTCAGGGAATACCTGGGGTCCAGTTGTTAGGGGTCTGTGCTTTCACTGCCAAGGCCTGGGGTTTTAATCCCTGGTCGGGGAACAAAGATCCCACAAGCCATGTGGCGCGGCCAAAAAAAGAAAAATACAAACAACAAAACACAAGAGCAGTAATTTTCAAACAGTGCCCTGTGAAGTTCCCATTTGCAGAGATCTCTGGGGGCTGCCTGGAAAAAGACACAGGGGGAGAAAAGGGGATGCCTAGTGTGTAGAACTCCGTGCTCTCCAAGCTTCGCCTCAACCTGACCGGGGCCTCTATTATCTATTTAAACATTAAAGTTTTACATACTCTTCATTTTTTAAATGGCTTCACTACTTAAAAAAGCAAAACAAAATGATCGAAAACGGCTGAGAGGGCTTCCCTGGTGGCACGGTGGTTAAGAATCCGCCTGCCAATGCAGGGGACACGGGTTTGAGCCCTGGTCCGGGAAGATCTCACATGCCACAGAGCAACTATGCCCGTGCACCACAGCTACTGAGCCTGCACTCTAGAGCCCATGAGCCACAACTACTGAGCCTGCGTGCCACAACTACTGAAGACTGCGCACCTAAAGCCTGTGCTCTGCCACAAGAGAAGCCACCACAATGAGAAGCCTACACGCCGCAACAAAGAGTAGCCCCTGCTCACCACAACCAGAGAAAGCCCGCACACAGCAATGAAGACCAAATGCAGCCAAAAATAAAATAAATAATAATTTTTTAAAAAAAGAAAATGGTTAAGATAGATGAAAAAACTGATGCTCAGAGAGGGTAGGTGATTTTCCTAATATCACACAGCTAATCATAGGGAAAGCCAGGATTCAAATGACCAGGTCTATCTCCTCATACTAAGCTCTTTTCACAAGAGAAATAGGTAATTTCTTTGGCTGGCTGTAAAGATATGTGCTGTCTAGAGAGTCATGGACCATAGAGAAAGCCCATGCTATCTCATGGAAGGATGGATCTTTAACATGTAGTGATAGTAACTGGGTATTACAAACTCCTGCTGAGAATGTGACCCTAACAAGCAGAGGAGAGGAAGTCTTGGGACTCCACAAGAGAATACTGACATTTTATTTATCAAGAAACAGCACTTTGGGACTTCCCTGGTGGTGCAGTGGATAAAACTCCATGCTCCCAGTGTAGGTGGCCAAGGTTCAGTCCCTGGTTGGGGTACTAGATCCCGCATGCATGCCACAACTAAGAGTCCCCAGGCCGCAAGGAAGATCCCTCGTGCTGCAACTAAGACCTGTGCAGCCAAAATAAATAAATAAACAAATAAATAAATCTTTTAAAATTTTGCCTTAAAAGAAAAAAGGCACTTTTTTTTTTTTTTTTTGGCTGCACTGTGCGGCATGTGGAATCTTAGTTCCCTGACCAGGGATTGAACATGTGCCCCCTGCAGTGGAAGCACGGAGTTTTAACAACTGGAATGCCAGGCAAGTCCCAAAAAACAGCACTTTTTTATAAAAAAGAAAAATTGTTTGAAATACGTGAGAAGGTTGAACCTTGAGTTAACGTACCTTCTCTGGGCTCTTCAAGCCTGTATTGTCTCTGTCGACCTACAACACCTTGGAGGTCAAAAGGACTCATGCCTTAAAGGGTTCATAGCTGTACATGAGTGTGGTCTCAGGACCACATCAAGCGGCGCTCCTTCCACTCTGAACATTAAGATACGTTTTCAGTAAAGAAGGTAAGGAAGGAAGAAAGGGAGGGAGAAAGAGAAGAGAGGAAGGGAGGGAGGAAGGAAGGGAGGGACAGATGGAATGACCAACAGGAGACATAGTGAAGCAGGTCTCTGTATACCTCCAACACACTAAGCATGTTGCTGCCTCAAGGCCTTTGCACTCCTTCCCTCTTCTCCAGAAATCCTCACACCTTACTCCTTTCCTTCACTGAGGTTTCTGCTGAATGCAGAGGCCTTCCTGGACCACCCTAACCAAAAGAGCACCTACCACTGTGCCCCTGCTTTTTCTTCGCAGCACTCAGCAGCGTCTAACATAATGTATGCTTACGGTAAGAAAATTATTAAGTTTTACTTCACAGTTGTGAGGAGTACTGGCAGGTATTTTGTATGTTTACTTTTTTTTTTTTTTTGGGCTGCACGGCATGGCTTATGGGATCTTAGTTCCCCAACCAGTGACTGAACCTGGGCCCCGGAAGTGAATTGCTGGAGTCCTAACCACTGGACCGCCAGGTAATTCCCTATACTTAACTTTTATTTATTTTTTTTTTGCGGTACGCGGGCCTCTCACTGCTGTGGCCTCTCCCGTTGCGGAGCACAGGCTCTGGACGCGCAGGCTCAGCGGCCATGGCTCACGGGCCCAGCCGCTCCGCGGCATGTGGGATCCTCCCGGACCGGGGCACGAACCCACGTCCCCTGCATCGGCAGGCGGACTCTCAACCACTGCGCCACTAGGGAAGCCCCTATACTTACTTTTTAATGTATCATTTCCTTTCTCCACCAGAATGTAAACTCCCAAGCTACAGTAACTTCATTTTGTTCTTTTGTTCAGTGACTTCTTTTTGTTCTATTTTCAGACAATAGAACAGTGCCTAGTACATAGGAATTTCTGAATAAATGTTAAATAGAAGAACGAACAAAATGAACAAATCATCGTCCAGGCATAATGGGGGTTTGGGAACAAATTCTAGCACAGGCCGTCTTCCAGGGTGACCAGAGATGAGGGTGAATATGGCTGTCCTCAGGGTGCCTGTCATTTCTCTGGATTCACATGGCAGAGCACACTGAGTATTGGCAGGGCCAAGAGACATTCCAAGGTATGCATTAGTCATCTTGGCAGGACCCTGGAGGCCTCCAGAGAATAGTGGGACACAGGCAGAACCATGGATCCTGGCCTCACCCAGAAGTCAAACAACCAGCTATGGGAGTTGGCAGCCACCCCTGTACCTGCTTTTCTCTGGGGCTGTGTCTGGATGATGGAGCTCCTGGTTATCAGATTGGTGTTGGTTCTGAGCAATGATTTCTAGGTCTGGGTGGGGTTATCTGGCAGTGGACTTCTTCAGGTGGCATTTGGAGTCCTGGGCACTCAGGCTACCTGGGAAAGCATGGACTGACATGGCAGTTCTTTCTCTATGGCAAAGGAGAGGTTGACATTGAAATGCAGAAGGAATAGGACTCCATGCACCTGCCATCCCTCACCCTCAAGTGACCCAAGAGGGTTCAGGTTTTGGTAATTCAATTGCATGTCCTAGACTATTGCGGCCTTCAGGTTGAAAGTTGGCCTTCAGACCTGGAAGGTGGCCTTACTGAAGGTGTCTCTTTTTTTTTTTTTTTTAATAATAACCAGAAAAAAATTTTTTTTTCTCTTCCACCAGTGCCAAAATACAAGGTTTTAGGGCCTTAGTGCTTGCAGATTCTGAGAGAATGTAGCACCACCTCAAGACTGGATGCATCCATCTTTAGTATAAATCGTGGATGAGGGTATGTGCAGACAGAAACAGGGTGAAGAGGGTCTTAAACTTCCCAAAATGATGGTTACAACCATTCCAGGTGAAAAGAAAGCTTTTTTTTTTTTTTCCGGAGACCAATCAAAGGGAAGTTGTCGGAAAAAGAGGAATCAGACCAGAGGTATAGTCTGCAAAACCCAGGAACCGTTCTGTATCTTTGATGCCTTCAAGTATTTCCAATCTAGAACCATGATCATCTTTGCTAGTCAGCATGCCCTGGCTGAGGAAGTACCTTAGGATGGCCACCTCAGGCCA
Source organism: Monodon monoceros (assembly GCF_005190385.1). Classification (NCBI taxonomy): domain Eukaryota; kingdom Metazoa; phylum Chordata; class Mammalia; order Artiodactyla; family Monodontidae; genus Monodon; species Monodon monoceros. The sequence continues at coordinate 54,062,078 of NW_021703775.1, forward strand.
TGATAACACAGTGTCTCTGTTAATGAAGAGGTGATTGTATTAGTTGTGGGAGAGGGGGTTTCTAAATGACAACTCGAAAGAGAATCCCCCAATTCCGTGGCTTAAAGATCAAAGAAGGTGATTTCCCTCTTATATAACCTCAGGGATGAGTGTTTAGGTCAGCAGGTAACTGCCTTTTTTTTTTTTTTTTAAGGTAACTCTGCTTCTTGAGGTCATTTAGGGGCCAGGTTATTTCCCCCTGTGGCTCCTCCGTCTCCTCTGGCTTACCTTATCTCCCTGGTTGAAGCAGGGTCTTTGCCTTGTCCAGATTCCAGCAGCAGGGAGGGAGGAAAAGACCCTGTGTCAGCCCACATTTTTTTTTTCTTTTTTGGCCATACTGAGTGGCTTGTGGGTTCCCTGACCAGGGACTGACCCATGCCCTTGGCTGTGAAAGCACAGAGTCCTAACCACTGGACTGCCAGGGAATTCCCTTTTTCTTTCTTTCTTCCTTCCTTTCTTTTTTTTTCTTTTTTTTTTTTTTTTTACATTTAGCATTTTGAGGCCAAGTTCAAAGAATATAGGTTGAACTGTGAACCCCTTTAGGGTAAAGGCTAATTAAAAACTCATCTTTGCCAAATTCCCAGAATCTAGCACAGTAACTGTACATAAAGGGTGTCCAATAGATATTTGTTGAAGTTCGTGTTAAGGTTCTTTTGGTTACAAGAAAATATTATTGGGAGTTTAGTGCAAAGCTTCTCTAGAACTGAAATATAGGAGCTAAGTACTCAAGTCTCGGAAAGAATAGGAACTAGCATAGCTACAGGGACCTTCGCAGCTAGAGGTCATGGACACTTTCTCTAGGGCAATACTCTGGATTCTGCTCCCCAAGCCCTCAGGCTTGATATTGATTCATTGAATGCTCCAGATTTACAGGCAGGAGAACGTGACTGCTCTAGGCTGGACCATCTGTCAAACCCTATCAGCAAGCCCCAGCCTGGAGCAGGGAGGAGAGACACAGAAATGACCCCTGGGTGCCACCCATGTATTGAACCTGTTTCCAGAGAAAGGAAAACTGTCAAATGAATTATTATCCAAATGCCTGACCATATCCTGGTTCAGGAAGCCTTACAAGCTTCAGCTTGTAAAGTGCTGATGCCCAGCAGGGGAGCTGCAGCAGCCAGGGTAGGACAAGTCACTCAAAGTAGCTGAGCCTCGGAGGTGGTTTTGAGACTGTGGATGAGTTCGGCACACACAATGGGTGGTGGTGATCTTGGCGGAGCCCCAGCTTGCCACTTTTACACCTTACAGCTTTCCCAGGAGACTCTGGGAGGCACCTTGAGGGTCTGATAAACCCCAACCAGGGACTTGTTGAGTCCTGACTGCTGGACTGCTGGGGAATTCCCAGTTATCTCAGTTTCTGGGGTCAGGAATATGGGCATAGCTTAGCTGGCTGCCTATGGTCCAGAATCTCTCACAAGGCTGCAGTGTATTTGTTGACTGGGGCTGCAGTCATTACAAGGCCCTACAAGGGGTAGGATCTACCTTCCAGCTCACTCCCATGGCTGTTGACAGACCTCGCGTCCTCTATGACTGTTGGCTAGAGACATCAGTTTCTTGTCATGTAGGCTTCTCTGTAGAACAACTCAGAACATGACAGCTGACTTCCCTCAGAAGATAGAAGCCACAGTCTTTTTGTAACCTAATCTTTTTGTAACCTAATCTTGGGAATGACATCCCATCATTTTTGCTGTATTTTATTTGTTAGAAGTGCATAGAAGCTATGCCCAGTCTACACTGAAGGGGAGAGGATTACCCAAAAAAATCATTGGGAATCATCTTCCAGGAAGCCTACCACAGCCAGTCCCAGAGATGTGATGTCAATAAAGGGTTTGTCACTGGTCTGTCAGTTCTAGGAGATGCCAGGACAGAGGAATGAGATATTTATCGAAGTCAAGGACTGGAGGTCAAAGCTAGGAGCTGAGATTTCTGGGTGGAGAGGCCAGGCAAAAAGGAACCAAAGAATGAGGGAGAGCCAATAATAGAAGTGGCCTGAGATAGGAAAAAGTACAAATGATTCAATGGGGCACTGAGAAACCAGTTTTGGGAAGCCTGCTCATAACACACAGATGTTCTCTTATGCTTATGGGGCAGAATCTTGAGGCATGAGTCTGGGCAGAACAGATGCAGGTGGGTGGTGGTACAGTTACACAAGCCAGGAAATAATGAGGGTCACTGATTTGTTCTGAGACAAGCTGATTTTGTAGTGCCTACGGAACATCCAGGTGATGTTCTCTGGGAAATTGAAAAAGGATGGAAGATCTAGAAAGAGCCTGCACGTGTAGTGTTGGAAACACAGTTAGATATGGGGGCAGAGGCAAGAGCAGTGGCCAGCAAGGTAAACTGAGGAAAAGTCAGATCCTTGGGTAACTACTACTAAAAGTGTCTCTAACACACTTACCTTCCCCCTTTGAGGCCTGTCATGAACCTGCTACTACCCTGATTTGTGTCTACATTTTTCTTGAATTCCACTGCATTTTTTAAAAAAATAAATTTATTTTATTTATCGTTGGCTATGTTGGGTCTTCATTGCTGCACGCGGGCTTTCTCTAGTTGTAGCGGGAAGGGCTATTCTTCATTGCGGTGTGTGGGTTTCTCATTGCGGTGGCTTCTCTTGTTGCGGAGCACGAGCTCTAGGCGTGCAGGCTTCAGTAGTTGTGGCTTGCAGGCTCTAGATCGTAGGATCAGTAGTTGTGGTCCACAGCATGTGGAATCTTCCTGGACCAGGGCTCAAACCCGTGTCCCCTGTATTGGCAGGTGGATTCTTAACCACTGCGCCACCAGGGAAGCCCTCCACTGCATTTTTTTTCCCCCACTGCACTTTTTAAAAGAATAAACTTTATTTTTAGAACAGTTTTAGATTTACAGAAAAATTGAGAAAGTAGCACAGAAAGTTTCCATATATCCCACAGTTTCTCCTATAATTAACAACTTACATTAGGATGGTACACTTGTTACAATTAATGCACCAATACGATACATTATCATTGACTATAAGTCCATAGTTTATTCAGATTTCCTTAGTTTTATAACCTAATGTTCCTTTTTCTGGCCCTGGATCCCATCCAGGATACCACATTACATTTAGTTGTCATGCCTCCTTAAGCTCCTTTGGCTGTGACAGTTTCCCAGACTTTCCTTGTTTTTGGTGACCTTGTAGTTTTGAGGAATACTAGTCAGCTATTTTTAGAATGTCCCTCTGTTGGGATTTGTCTGATGTTTTTCTCATGATTAGACTGAGGTTGTGGGTTTTGGAGAGAAAGACCACAAAGGTGAAGTGCTATTCTCATCACCTTGTATCATTGGTGATGTTGACCTTGATCACCAGCTGAACTTGTTTGCCAGTTTCTTCCTCCTGAAGTTACTCTTTTTTTCCACCTTACTCTTTGGAAAGACGTCACTATGAGCAACCTACACTTAAGGAATGAGGAGTTATCCTCCACCTCCTTTCAGGGTAGAGCATCTACACAAGTTATTCAGGATTATTCTGCATCGGAGGTTTGTTTTTTCTCCCTATTTAATCAATCATTTATTTATATTAGTATGGCCTTATGGATATTTATTTCATACTCTGGGTTATAATCCCATACTACTTTATTTTTTTACTCAAATTGTTCTAGCTCTGGCCATTGGAAGCTCTTTCAGTTGACTTCTCTGTTGCTTTGACACACCACCATATTGTGATACTTTTTGTTTGTTTTCGCTTTTGTTTTTTATAATAGTATTTCCATACTTTCTGGCAGTTTACTGTGTATATTTCCTGCCCCAGTAGTAGAATCAGCCATTTCTCCAAGGATTCCCGGTTGCTTATATTTGAGAATGGTATTAGAAACTAAGATCTGGGCACTGGGTGGGCTCAACTGTATTTTCATCCTTTACTATTCCCGGACTTAAGGTTAAGTGTGCTACACGTTTGCATAAGCCTACTTTTGTTTCCATTTTGGCTTCTAATTTCTTTGTATACTTTGCTACCCATTCTCTCATTTGCTTTCTCTCTACATTTATTTTATTTTATTTATTTTTAAATTTTTGGCTGCGCTGCATGGCTTTCGGGATCTTAGTTCCCCGACCAGGGATCGAACCTGGGCCCTAGCAGTGAAAGCGCCAAGTCCTAACCACTGGACCGCCAGGGAATTCCCATCTGTCTACATTTTAAAGCTGCTTAAATGGGCTTTGGCTAGACTGATCACCACTAAATTCTTCAATCACATTTACTGTTTCAAGTCTGGACATAAGATCCTGAAGCCATTTTCTTCCTTCCGAATGTAAAGGTATTGCCATTTTGTAAAATAAAACTCTAACATTTGCCTTGAGTTTGTAAACCTGTAAAAATTAGAATTCTATAAAACCTTTGTTGGGGAAGGAGGGAGGGAGTCATTTGGACACCTAGAGCACTGGGTTGGGTTGGGACCCTGAACTAGAAAAGGCTTGAGTTTCACAAAGATATGTCCATTTTCTGTGCTTAATAAAAAGCCTGGAATGAAGGAAAGGGGAGCAGTATTTATGGTGCTTTTAATAATTTATCTTTGCTGCTGCCACCCTGAAACCGAAGCAAGGCCAAAAATCCCTCTCCCTTCAGTTTTACACAGACTGAGCTTTTACATAGAGCTTTTCAAAATACACACACACACAAATGAAAATGTAAAAGTATAGATTGTTTACAAATAGCATAGAAATAGAGAGCTAACAGAATACAATTCTTTTAAAAGCACAATGGAAACGTGCAACTCTTTTATTTAAAAAATTATAAATTATTAAAGGACATAAAAATGAATAAATCGATAGTTAAATTACACCCATCAATTGATCCAGTATCATGATGGTGCTAATGCTCCCCAAATTACTATGTTCCATTAAATATGTTCATGTCCTATGACCCAATAATACTTCTAGGAACATAACCTATAAAAATTTCCTCAGAGACATGTGCAAGGAAATTTTAGCAGCACTCTTTGTAATTGCGGAATACAATTTTCTTATCCTAAGGTAACCATGATTTGCCCAATTGTCATTATTGCAGACCTGGGATTCTCCAAGCTCTCACTTCTGCCTCTCAGCCTGAGGTGGAGGAAGGGGACCAGTGTTGCTGGGTCTGATGGGAGTCTGAGATCCTTCCAGGGCCTTCCTGGGCATGGGTCCCCATTTGCCCCACGGAACAGCCTGGGTACCTGGTCCTCTCCGGTTCTCTTAATTCCCAGCTCCCTGAATCCAGCAGTCATCGTCTGGGCTTCAGGTCAGCTGGGTCTAATTTTCCAAATATCCCTCCTGGTGGCCCTCTTTCTCTGCCCTGGAAGTTCTACCCTTTTCTCTATCCTGTGGTCGCTATCCAAAGAATACTTCTGAAGGTCCTGATAAGCCTGGTTATACTCTTCCTTATTGCTGAGTCTCTGGCTAGCTTTATTTATTTACTTATTTTAAAATATTATTTATTTTATTTTATTTTATTATTATTATTATTTTTTGCGGTACGCGGGCCTCTCACTGCTGTGGCCTCTCCCGTTGTGGAGCACAGGCTCCGGACGCGCAGACTCAGCGGCCATGGCTCACGGGCCTAGCCGCTCCACGGCATGTGGGATCTTCCCGGACCGGGGCACAAACCCGTGTCCCCTGCATCGGCAGGCGGACTCCCAACCACTGTGCCACCAGGGAAGCCCCTTGTTTTGTTTTTTATTTATTTTTTGGCTGTGTTTGGTCTTTGTTGCTGGGCACAGGCTTTCTGCCCTTGTTGTGGCGAGTGGGGGCTACTCTTCGTTGCATTGCACGGGCTTCTCATTGTGTTGGCTTCTCTTGGTGCAGAGCATGGGCTCTAGGCGTGCGGGCTTCAGTAGTTGTGGCATGCGGGCTCAGTAGTTGTGGCTCTTGTGGCCCTCAGGCTTAGTTGCTCCACAGCATGTGGGATCTTCCCTAACCAGGGATCGAACCCGTGTCCCCTGCATTGGCAGGTGGATTCTTAACCATTACGCCACCAGGGAAGTCCCTTTATTTTATTTTTATTTATTTATTTTGGCTGTGCCGTGTCTTAGTTGCGGCATGCGGGATCTTCATTGCAGCATGAGGGCTTCTTAATTGTGGCATGCGAACTCTTAGCTGCAGCATGCATGCAGGATCCAGTTCCCTGACCAGCGATAGAACCTGGGCCCCCTGCACTGGGAGTGCTGAGACCCACCCACTGGACCACCAGGGAAGTCCCTCTGGCTAGCTTTAGGTGTATTGTCACCACTGTTCAGGTGGCCTCTGGAGGCCACTGACTTCTTAACTTGGAGTCCATCCCTTTTCCGGGGTGCTGCCACTGCTCTTTCCTTCCCATGCCTTCTAGTGGCTCTCTCAGGAAGGTTCTTTCTTTAGCTTCTGAAATGCTCAGTTCTAATGATATTTGTTAAACCAAGAAGATTGACCTACTCAAGTTCGATGACTACAAATCCTTTCTCAGTCAAATTGTGAATAGGGACCAGGTATTCCAAGTAGTTCTCATTTTATCCCTTAGAATCCCTCCAATCCCAGTTGGTTTTTGCAATATAAATCACTGCAGTTTAACATCAAAAAAATACTTTAAACATCTAACAAGGTGCTTGCTAAGACAGAGATAAAATGGAGTGTCCACTGAAGGGGTAGCTGAAAACGCTAGCCTCTCCTATGTGCCTAGTTGATTACTTAGCAGGTGAGAAGTGAGGGCAGAGTGAACATTCTTCTGGGAGATCTCATGGTGACGGAATCAAATTAAGAGGCAAAATTACTTGCATACCTCACATTTTCACCTTCTGAGACAATTGACTGCTTGCGTGGCACCATTAAAACTAGTTTTCTTAAGGGTTCTATAAGTAAGGGGATGTCTCATCTCAGTAATGTTTAATCTATATAGAATATAAATATCACGCTTGAGCTGGTTACTAGGGTGAAATCACAATGAGCTATAAATTGAAAGTCTTGACTAATATTGATTCAGTGGAAGTTGTATTCACAATTTCTCCCTTTCCATAGTACCTGTCACTATTGAGATAGACCACTAGTTCAGTCATTGACATTGTCAAAGTTAAAGGTGCACTGTATCTAGAGAAAAGAATGCCTTGTCGGGCTTCCCTGGTGGCGCAGTGGTTGAGAGTCCGCCTACCGATGCAGGGTACACGGGTTCGTGCCCCGGTCCGGGAAGATCCCACATGCTGCGGAGCGGCTGGGCCCGTGAGCCATGGCCGCTGAGCCTGTGCTCCGCAACAGGAGAGGGCACAACAGTAAGAGGCCCGTGTACCACAAAAAAAAAAAAAAAAAAAGAATGCCTTATCATCAAAGGAAACCTGGTAAACCTATTTTCTTCTTTCTTTATAGATTTACGTGGACATTTGCTCTGCTGCCATTGTTCTTGTAATTTCATCCATCACAATAGAAGCTAGTGAAAGGATATAAAAAGCTTCTCAGTGTCTTGATACAGAGATTTTTATTTGTGATTACTTTCCTATGAAAAGGAAAAATCCTACCTGGAAGACCTAAGGTACTAGCAAATCTTAAGCAGAGGGCAAGGTTCCTTGCAAGCAGAGGAAGGTCCTATGGGGACAGGATCTGAGGTTGCACATCCACACGGGCACATGGAGTTAAAGCCAATACTTACTTCAGCATTTTTTGCTGAGCCATAGGCTCTGTTCTCTGACCCAGGCCTGAGACAGGCTTATACCAATCTAATTGCTTTGGCTCCAAACCTTCTTAAAACTGCAAGTCTTCCAGATTGCTATACCTCTTAGCTTTCCACTAAGAGCTTATATATATATATATATATATATATATATATATATATATATACTTTTTTTTTTTTTTTTTTTGCTACCCTGTGAGAACATGTATCTCAGGGAAAACTGAGGCAAATGCCTGGGGGTTTTGCCATAGTAGGGTAATGGGATCACACACGCCAGAATTAAATTATTTTATCTCCAGTTAAGAACTGGAGAAAAAGTCTGTATTTTAAATCGTGTACCTTGGAGAAAAATGCAGTTGCTGTTGAAGAGTAGATCGATTATTAAGTGTGGTACCAATGCTATTTTGGTTGCATCTACAATGAGAAGATCATTTCCAGGAATATCATACGCTTCGCTTCAGTCAACCCCAGCCCCAATCCTTCCTCTGAGGCAGAAATAATAGTGCTGAGCATAGGGGGGAGGAGGGCTGGATTGTGGGGCAGGGAAATAGATTGTTACAGGGACATAAGGATAAAAACAGCAGGTGTTTTTCAAAGCTGACTCCTAAACCAGTTAATTTTGGTTCATTAATGTTGATAAAGGCAGCTCTCCTCTTTGCAGAATGGATAGAACACAGCAGGGAACTTTCCATTCATTCTGAAAATGTCTTTGATTTTTCTTGTGAGTAGAACCCTCTCTCGGGCTGTTTGAATATGCCCTGTGATGTGATAAGGGGCAGAGTCCGGGAATTCCTCTCTCTCTTACTTGGCTCTCCCACTTCCTTCCCATCTGGGCTCAAGACCTGCTTTGCTGGAAAGCTTCACTTCGTTAACCTTGAGCACCCAATCAAGCAGTTGCGTCTCTGAGATGTCCTTCTACCACCAGGGCAACAGCCTTTTAAATTTCTTTCCTTGTTTCCTATAGTTTGTGAGCCAAGACACACAGAACTGCTAGATCCACATCCAGTCCCTTCTGGGCAGTTTGTTTTTTTGGAAACAATTTTATTGAGATAGAATTCACAATTAGCCCATTTAAAGTGTTTAATTCAATGGCAGACAGTTCTTCTTTCCTTGCAGCCCCTGCTCTGCTTCCACACTCTCTCCTTCCTCCAGGGACAGGAATGGGTGGATGGTGGAACACAGACATGACTGGAGCTGATTCTTAGAACTTTTCTAACTAAAGCACCTGCTGGGTAAGGAATATAGGGGCACCCACTGACCCAGGGTTGGGGTCAGCTAAATGAGTAGGGCTTCCACAGGAAGCTGGCATACACTGTAGTACAGGGGGAAAGCAGCGCCAAGATCTCTGCCAGGATGCCAACCAGTTAACAAAATTGAAGTGGTTTTTCAGAAAGAGCCTGGATTTCTCAAGTTGGTCAATTCCTGCCTCAGTATATGCACCCACTGATACTGCCAGTTCAGCTCTCAGAGAACATTTATTTATTTTAAATTTATTTATTTTATTTTTGGCTACATTGGGTCTCTGTTGCTGTGCGCAGGCTTTCTCTAGTTGCGGCAGGCGGGGGCTACCCTTCGTTGCGGTGCACGAGCTTCTCATTGCGGTGGCTTCTCTTGCTGCGGAGCACAGGCTCTAGGCGTGCGGGCTTTGGTAGTTGTGGCACGAGGACTCAGTAGCTGTGGCTCTTGGGCTCTAGAGTGCAGGCTCAGTAGTTGTGGCGCAGGGGCTTAGTTGTTCCGTTGCATGTGGGATCTTCCTGGACTGGGGCTTGAACCTGGGTCGCCTGCATTGGCAGGTGGGTTCTTAACCACTGCACCACCAGGGAAGTCCACATTTAAAATTTTTAATAGACATGGTCAAATGTACTGAGCTTTTTTACACTCTGGAGAAATTGAAGGGAGTCATCATGACAGATACTATGAAATAGTGCATTCAGGTCCAGTCTGAAGGAATAATTGTCAACATTCAAAGATAAGCTTAGGGACTTCACTGGTGGTGCAGTGGATAAGACTCAAGCTCCGAATGCAGGGGGCCCGGGTTCGATCCCCGGTAAAGGAACTAGGTCCCACACGCATGCCACAACTAAGGAGCCTGCCTGCAACCAAGACCCGGCACAACCAACCAAATAAATAAATACATTTTTCTAAAAAAGAAGTTACATTCTAATGAAGAAACAAAAGATTAAAAACAAATGAAGTTCAAGGTTTAAAATAATTTTTTAAACTTTTTTATTATGGACAATTTCAAATAAATACAAAAGAGGAGAGACTAATATAATGAACCCTATCACCCAGCCTCAACAATTATCAACTCAGGGCCGATCTATTTCATCTATACTTCCAGTCCACTTGCCCCTGCCCTTGGTTATTCTGAAGCAGATAGCAGACATTATATCATCTCCTCCTTAAATATTTCAGGATATGAAAGCGACCTATTGAAGATGAGTTGTCTTGCAGAATGACCCACGTTCAAGATTTGTCAGATTGCTTCCTCTGGTATCGCCTGACTTGTTCCTCCCTTCCCAGGGGTGTTTGACGCTGGGTAGAGAGGAGAGTTGGTGGTGAGCCAGCATGCAAAGCAGGAGAGCCTGCAGAGACTTCGGGTTTCAGTACTGGGTCTGGTACTTACTAGGAGCTGTGGGTTCTTGAGCAAGTCTAACATTCTGAAGCCTCATTTCCCCATCTGGAAAATGAGGGTAATAGTAAGAGCCTTTTTGTGGAAAGCTGAGCATGTGGTGCCACATAGAAAGGGCTCTTGGTCACTGTAAGAAGCAAGAGACCTGGAGTGACGGTGGGCAGAAGGGTGGCCGCATCATAATGCAATATAGCAGCAGGATGGGGTGAGAGTTGCGTGAAGGTAAAGGAGGGGGGTCTTCCTGCAATGGCACCAAAACTGTATTTTGCTGTTAATGATGAAGGGTAGAAGAATATCCCACCCTAAAATACGTCACTTTGGCATAAGAATTATTTTGAGCACTTAAAAAACATCAGGTACAAAAAGGGTGCTCTGACCTCCCCCTTTTCTTTCTAAAAGCAGGAGATAAAACCCCAATTTGAAAGATGTCTTCCCTGTACCATGAGGAAAGTACCATTCTTATCATCAAGGACAGAAGGTGAAGCTGAGAAAATTCTGTATAAACAGACTTTGTTAAAATAATTCTTATCTTCCTTTAGCCTCCCCATATATTTTACTTTTCTACAGTTGCCTCTCTTTGTTCAACCTTGTATAAAAGGATTTAGGGGGCTTCCCTGGTGGCGCAGTGGTTAAGACTCCGCCTGCCAAGGCAGGGGACACAGGTTTGAGCCCTGATCCGGGAAGATCTCACATGCTGCGGAGCAACTAAGCCCGTGCGCCACAACTACTGAGCCCACGTGCCATGACTACTGAAGCCTACGCAGCTAGAGCCTGTGCTCCACAACAAGAGAAGCCACTGCAATGAGAAGCCTGTGCACCGCAAGGAAGAGTAGCCCCCGCTCACCAAAACTAGAGAAAGCCCAAGCACAGCAACGAAGACCCAAAGCAGCCAAAAATAAAAAAATAATTAACAAACAAACAAAAAAAGTGTTTAGAGTTGCTGAAGGACCCTGAACACATCCAATCGTGCAGTGCAAAGTGATGGAGGAATCCATGTTCAATCCAGATTCAGCAGTATATGGGTCACAAGTTTTCACTGAATTTTTGATGTTTCAGGTTACTTTTTGTGATTGGTCACATTTTCAGATAAATCAATTCACTTGTCTGATTTGTATTTATTTACAACCCAGAAGTGAGAATGAGCATGACCTGCTTGGGCTGGTGGAGGCACACATGAAGTGAGATTTTTTCCAGTGTCATGATTGAGCCATCTACCACCCTTGCATCATCTCATTCAATCCTCACATCACCCCTTTGATGGAAACATGTTATCTCCATTCTAGGGATGAGAAAATGGAGGCCCAAAGAGGTTAAGGAACTTGTTTGTTCCAAGTCACTTAGCAAATAAGTTGTACAGCCAGGATTTGAACCTAGAGACAGCCCTTAGAACCATTGTGGACTTTATTGTAAGGACAATTTGTAATTGTAGATCCTTAGCCACTTTAGGTTCTTGAACTGGGGAACGACTTGATGAAACTGAAGAAAAGGAAGAGCTGTCCAGTGGCATAATACAGGATTCACAGAGGAAAAAACTGGAGTGCAGAGATCAGATAGGAGGTTGTGGCAGCAATGCAGGCCCTGGAGACAGAGTGACTAGGGTTTGGAACTAGAAAATCTGGTTCTAGCCTTGTCTCTACAGTGATGCTGCTGGTTGGGGAACCTCGGGCAAGTTACAGCCACATCTCTGAAGCCGTGTTAGTCCTCCCCAAATAATGGGCTTATAAATTGAGACAAGAAAATCTCTTTCAAACTCTAAAATTCTGCCTGATGTCTTTAAAATATAATGCAGTTTAAAGATTTATATTTGAAGACCCTAAATATCATCCAGAATCCAGAAAAGAAATTAAATGTAATAATTCTCAACATAAATATTTTTTTCAAAGTTCAAAGGAAGAAAATTGTTTTTAAGAATGCTTTTTAAACCAGATTATATTGAGACAAGCCAATCATCTCTGCATCTTATTTTTTTCTTTGTTTAAAAAAAATGACTTGAGGGGACTTCCCTGGTGGCGTAGTAGTTAAGAATCTGCCTACCAATGCAGGGGACACGGGTTCGAGCCCTGGTCCCGGAAGATCCCACCTGCCATGGAGCAACTAAGCCCGTGCACCACAGCTACTGAGCCTGTCCTCTAGAGCCTGCAAGCCACAGCTACTGAAGCCCACGTGCCACAACTACTGAAGCCCGCGCACCTAGAGCCCGTGCTCCACAACAGGAGAAGCCACCACAATGAGAAACTTGCGTGCCACAACTAGAAAAAGCCCGTGCGCCACAACTAGAAAAAGCCCGCGCGCCACAACTAGAAAAAGCCCACGCACCACAACTAGAAAAAGCCCGCACGCAGCAACGAAGACTCAACACAGCCAAAAATAAATAAATAAATTTATTAAAAAAAAAAAGACTTGGGTATTGTTGCAGTAGTGGTTGATGATATTAAAATCAAATAAGAATATTACTCTTGAAACAAATGAAATGATTTAAACCTATCTAAGATATTTTATGAAAATATACCTAGGAGAACAAACTGTATTGTCATCAAATTAATTTGCTTTCTTTTTTTTTTTTAACATCTTTATTGGAGTATAATTGCTTTACAATGGTGTGTTAGTTTCTTCTGTATAACAAAGTGAATCAGCTATACATATACATACATTCCCATATATCCTCCCTCTTGCATCTCCCTCCCACACTCCCTATTCCATCCCTCTAGGTGGACACAAAGCACCGAGCAGATCTCCCTGTGCTATGCGGCTGCTTCCCACTAGCTATCTATTTTACATTTGGTAGTGTATATATGTCCATGCCACTCTCTCACTTCGTTCCAGCTTACCCTTCCCCCTTCCCGTGTCCTCAAGTCCATTCTCTATGTCTGAGTCTTTATTCCTGTCCTGCCCCTAGGTTCATCAGAACCTTTTTTTTTTTTTTCAGATTCCATGTATATGTGTTAGCATACGGTATTTGTTTTTCTCTTTCTGACTTACTTCACTGTATGACAGACTCTAGGTCCATCCACCTCACTACAAATAACTCAATTTCGTTTCTTTTTATGGCTGAGTAATATTCCATTGTATATATGAGCCACATCTTCTTTATCCATTCATCTGTCGATGGACATTTAGGTTGCTTCCATGTCCTGGCTATTGTAAATAGAGCCGCAATGAACATTGTGGTACATGAGTCTTTTTGAATTATGGTTTTCTCAGGGTATATGCCCAGTAGTGGGATGGCTGGGTCTATGGTAGTTCTATCTTTAGTTTTTTGAGGAACCTCCATACTGTCCTCCATAGTGGCTGTATCAATTTACATTCCCACCAACGGTACAAGAGGGTTTGTTTTCTAAGCTCAAATTTAATTTAAAATATGATATTTCTTCAGCTGGTTCAATCAACAGATTTTAAAGGGATTTTAGATAGAGAACATAGGAAATAAATATAGTAGCGTTGAAATGAATAATTAACAAAATAGTTGTTCTGTGTTCTGCTGCCTGTGACGCTTCTAGAAGCCAGGCTCTTCACTCTGCTAGCAACTGCAAACTTTTCTCCGTCCTCATATCCTATAACAAATCCATTTCCAAGCCCTGCTGAGTTCTTGGTCTCTGTGTTTCTCAGAAATAACCCTTCCTCATCTACAAAGATTTAGGGGTGGGGTTCCCATTCCTTGGTTGCAGAAGTGGCCTTCTCCTGAGGGCAAATGGCTCTTCCTGAGATAAAGTTGGTTCTATTATTAAAACCTTCAGGGATCCCATTATCTTGTAGGATGAAATCTAAATTCTACAGTGGAGATCCCCATCCTTTCAGCCAAGCAAATGCATTAGCTTTTTTACAGACTTTAGTCCTCCACACCTGAGATTTTGCTACTCGGCAGGCTCTCCTCCTTCTCTCTGCCAGTTTATGACCATCACCTTCTTTGATTCTGTCTTGAAACATTTCATTCAGAATGTTTTCCTGGGTTAGTAGATATTTAGCAAGTAAACAACTTCCGTTTTTGAGTTTTTAATCACATTAAGTGCATTTAAGATAAATTATCCAAGTCTAGGGATAATATCCAAGTCTAGGGAAAAACAACTTATAGAGATTTTCATTCTTTAAGAAATCACCCAACAAGGAAATATATTCAATATCTTGAAAAAACCTTTAATGGAAAATAATCTGAAAAAATTATAGACATATCATCTATCTATATCTATATATAACTGAATCACTTTGCTGTAACTTGGAACATTGTAAATCAACTTTACTTCAGTTAAAAGGAAAAAAGCACACAAAAAAATCACCCAGAGTGATTTTACTTTGTGAGGAGACAGCACTTCAATTTTTAGGTGTATGCTTTTTCGCTAGGAATCCACATTAGAATCAGAGCAAAACGACTCTTGATGGTGACCTCTAGTGGGCAGGGGACAATCCTACGAAATTATGAAAAGTGAAGGGCAAAGTAAAACCTCTCTCAAGGAACCAGCTGGGTTTACTCTGAGGTCAGAAGACCGCATCCACTCCATCCCACCCCACTCTTATTTTTTATTCCAGTACTTGTTTTACATTTAACATAGCTTGCCTTACAACTCACCTGTTTCGCCTCTGGCGGGTACTGCGCGGGCAGGGCTGCCTGTATCGGGTGCCGTGTGAATTGCTGGGAGCAATTTAAAATAATCCCTGCCAAATGGAGCCCACTCCCAGAGCATCGAGCAGTGCCCAGGGCAATTCGCTCTGCAGAGCCTTAAAGGGCTCTTCAAGCTCCGAGGGCCGGTGCTGCAGCCGACTTGGAGGTGCATGGGGGAAATCAAGACATTATGAAAAGGAGGAGGCAGACGAAGGCAATGCGAAATTCTGTTCTTGCCGGTGGCAAGGCAATTCTCCCCAGACTTTCACGCCACTCCGCAGGAAGCGTCACGAGAGGGTCCAGCGGCGCTACACTTCGGCGCTCTTTTAGGACCCGCGCCCCAGAAAGCGGGGGCTGGAGCCGCTCCCCTCCGAGACAGGGCAGGCGGGAAGGCGGCACCGAGACTGGGTGCTGGGATGTGTGGCCGCCTTCGGAGCACGCGGTACGTAAGTCTCCGCGCCGGGAGAGGAAGAACAAAGTCGGCAAGAAAAGAATTGCTGGGGTGCCTTGTCTGAGAAATCCTTTGGGGCGGTCTCAGAAACCGAGCTGGGCTCCGAATAGCTTCTGAAAAAGCTCTCCCAACGCCGTCTGTCCCCGCCCCTCATATCCCGCACCCCAGTCCTCACTCCTCCTTACCTTCCTGTCGCCTCCCTTTGGGGGCCGTTAAAAGGGCCCTTGGAGACTCCCCAAGTCATCCCGATGGTCCGGGGCGGGACGCCGGCGCCGAGACCCCGGCCGCGGGGCTTTGCTACCCCTTCCACCCGGGGCTCCAGGCTCGGCGCATCCCTGCTCCGCAGACCCCTCCTGGCCACTGGGGGCGGGAGCGGAGGGGGAGGACGGCGTCACGAGGCGGGGAGCCCGAGGTCCAGGGAGGGGCGCCGGGGAATCCCAGCCCGAGCGAGGTGAGGGCGCGGATGGGAAGAGGAGGGCGGCGCGTGGAGGGAGGTGAGCAGAGCGGAGCCAGGAGGCAAGGAGGGGGAACCGCGAGGAGGCCCCGCCCCCGCCTCTCGGAGCCGGCTCTTCGCCGCCTCCGAGCCCGCTCACTTTACCTCTTGCCTCTGGACGGTGGCGGGGCGCTAGCTGGAGCCGCGGCCGGAGGGAGCGCCAGGGACCCGGAGACATCCAGCGCCAGCGCCTCCTCTCGGCACGCACGCCCCCCAGGGGGGAAAGCGCCGCCGCCTTGAAAGGGCACCCCGGCCTCGGAGGGGGCATCCCTCAGACGCGAGGGGCGGCGGCGCTGGCAGCTTCGTTCTCGGCCCGTGGGGCGCAGCGCTGGCGCCAGAGGGGACTCCCCGGCCACCTACAGGTACTGCCGTGCTGAGGGAGCGTCGCTAGCAGCCACGCCGGACTGCCAAAGAGGCTAGAGCCGAGGGGCTCCCGGGCCAGCGAAGGGCAGCAGCGGAGCACGGAGGGAGAGCCGGCGGGACAGCCTGCGGGGCCCGACGGCGCGCTCCCCGGTCGGCCAACGGCAGGCAGGCCCCGCGCGGCGGCCGGGGGGGCGGCGGCGGCGCCGTCGGGCTTCGGGGCCTCTGGGCTGCCAGCCATGACCTACAGGCGCAGCGGGGCGGCCTCGGTGGTGCTGAACGTGGGCGGCGCCCGGTACTCGCTGTCCCGGGAGCTACTGAAGGACTTCCCGCTGCGCCGCGTGAGCCGGCTGCACGGCTGTCGCTCGGAGCGCGACGTGCTCGAGGTGTGCGACGACTACGACCGCGAGCGCAACGAGTACTTCTTTGACCGGCACTCGGAGGCCTTCGGCTTCATTCTGCTATACGTGCGCGGCCACGGCAAGCTGCGCTTCGCGCCGCGGATGTGCGAGCTCTCCTTCTACAATGAGATGATCTACTGGGGCCTGGAGGGCGCGCACCTCGAGTACTGCTGCCAGCGCCGCCTCGACGACCGCATGTCCGACACCTACACCTTCTACACGGCCGAAGAGCCGGGCGCGCTGGGCCGCGACGAGGCGCGACCCGGCGGTGCCGAGGTGGCCCCCTCCCGGCGCTGGCTGGAGCGCATGCGGCGGACCTTCGAGGAGCCCACGTCGTCCCTGGCCGCGCAGATCCTGGCCAGCGTGTCGGTGGTGTTCGTGATCGTGTCCATGGTGGTGCTGTGCGCCAGCACACTGCCCGACTGGCGCGCCGCGGCGGCCGACAACCGCAGCCTGGATGACCGGAGCAGGTACTCCGCCGGCCCTGGGAGGGAGCCCTCCGGGTAGGACGCACTGCTTCTTTGCCCGTCCTGTCCGTCCTGTCGAGTCTGTCCGTCCCGTCCGTCGGTCCAGTCTCCGTCCTGTTTGCCTCCGGGAGGCCAAGCCAGGCCGGGTTCTGGGCCGAGCGCGGCCACAGGCGCGGCGAGCCAAGGGGTGGGTTGGTCCTCACTACCCCTCACCCCACCCCGCTTTCCCCAGCTCTAGCCGGCTCTGGTACGCCCACTAGACGCCCCTCCTGAGGGCGAATCGCCAGCCTTGGGGAGACGCAGATAGAGATGAACAAGCCTCCCATGTTTGTAGTTTACTTTTGAGCAAATTAGCAACCGGTTAATTAGATTTCTCTAAACTTTTATCGTTAGTATTCAACAATTTAACCTTGGACTAAGAGCAGTTTGAATTATTTGCCAATTTCTGACGGTGTTTGAAAAGATGAAGTCTTGTTATCATGGTGTGGTCTGCTGTACACTGCCCACACACTCTATATACTCTGCATAACATTAGTTGTAATGGAATTTTTATAAAGGAGACTAATTTAGCGATAGACTCTAAATAATGGTTGTCCGTGCCCTTTTCCTCTTCTTTTCCTACCAAGTATGGAGTTAGCAAAGCACCTGTCCACCGTTTGTTACCAAAGATTCACACTGTAACTTCCGGAAGATCTTCAGGCTGGGGAGGGAAAAAACCATGGGAAACTGCCCCTAAGTTCAGAAACAGTATCCAGTATTTAATGGTTTTTCTTTTCACTTTAGTAGGATGAAAGGAAAATATTTTGATCTTTCTTTTGATAGTGCTTACCTTTCAATAGTGATAGCATACTTCTGTTTTTAGTACTAGTGAGTTTATTTTGCATATTTGGTGGGAGGAATAAACAGTAAAGTTGGGCTTTCAAGGGAGACAGCCTCTTTGGGCACAAACACAAAATTGTATCATGTGTTTTACCTTGGATCCTCTTTTAAGATTCACTCTCCATTCATTTTAAAAATTTGGTTGCTTGCCTGGTAATCTTTTCCTGATAGACATGTGCATGGTTCCACTGGTGCTATGTGCGTTGATACTGGAGTGGATTACTTCCACATAATATTCTTCCTTTGGAGAGTAAAGATTTTTATTTAAATTTAGGAAGTAAATAAACTATCTGGGACCATGGAGTCCATTACTGATATGCTATCTTGACATGAAATCTAAGACACATGCTTTGAAAGGAAATTAATTAGAAAACTCATTTTGTTTAATGTATTAGTTTCTGAGTTTTCAATTTACAGATAAGAATTACTTATTTGGTACTCCATCAGTACAATGAAATTAATTTATGTACTTATGAAAGAAATGAGAGACATGAATAATAATTTTAGGGGGAAAGAGAGAAAGAAACCAAAAAGGGAAGAGACAGATGGAAAAGAGGAAGACTGCAAAAGAAGTGAAGGAAGAAGATAAATGTTTAATTTGTGTATATGTATTTTATGTATGTATATAATTATTCACGTCAGAACTGTTTCCTAGATACGCAGATATTTCAGGCAGAGACATGTTTTTCTTGGCTTAATGGCCCAGTTTTAAGCTTCACTCTGAGTGTAGGTATATGAAAACCATTATCTGTAATCCCAAACAGATAAACTGAGGGATGACTGAATGACTTGAGGAGGCTGCACATTACAGAGGGAGCCTCCCACAGGCCCCCTCCAACAGACAACTAAGGTGGTACTTTGAGAATAGTGTCTCAAACCCTGTTTGCTTGTGGTTGCTGAAATTAGTCTTCCTAAAACATCTTTCTGAGCATATTCTGATCATCTCCCAAATGAAGTCGGGACTTCTCTCTTGGCCTTCAAGGCTCTTTACCTTTGGTTTGTTTTGTTTTGTCTTGTTTTGTTTAGCCGTGCTGCGTGGCTTATAGGATTTTTAGTTCCCCGACCAGGGATCGAATACTGGCCCTTGGCAGTGAGAGTGTGGAGTCCTAACCACTGGACGCCAGGGAATTCCCCAAGGCTTTTAAAAATTTTTTTATTTATTTAATTTATTTATTTTTGGCTGCATTGGGTCTACATTGCTGCACTCAGGCTTTCTCTAGCTGCGGCCAGCGGGGTTTACTCTTTTTTTGTGGTGCGCGGTCTTCTCATTGCGGCGGCTTCTGTTGTTGCGGAGCACGGGCTCTAGGCATGCAGGCTTCAGTAGTTGTGGCTTGTGGGCTCAGTAGTTGTGGCTTGCGGACTCTAGAGCACAGGCTCAGCAGTTGTGGCGCCCAGGCTTAGTTGCTCCGTGGCATGTGGACCAGGGCTCGAACCCGTGTCCCCTGCATTGGCAGGCAGATTCTTAACCACTGGGCCACCAGGGAAGTCCCTCCCCAAGGCTTTTTGCCCGTTAACCACAATCTGCCTTTGTTGACTTACCCACTGTAATTTGCAAGCGTCTTTTGAGTATCCGCTGTGTTCAAGGTACTCTCGGTATTCCAAATATTGTAACATTTTTGGGTGAGAAAACCGTGTCAAGCTGGCAACTGATGTAGGAATCAGAGGCACAGTTGATCAACAATTGGGTTGAGTTGTTCTGGGAAGGTCTCAAGGTGGGAGAGGATGGAAACAAGCTGCCTTTGGAAGGTTGCAGAGGTTGTGCACTGCCCAACACTGGCAGGTGGTATCATTTATGTAAACTACAGTGTTTGAAACCTGTACAACCATGTGTACCCCACCTGGGAACAAAATACGGAGATTTTCCGGGTAATAGGAACATCTAGGGCCTAGGCATGACATTTGTATATTACGTTTAGGGAGTGTGAGTCCAGTGATGGAGTGAGAGATGGAGACAGGGCAATGTTAGAAGGCCTGGAATGAGAGGGAGAATAATTTTATTTTGCAGGCAGTGGTTAGCTGTTGGCAGGTTTGGGGTGAGTGGATCATGAGTATAAAGTAACAAATGTCATGAGTTGTACACCATAAATTGGAGATGGTGGAGACTGGAAATAGGAGCATTAATTTGGAGATTTTTGCAGAGGGAGGGAATGAGAGCTTGGATTGCTTTGAGGTTGGTGAGAATGGAGATGAAATGACAACTCTGGGAGATAGTAGGAAGAATCAAAATAAATCCAGGGCATTGGAAGGATACAGGCTCAGGGACTGAGTAAGTGGATTTCCAGGAGCTAGGAGCACTCCCTGCCACCTGCAGGCTCCATTTGTCCAGACCAGCCTGTTCACTTGTTTCTGAACCACCTGGATGTCCCTTACTGTGCAGTCAGTCCCTTGCCTATTGAAATTAGATCATCCATCAAGCCCAACTCTGATTCTGTTTCCCTTTTGAAGCGTTTCCTGACTACCCTAGTAGATGTGATATTTCCTCCTGAGTTTCTTGAGAGACTGCTTACTTGTGTGACTCATTTGGCAGCTGTAATATCCTTCCTAGCATGGTGGTTATTTTTTTATATAACCATGTCTTAGCCACCAAACTAGATGAGATGAAAAGCCCTAGAAGGCATCTAAATTCTCTTATATTGTACTATTTATTATGATAGCATCTTTTAGAAAAAACTATTATTCAGGCACGATAAATATCTATTGTTTATCTTACATTTCAAAATATAACCTTCCAGGAATGTATCTTCTCTTGCGTAGATTGAAGAGCTCTGTGGGTTAAGGCTGAGGCATTCAGGTGCTGGAACTCTTAGTTGAGGAGAATGGGGTCCTGTGCTAGGATGAGAAAAAAGCCTGTTAAGTCAGGGAGTCATTATTTATCAAGTACTTACTGTGCAAAAGGAATAAAGATAAGAATATATGGTTTGGGCACTTCCCTGGCGGTCCAGTGGTTAAGACCTGACCCTTTCACTGCCAGGGTGGGTTCAATCCCTGGTGGGGAGCTAAGATCCGGGAACTAAGACCCCGTAAACCACTCTGCGCAGCCAAAAAACAACAACAGAAAATCCCAAGAACTGCTCAGTTCTTTTATGCAGCTGCATGACGTTCCATGGTATGAACGTCCTATAATTTCTGGACACTTAACATTGTTTCTTGTCTGTAGGGAATGCTGTAGTGAATATCCTTGTACATGTACATAATTTTGCTTTCATGAAAGTATATCCATAGGATAAATGCCTGAAAGTAAGTCATTGGGTCAAAGGACATTTGTACTTGCCTTTTAAAAAATTATATATATATAATTTTTAAAATTTTTATTGAAATATAATTGATTTACAATGTTGTGTTAGTTTCAGGTATACAGCAAAGTGATTCAGTAACATATATATGTATTCTTTTTTAGATTCTTTTCCTTTATAGTTATTACAAGATACTGAATATAGTTCCTAATGCTACAGTAGGTCCTTGCTGGTTATCTACTCCATATTTTGTACTTGTCATTTTCATAGATAATTCCAAATTGCTCTGCAAAAAGTTGTATCAATTTATACTCCCACCAGCAGTGTGTGAGAGACCATGTTTTTTCATACTCTACAAAGCGTTATTACACTTTTGATTTTTTTTTTTTAGTTATTTCTGAGATACATATTTTAAAGTAATAACTAGAAGTATGACTTATAACATACCTATACTTTTGATTTTTTATCATGCTGGAAGGTGAAAAATGGTGTCTAGTAGTTTTAATTTATTTTTGCCTTGAGTAAAAATGTGCATCTTTACATATATTTAGGACTCACTTATTTTACTTTTCAGTGAGCTGTGTAAATTTTGGCGATGACTTTCTTAGTTGGCGATTTTTAGAAAGAATTAAGAAATTAGCTCTTTGTTAATGACATGAGTTGCAAATATTTTGTTCTCTAATTTAGGACCCCATTCAAAGAAAACTACAGGGACTTCCCTCGAGGCACAGTGGTTAAGCATCCGCCTGCCAATGCGGGGGACACGGGTTCGAGCCCTGGTCTGGGAAGATCCCACATGCCGCAGAGCAACTAAGCACGTGTGCCACAACTACTAAGCCTGCACTCTAGAGCCTGCGAGCCACAGCTACTGAGCCCAAGTGCCACAACTACTGAAGCCCGCATGCCTAGAGCCCGTGCTCCACAACAAGAGAAGCCACTGCCATGAGAAGCCCCTGCTCACTGCAACTAGAGAATGCCTGCGCACAGAAACGAAGACCCAATGCAGCCAAAAATAAAAATTAAAAAAAAAAAAAAAAAAAAAAGCCTCTGTGCTCCCAATGCAGGGGGCTTGGGTTTAAAAAAATAATAAATAAATAAATAAATAAAAATAAAACATGGACCAGATATAAATAAGTTGTGCCTTTTACTTTTTGGTCCCTCAGTTTTCTCAGCAGCAGTGTTCTTTTTTTTTTAAACTTTTAAAAATTAATTAGTTAATTAATTTTATTTTTGGCTGTGTTGGGTCTTGCGGCACGCGGGCTTTCTCTAGTTGCGGCGAGCAGGGGCTACTCTTTGTTGTGGTGCATGGGCATCTCACTGCGGTGGCTTCTCTTGTTGTGGAGCATGGGCTAGGTGTGTGGGCTTCAGTAGTTGCAGCGGGTGGGCTCAATTGTTGTGGCTCACAGGCTCTAGACCGCAGGCTCAGTAGTTGTGGCGCACGGCCTTAGTTGCTCCGCGGCATGTAGGATCTTCCCGGACCAGGACTTGAACCCATGTCCCCTGCATTGGCAGGTAGATTCTTAACCACTGCACCACCAGGGAAGCCCAGCAGTGTTCTCTTTTGAGTTTTAAATCTCTTTAGCATGCAAAGCCTTGCTGTAATTTTAATCTGTTCTTTAGAAATTATTTCTAAAAGTTGCTTTGTGTTGTGAGACTTTGAGATGTAAAGATATTTAAATTTCTTTAGGTGTTATTTTAAGCCCAAGTTTAAAAAATGAAATAAAAATGAAACAGCAGGTGATAGAAATTTAAAACTCAACTGTATTATTTCTATTGCCTTTTAGGTCAATATTATATAAATTCAATAGGTTTTTTAAAGTACTTTAAAAATAAAAAGCAATATTTGAAACTGAAAGTCTCAGTGCTTTTACTTTGCAGATAAGGTGGATATTTTCAGAAACCAGTAATTAATAGATCTCTGATAGGATTGAACATAACCCAGAACCTCAGTTAAAGTCTTTTCTTTCACAGTGGACTGTTTCTTTTAATATGTGTACAGGGTTTTTCTATCTGCTGCCAATTTTAGAATTCAGTGGAAACTTCCTTTTGTTAATACCTTTTCTTTAATCAAAGTGCTTTTTTTTCTCCCTTTTGGTAAGCAAGTTATTTTAAACATTATTCTTTTTTTTTTTCAAATGAAAACTTTGCTCATTGGAAAAAAGTACGGTTCTAAGTGTTACAGAGTGAAGAGTAAACATGCCTCTTTCTCCTGCATCCTATTACCCAGTTTCTGAGTATTCTTCCAGAAATTTTCTTTGCATATATACAAATATACACACTACATATATATGAGTGTATATATGTGTATATCCACTATCCACATAATTATATATGCATATTATACAGATGTCTCTTATTTATTTATATATTTATTTATTTATTTAACTGCACCGGGTCTTTGTTGCAGCAGGTGGGCTCCTTAGTTGTGGCATGCAAACTCTTAGTTGCAGCATGCATGTGGGATCTAGTTCCCTGACCAGGGATCAAACCTGGGCCCCCTGCATTGGGAGCATGGAGTCTTATCCATGCATCACCAGGGAAGTCACTACAGGTGTCTTTTAATTTTTTTAATAAATTTATTTATTTTTTGGCTGCGTTGGGTCTTTGTTGCTGCGCATGGGCTTTCTTTGGTTGCAGCAAGCGGGGGCTACTCTTTGTTGCAGTGTGCAGGCTTCTCATTGTAGTGGCTTCTCTTGTTGTGGACCACGGGCTCTAGGCACATGGGCTTCAGTAGTTGTGGCACACGGGCTCTAGAGTGTAGGCTCAGTAGTTGTGTCGCATGGGCTTAGTTGCTCTGCGGCATGTGGGATCTTCCCGGGCCAGGGCTTGAACCCATGTCCTCTGCATTGACAGGTGGATTCTTTTTTTTTTTTTTTGCCGTACGCGGGCCTCTCACTGCCATGGCCTCTCCCGTTGCGTAGCGCAGGCCCAGCGGCCATGGCTCACGGGCCCAGCCGCTCCGCTGCATGTGGGATCTTCCCAGACCGGGGCACAAACCCATGTCCCCTGCATCGGCAGGCAGACTCTCAACCACTGCACCACCAGGGAAGCCCCCTTACAGGTGTCTTTTAAATTTATAACTGGGATCATTCTATAATCTTGTTTAGCAATTTGCTTTTTTCACTTAACATCTAGGAACTCTTTCCACATCAGTTAATATAAATCTTCCTCCTTCTTTTTAAAATTTGTGTATTATTCCATTGTATAGATGGGCCACAGTTCATTTACAAGTGTCTGTCCTATCAATTATAGTAATGGCTGTAATAGTATTTATTGAATACTTATAATGTGCTAGTCACTTGTTAAAGTTTTACAATTATTTTATCATCTAAGCCTCATAATAATCCTACAAGGTAGCACCATTGTTATCCCCATTTTATGACTGAGATTTAGATAGATTAAGTAGCATGTCAGACTCACATAGTGGTTAAGTCGTGACCTGGCATTTGATTCCCAGGTCCCTGCTCTACTCTGCTGTGGAATGGTTAGCTCGACTGTAGTTTTTCAAAAATGCAAACAGGAGTGTAGAACACAGTCTTTTCCATGTTTCTTTGCAAATTGGTATAAGTGCATATGTTGGATAAATTCCAAAGTGGAAAAATAGCTGGGGACTTCCCTGGTGGTGCAGTGGTTAAGAATCCGCCTGCCAACGCAGGGGACATGGGTTTGATCCCCGGTCCGGGAAGATCCCACATGCTGCGGAGCAACTAAGCCCGTGAGCCATAACTACTGAAGCCCGCATGCCACAACTACTGAAGCCCACATGCCTAGAGCCCCATGATCCTCAACAAGAGAAGCCACTGCAATGAGAAGCCTGCGCACCACAACGAAAGAGTAGCCCCCGCTCGCTGCAACTAGAGAAAGCCTGCGCGCAGGAACGAAGACCCAACGCAACTCAAAATAAATAAATAAATTTATAAACAAACAAACAAAAAAAAGACTTATACAATGGGCTTTTAAAACAAATTGTCCCTATTTCTCATTTAATCTGTATAATTTATTTAAATGGTGGATGTTGGTGCTTTAACATTTCTACAGCAAATGCTGTAAAGAATCATTTTTAACTTACGAGACTATTGAAAATAAAGCAAAATTTAAGCATTTTTTAAAAATGTGATTTCTTTATGCCAATCAAAATTTGTTTTCTTTGAATACAATTACCAGAAACTTAAAAAGCAGAACAAATCAATCTGTGAAATAAAGGAAATACATGTCTTACGAAGGCAGAAGAGGAAGTTATGCATAAAACCATCATAAAGTCTTTCAGGCATGTAAAAAAGTATAGATTATAGTACATCGAGCGCCTGTATACCTACCACCCATCTTAAGAAATAAAACATAAAAAGTACAGTTGAAGTCTACTAGGTGCCTTTTCCCCATTGAAATCACTTCCTTTTCCACAGATATAGCCACTTTCCTGACTTTGGTGTTATTATTTTATGCATTTAAAAACACTTTTAGGGACTTCCCTGGCAGTCCAGCGCTTAAGACTCTGTGCCCGCAATGCAAGGGGTGTGGGTTTGATCTCTGATCGGGGAACTAAGATCCTGCATGCACAGAGCGCAGCCAAAACAAACGAACAAACAAACACACACTTTTTAAAAAATTAATTTATTTTTTGGCTGCTTTGGGTCTTCATTGCTGCATGGGAGCTTTCTCTAGTTGCAGCGAGCGGGGGCTACTCTTCATTGCGGTGTGCGGGCTTCTCATTGCAGTGGCTTCCCTTGTTGCAGAGCATGGGCTATAGGGGCACGGGCTTCAGCAGTTGTGGCACGCGGGCTCAGTAGTTGTGGCTCGCGGGATATAGAGCGCAGGCTCAGTAGTTGTAGCACACAGGGCTAGTTGCTCCGTGGCATGTGGGATCTTCCTGGGCCAGGGCTTGAACCCGTGTCCCCTGCATTGACAGGTGGATTCTTAACCACTGCACCACCAGGGAAGCCCACACTTTTTTTTTTACGGGAAGCGCGTTTTAATCATTGCTTATAATTGGAATTAACGTAAACATGACAATTCTGAGTACAGCTACAAAAAAGTTCCTTAAGATAGTATGGATTCCCTGAAGAGAGATTTCTAATAGAGAAACCTGTCAGTAATCCAGGAAAGGAGGGACATACAGAATGTTCTGCCCCACAGTCTTCCAGGCTCATCCCAGAGCAAGGTGGGGCCCAGGGGAGGAGTCCAGACAGGCATAACGAGCCCTCCACTGGGATGACCCAGGCCCCAGGCCAGGGCATGTGTTGAAGGGGCGATGTGGGCCAGGCAGAAGGCCACGATTCTTCTCGTTGCCGAGTTCCACAGGGCTTCAAGCCTCTACAGGGTTTCCGCAGCTTCGGGGTGTGGGTTGGGAAGCGGCCTGGGCACTTGGAGGTGATCTGGCCGCGTGTTTTTTGGCCTCCGCTGCTGCTGGCATCTCCTGGCTATTCAGGCCCTATTGTGCCCTGCGGTGTTTGTCTTTGGCCTCTTCTTGACTGTCGCCCCATCCTGGATTAGCCACTGGCTCCTGGACGTGCGGGTCTCACCAGTGTTTTTGGCCGCTCTCCACCTGGGGACCGTCTGCATGTCCAGTGCAGGCGTGACGTGGTAGCCCACATGCACAGTAGTGCATGTTCCCGCAGAACTGGGGGCTTTGGCAGGAGGGGCGGCTCAGCGCAGGGAAGTTATCCAGAGCCCAGGCCCAGGCTTGTTCTCAGTTCAGGCCCAGTGGCATGTGGGGCTCTGGATGTGCCCTCCTCCAAGACAGCTATTCCAAGGTGTAGTATGCGGGGGCTTCCATGGCTTCAGCCTCCTCACCAGGCAGGGACGCCTAGCGGGTCTAAGCAAAGGGGTGAATCAAAAACACTTTTAATATATGCTTGTACATACATATGTATTTACACATAAAACATAGCATTGTTTTTGCATTTTTAAAACCGTTTTTAGGGACTTTCCTGGTGGTGCAGTAGTTAAGAATCCACCTGCCAATGCAGGGGACACGGGTTCGAGCCCTGGTCCGGGAAGATCCCACATGCTGCGGAGCAACTAAACCTGTGTGCCACAACTACTGAGCCTGTGCTCTAGAGCCCGTGAGCCACAACTACTGAGCCCACGTGCCACAACTACTGAAGCCCACGTGCCTAGAGCCCGTGCTCTGCAACAAGAGAAGCCACTGCAATGAGAAGCCCGTGCACTGCAATGAAGAGTAGTCCCTGCTTGCTGCAACTAGAGAAAACTTGCATGCAACAACGAAGACCCAACACAGCCCCCAAAAATAATAATAAATGAATAAATAAATAAATTATTTTTTTAAAAAAGAAAAGAATTGGGGGAGGAAAGGACTTGGGATTAGCAGATGTAAGCTATTTTATATAGGATGGATAAACAACAAGGTCCTACTATATAGCACAGGGAATTATATTCAATATCCTGTGATAAACCATAATGGAAAAAAATATTTAAAAAAGGAATGTCAGGGCTTCCCTGGTGGCACAGTGGTTGAGAGTCCGCCTGCCGATGCAGGGGACATGGGTTTGTGCCCCGGTCCGGGAAAATCCCACATGCTGTGGAGTGGCTGGGCCCGTGAGACATGGCCGCTGAGCCTGCGCGTCCAGAGCATGTGCTCTGCAACGGGAGAGGCCACAACAGTGAGAGGCCCGCGTACCGCAAAAAAAAAAAAAAAAAAAAGAATGTCAAAAAATAAAAAAATAAAAAGAGAAAGTAGAAAAAAAAAAAGAAAAGAATTGGTATCAGTTTTTATAAGATGATCATGTCTGAGGAGGATGGTCTCTAGATATCATTTCTTTTTTAAAAAATTCTTTTACTAATGCATTGCCAATGAAATTTAAAAAAGAAGGAGTAGAACCCATCGGGTAGTTGTATATGGATTGGGAACAGATCAATTCTTGCAGTGAGTTGATCTTCTTGCATCAGTATTTAGATGGATTAGTGTCTCTTTGGAGTGGAGGTGAAGGTGCTGGGGGAGATTATTGTACCTGCAGGATGAAGGGCGCCCACCTGGAGTGGAGAACACTGGTGGCCTGGATGGGCAGGTGTTGATGGGTCTGGGTTTCTGTTGCTCTCATCTCTGGGAAGTTTTTTAGTAGTGAGAACCAGAACCGCAGATTTTTGGGTCTCTCCACTTGTTATATGTAGGTTCACCTAGAACATGGTGGTTTACTGAAAACTCATTCCTCAGCATCTGGTGAAGAAAAGCTGCCCTGGTGTCCCCGACTTTGAGAGCATCTGGTAGAGATACACACAGAAATGTGGATGGTTTCTTCAGAGGCAGCCCAGAGCCAAGTTCTCGATTACAGGGTAATGAACACAAACACTGAAGCATGGTGTTGATGAAATTCTTTTCATAATTTGGCTCTGGAGAGATGATTTCTGTCTTTTCATCTGTTAGGAAAATCAAGAGACTGGTTCAGAGCGGCCATCTCTTTTTTGTTTGTTTGTTTTTGTTTTTGCGGTATGCGGGCCTCTCAGTGTTGTGGCCTCTCCCGTTGCGGAGCACATGCTCCGGACGCGCAGGCTCAGCGGCCATGGCTCACGGGCCCAGCCGCTCCGCGGCATGTGGGATCCTCCCGGACCGGGGCACGAACCCATGTCCCCTGCATCGGCAGGCGGACTCCCAACCACTGCACCACCAGGGAATCCTGGCCATCTCTTGTAATAAGATTTTGCTGGGTGGTTTTCTTTTCTTCGCTTGCCTCGAGGCATCTGCCTGGTTCCCTGCGACCCACACATCTCTCCAAGGTCCAGGATGGTGTTGAAGGTCTGCTCGGTCTTGGGCCGTCTGCTCATATCCTTGCAGCTGCAGCTCTTCTTGCCCTTCACAGCCAGCCAGTGGCAGGGTCTTGTTGAAGTCTTCTGCCACCTATCCCCCATTTCATTTCATTTCATTATTTTGTTTAATTTCATTCCCGTCATCTGCCAGTTTGGGCCCTCCATTTCTCTTGCCTGTGTCACAGCCTCCTGATTGTTCGCACCCTCCAGTCAGCCCGTAAACAGCTGCCCGCTGTATATTCCCACAGTACACTTGGCCTCTTCCCAGCTCACAGGCCTGGCAATATGCCCAACACATGGTAACCTCTTAAGAAATGCTTATTCAACAAATGAATCCACCTGTTGCCAAATCTTTAAGGGGTTCCCTTTGCCTTTAAAGCTATAACTTGACTTTGAAAATCTGTCAGCTTTGCCATAAGGCTTCAGTGTTGCCATAAGGCTTCCAGCCATAAATCCTACAATCACGCCTCTCTCCACTGCACATCTCACTTGGCAGCCCAGTGAGGATCCTTGTTCTCTGCGTACTATGCATTCAGTTGTGAGAGTTAAATGAATTAATATGTATACATTTACAGAAAAATGCTTGGTACTTGAGTAAGTACCTAATGTATGTTTTTGTTTATTTTCATTACTGATCTAGAGTACAAGATAAAAATATATGAGTGGTATGGATTTTTTCTTTCTGTAAGGTAATTAAAATACATAAGAAAAAAATCAAGTTTTTTTTTGTTTGTTTGATTCCTGCCTTTTTCCCCCATTGAACTTGTGGAGAAAGCTTTTATAAGGACATGAAAGAGACTGTAGAGAATTTGGTGGACAGTGATGTAGTTTGTTGGAGATTTTTATTACACCATGTATCATCACACTGCATAGGCCTGCTAGAAATGCCTCATACGTTCAAGCCTGAAAGCTTGGGGTAGGAAGGGTGCAACTTTTCTTTTTGTGCTACTCCTGGGGCTGGGCTGGTTGATTCAAGCCACTGACAACTTCATCATGGTGATTGATCTTCTAGTTGGGCATGCGTTTCACTTTTTCTTTAAAATTTTTCTTAATTGGAAAAATAATATGTGCACATGGTAAATCATTTAACAGCACAAAAGGTAATAAAATAGAACGTGAGTTTCCATCCTGCGGTCAGGCTCCCTCCCTAGAGGCAGTAACTGATATTAACAGTTTCTTAAGTATCCTTCCGATATACGCAGACACACACGCACACACACAATTAGAGCATAATATATGTACTGGTCTGCACCTGTAGATCTTGAAGACTGTTTCACATCAAAGCTCAGGAATGCACCTTAACTCTTTTTCGTGGCTACATGGCATAAGGTAGAGTCATAAAATTTCCAATGTCAATTTCATATGGTTCAACCTAATAACTTTAGGAAATACATTTATGTAATCAATCTCCTCTGGATAGATGTTTATATATATTTTTATCCTTGGGTATTACAAACAGTGGATCTCATTGTGCATATTCTTATGTAAATATGCAAGTGTGTTTGTAGGATAAATTCCTAGAGTAGGTGGCTGGGTTTCATGTGCGGTATAAAGCTTGATAGGTTCTGCCAATTGCTCTTTTAAGTGGTTGTACTAGTTTATGCTACAGCCAGCAGTGTGTGAGAATATAGGCAGAATTCTTGGGAGAAGAGAGAATGAAAGGATGGAGCTTTCATTCTTGCCTTCTCTTTGCACTCAGGAAAACACTGACATGATCTCCTTTTGAGTGTGAAGGGAAGACTACAAGCCCAGAGATGGTTTGTAATAATGATAATTATAGACACGATTTATTGAGCACTTACTATTATTTCATATTAATTCATTTAATTCTTAAGACAATCTGAGAGATAGGTCTTACTGTTATTCTCATCATTTAACCATTGAGGAAGATTCAGGAAGAGAGATTAAATAGCTTATTCATGGTTTCACAGCAAGTTACAAGTGGAGAAGGGCTCCTTGCTTCAGGAGCCTCCTATCTTCTCCCCTTCGTTGGACAGTTTCATGTACGTATTTTTATTTTGGGTAAAAAATACATAACATAAAATTTACCATCTTGCAAATCTGAAACTGTGTTAAGAACCAGCAGTACGAAAAATGCTACTCTAACACGTAAACCATGGAGACTAAGAGTTTGACATATTCAATAGTAACAATGAACATTGTCATAAAAATCATTAGCATTTTCAGATGTTCCTTAGTGCTTCAAAGCCCAGTAGATCCGTGTTTTATTACCTGTGCCACTGCAATTTCTTAGTTGTGTGATCTTGGAAAAGATGTTTGACTTTCTAACTTCAGTTTTGTAATCTGTAATATGGAGATATTAGGGGAAATACCC
The DNA here is from genome assembly GCF_005190385.1 of Monodon monoceros. Taxonomy (NCBI): domain Eukaryota; kingdom Metazoa; phylum Chordata; class Mammalia; order Artiodactyla; family Monodontidae; genus Monodon; species Monodon monoceros. Next base: position 54,093,341 of record NW_021703775.1, read on the forward strand.
GTTAAACAACAACTTGTCTTCTTCCTCTTCCCTCAGCCCCTGGTAACCACCATTCTATTTTCTGTTTCTCTGAATTTTGACTACTTTAGATAACTCCTATAGGTAGAATCATACAGTCTTTGTCTTTGTGTGTGTGTGTGACTGGGTATCTTTCACTTAGTATAACGTCCTGAAGGTTCATCCATTTATTAGCATGGGGCAGGATTTTCTTCCTTTGTAAAGCTGAATAATATTCCATTGTAAGACTGTGACACATTCTATTTATGGAGTCATTCATTAATGGACATTTGGGTTGCTTCCACCTGTTGGCTGTTGTGAATAGTGTTGCTATGAACACAGGTGTGTAAATATCTCTTTAACACCCTGCTTTTAGTTCTTTTGGATATATAACCAGAAGTGGGATTGCTGGATGATATGGAAGCTCTGTTTTTAATTTTTTTTTTTTTTTGCGATACGCGGGCCTCTCACTGTTGCAGCCTCTCCCGTTGCGGAGCACAGGCTCCGGACGCGCAGGCTCAGCGGCCATGGCTCACGGGCCCAGCCGCTCCGCGGCATGTGGGATCTTCCCGGGCCGGGGCACAAACCCGCCTCCCCTGCATTGGCAGGCGGACTCTCAACCACTGAGCCACCAGGGAAGCCCTGTTTTTAATTTTTTGAGGAACCTCCGTACTGTTTTCCACAGCTGCTGCACTATTTTACAATCCTACCAACAGTACACAGAGATTTTAATTTCACCACGTCCTCATCAATACTTGTTTTCTGCTTTTTGTTTCTAATAGTAGGTGTCCTGATGTGTGTGAGGTGATACCTTCGGATTGGTTTTGATTGCATTTCTCAGATGATTAGTGATGTTGAGCATCTTTTCAAATGCTTGCCGGCCATTTGTATACCATCTTTGAGAAGTGTCTGTGCAAGTCCTTTGCTCATTTTAAAATTGGGTTATTTGATTTTTTTGTTGTTGAGTTGTAGGGGTTCGATATGTATTCTGGATATTAATCCCTTATCAGATATATGATTTGCAAATATTTTCCCCTATTCTGTAGCTTGCCTTTTCACTCTGTTGATTGTGTCTTTTGAGGCACAAAAACTTTTAAGTTCGATGTAGTCCTATTTGTCTATTTTTGTTTTTGTTGTTTGTTCTTTTGGTGTCATAGCCAAGAAATCGTGGCCAAGTCCAATGTCATGAAGCTTTTCCCCTATGTTTTCTTCTAGGAATTTTTAAAAAACTTGTTTTAGGTCTTACATTTAGGCAGTTAATCCATGTTGAGTTAACTTTTGTACTTGGTGTAAGGTAAGGGTCCAACTCAATTCAGCACGATTGTTTGAAAAACAAATTTATTTTTATTTATTTATTTTTGGCTGCACTGGGTCTTGGTTGCTGCGCCTGGGCTTTTTCTAGTTGTGGTGAGCCGGGGACCACCCCTCGCCACGGTGCGCAGGCTTCCCATTGTGGTGGCTTCTCTTGTTACGGAGCACGGGCCATGGCACGTGGGCTCAGCAGTTGTGACTTGCGGTCTCTAGAGAGCAGGCTCAGTAGTTGTGGCACACGGGCTTAGTTGCTCCACGGCGTGTGGGCAGATTTTTTTTTTTTTTTGGCTGCGTTGGGTCTTTGTTGCTGCGCACGGGCCTTTCTGTAGTTGCAGCGAGTGGGGGCTACTCTTCGTGTGGTGCACGGGCTTCTCATTGGGTGGCTTCTTTTGTTGCAGAGCACGGGCTCTAGGCGCACGGGCTTCAGTAGCTGTGGCTCGCGGGCTCTAGAGCGCAGGCTCAGTAGTTGTGGCGTACGGGCTTAGTTGCTCCACGGCATGTGGGATCTTCCCGGACCAGGGATCGAACCCGTGTCCCCTGCATTGGCAGGCAGATTCTTAACCACTGTGCCACCAAGGAAGTCCCCTCAGCACCATTTTTTGATGACAGGCTTCAGTTATCCCTTAAAGCTCCCAGAAGAGCCATTCCAGTCCTTCAAGTTCTGTCAAAGTCACTACGTTGTACTGGACAAAAAGCTGTTGAGCACTTGTATGTCTGATGGGAAGTAAGGGCAGGAGATACAAAGATGAATAAGGCAGGGAACTCTCAGGTGATGTGAATGCTTTATATCTTGATAGGAGTGTCAGTTATAGAGGTTACACATTTGTCAAACCTCAGTGAGTGTGCACGTAAGGTTTGTGCATTCCATTGCATGTAAAGTTCAAATCAAAAGAAAAAAATGAAACAAATATTGAACTCTGGTTAATAATATGCACTCTGAATTTTTTAGATGGAAGTGCACCGATATCTGGATTTATTTTAAAATGCATCCAAGAAAGAAAGGTTAATAGATGGATATAGGGGTGAATAGGTGATAAGCAAGTATATTTAAAATATTAATTAATTTGTTCCATGTGTGAAATTTTTCACAATAAAATGTTGAGTGAAAAAGATGAGAAGCTAGCACCCAGAGGGAGACTGATCTTCACCTCATACAACATAGTTAATGGCTTTTTATGTCCTGTCCTAGTCTTTTTTGCAGGCAGGAGGGGATGGTTAGCACTAAAAGCATTTGTTCTCCTGTGGAGCCTGTTTGTAAACCTCTGAGTCATTGCCAGAAGTGCCTTCTGTCCTGACGGATCAGTTAGGGGAATTAGAATGACTGATGATTGCCAGCAATTTTTGAGCTCCTCCAGTGCCTACGGAAGGGAATACATTTTACATCGTAACTTAGTACACAACTATATGTAACTGAAACAAAAGTTTTATGAAACTATACTTTGATGCACACTAATATTTCTATTTAATTCCCAAAAAAAACCCTCCATCAATTTGGATCCATTAATGGGCTAAGAACCAGCAGTGTGAAAAATGCTGCTCTAATACATCAACCATGGAGACCAAGAGATTGACGTATATAATTTAATATTAACAATGAACATTGTCATAAAAATCATTAGCATTTTCAGATGTTCCTTAGTGCTTCAAAGCCCAATAGATCTGGGTTTCATTAGCTATGCCACTGCAGTTTCTTAGTTGTGTGATCTTAGAAGAGATGTTTTAACTTTTCAGCCTCAGTTTTGTCATCTGTAAAATGGGGATATTAGGGGAAGGACACACTCCATAAAGTTCTTGAAAAGGGTTAAATGAGATGATGTCTACAAAGTGCTTAGCACAGTGCTCAACTGAAAGGCCTCTCTCTCTCTCTCTCTCTCTCTCTCTCTCTCTCTCTCTCTCTCTATATATATATATATATATATATATATGTATATATATATATTTAGCTGTGAATTCATGAGCTTCTATATGTTTGGGCCTCAAAAGAAATCAGAATGGGCTTCAAAGGATTCTGGTATCCTCAGTATCTTCTTCCGTTCTTTTTTTCAGTTTGTTTTTTATAGAAGTAGCCCTCGGAGTGCCCAGTCATTTGCTGTAGTGCTCAGTAAAACACAGCGCTTAAGTTTTCCAGCAGTTGCTGGAGGTGGCACTGGCAAGAGTGCCATTTGGAAACATGGGGAGTTTTGGCAGGCTTAGTGGTGTTTGTTGTTGGAGAATGCCTTGGCATAATCCTGGGTGAAAGAGGGATGCCTGGGGTTTCTCACTTATTCATCTCCTTAGCGTGGAATTCTGGATAAATTGTGTCTGACTTCGGGGGTGGGCAGGAGGAGCCCCGTGGGCCTCATTACAGATGGGTTTACCTCTTTGAAATTCCCTTACTGAGAGATTATTTAGTGTCATTTGGATTTCCTCCTTTTTAATCTGAACAATTTGGCTGCTGGTGGAAGTAATTAGCTGAAAATGTTCTGGTGTTTTTGGCACAATTAAAATTTTTACTCTTCTTGGGCTTCCCTGGTGGCTCAGTGGTTGAGAATCCGCCTGCCAATGCAGGGGACACGGGTTTGATCTCTGGTCCGGGAAGATCCCACATGCCGCGGAGCAGCTAAGCCCGTGCACCACAGCTACTGAGCCTGCGCTCTAGAGCCCGCGAGCCACAACTACTGAAGCGCAGCCAGAAATAAATAAATAAATTTATTTAAAAAATCTTTTGGCTGTGTTGGGCCTTCGTTGCTGCGCGCAGGCTTTCTCTAGTTGTGGAGAGCGGGGGCTACTCTTCGTTGCGGTGCACGGGCTTCTCACTGTGGTGGCTTCTCTTGTTGCGGAGCACAGGCTCTAGGCGCACGGGCTTCAGTAGTCGTGGCGTGGGCTCAGTAGTTGTGGCGCACGGGCTTTGTTGCTCCACGGCATGTGGGATCTTCCCGGACCAGGGCTCGAACCCGTGTCCCCTGCATTGGCAGGCAGATTCTCAATCACTGCACCACCAGGGAAGCCCCTACTCTTCTTAATTTAATAGGATCTTAGGACTTTATTGCTGGGAGAGCCCTTAGAAGATCAGAGTGAGAAGAGCAGCAGGGCTCCCGGCATCAGGTCTAGTGCTCTTGCTCATGTCTGAGAAGAGACAGTACTTTAGCTCGAGAACTGATAAAAACCACAGCCGATCAGAGAACACTATTGCTGTGACTGCTTTGTGCTCTTGCAATCCTTTTTGAGTGTGTATCTTATTACTTACTGAATATACCAGTTTATTACTTAGGATAGCAACCAACTTAGAAATTCTGGTGGCTTAACACAACAAGTATTTATTGGTTGCTCACATACCATGTCCCATGTCCAATCAGAGTCAGGATGGGGAATGTCTGTCTTTCTTTGAACATATACTCAGTGACTTGAGCTGGTAGGGACCCCACCATCTTGGAGCCACTTAGGACACATGCCTTTCAGGTTGCCGTGGCAGGGAAGAGAATTCACACCTACTCTTCCATGCCTCTGCCGAGAACTGTAGTCATTTTGCCCACAGCTCATAGATCAGAACTGGTCATGTGACCTTGCCTAACTGCAAGGGGCTAGAAATATGGGGGAACATATGGAGTATTTGATGAGCATTACCAGGGAGAAGGGATGCCTTTAATATGTTTATTAAAACTGAATATTGAAAAAATGCAGCCTCCTATCTTCTAGATCTACCAAGTTTCATTACCCTCCCAGTTTTCTAAGCCTCCAGGTTCATAGAGGTCATTATGGCAGCAGCTTTTACTGATAGCCTGGTGGGGATAGAGAAGCTGCTGCCAACCACAGAGTAATGGGGTCTCTGTGCAGAACGGCAGGTAATACAATAGAGAAAGAAATAGGGGCAGCTGTGACCTCATCTGCTGACCTTCCTCACTGGGCGGTAGGTTGGATTACTTTCACTGTGGGCTGTATCTTCTTGCTTAGTTTGTGTGTAGGCTGAAGAATAATCCCTCCCTCCCCACAGAAGATATCAGGTCCTAATCCTTGGGAACCAGTGGATATTACCTTATATATCAAACGGGATGTTGCAGATATGATTAAATTAAGAATCTTGAGATGGGGGATTGTCCTGGATTATCGCAGGGGCTCTGCATGCTATCATGTGTATCCTTACAAGGTGGAAGCAGAGGGAGATTTGACATGGTGAGCACAGAGGCAGAGATAGGAGTGATGTGGCCTCAAGCCAAGGAATGCCAACCAGGAGCTGGAAGAGGCAAGGAATGGATTCTCCCCTAGAGCCTCCGAAGGGAGTGGGCCCTACTAACACTTGATTTTGGCCCAGTGATAATGATTTTGCACTTCTGACCTCTGGGTATGTGAAAAAAATAAATTTCTGTTGTCTTAAGCCACGAAGTTTGTGGTAATTTTGTTGTTGTTGTTGTTTTGTTTGTTTGTTTTTGCGGTACACGGGCCTCTCACTGTTGTGGCCTCTCCCGTTGCGGAGCACAGGCTCCGGACACGCAGGCTCAGCGGCCATGGCTCACGGGCCCAGCCGCTCCGCGGCATGTGGGATCCTCCCGGATGGGGGCACGAACCCGTGTCCCCTGCATCGGCAGGCGGACTCTCAACCACTGCGCCACCAGGGAAGCCCTGTGGTAATTTTTTACAGCAGCCACAGGGAGTTAATATACTCAAGTTACCACTTTCTTGTTGGTCAGTGGTTCTTGCCCTTCTGACCAGTGAGGAATTGGGACTGGAGTGAATACTGGGGAACCAAGTGACTGGGGAATAGGGTGAGAGTGAGAATTTTCTTTCTGTACTCTTTTTTTTTTACCTTTGAAATTTAAACCATGTGAATGCACGACCTATTCAAGACATAAACAAATTAATCTCTATGGCCCTAGGAACCTCCATAGTAGGGGAACATGGTTAATTTTATTTATTCATTTCCCTGAGAAGCATCCAGTACAATCTGTGTTCTGTGCCATGCACTTTGGGTACTTCTTTTCAAAATGTTGCCCCACAGACCTTACCATCCCACCTGCTACATTTTCTTCTCTCTCCATCGTACTTCTCATGTTTGGGTCTAGGTCAATAGTAAGACAGAATTATGTGGAGAAAAATGAATGATGGTATAAGGACTGTAACTTTAAATTTGAATTTTAAAATGTAATTTAATTATAATTTTTTAAATGCCATGTTTAAAGCATTTTATTAGTCATGTTTGTACTGTACTGTACGGACATGTACTGTAGCGCATTTTCTTTTCTAAAGCTACTGCATGAAACAACTGAAATAAAAATATTTACAAATAAAAAAGTGTAATTTAATTAAAAATTACCTTAGCATTACCTCTCACTCTGGGTCAGGGCTTCCTAACCACTGTGCTGAGGTTTAATTCCTCAGCTTTGGGGAGTGTGGGGCGAGGCTGGTGGCTTCCACTTCAGGAATGCTACCCCTTGACGCCAGTAGGCTATGTAGGTAATATTCTTTTCAACGTGTGCAGTGACATGGAAGGGTTGGTAAATACTGCTCTAGATTAAATGTGGCCCTATATTTTATTTATTTATTTATTTTGGCTGCGTTGGGTCTTCGTTGCTGCGCACGGGCTTTCTCTAGTTGCGGCGAGCGGGGGCTGCTCTTTGCTGCGGTGTGTGGGCTTCACATTGCGGTGGCTTCTCTTGTTGTGGAGCACGGGCTCTAGGCTCTCAGGCTTCAGTAGTTGTGGCACGCGGGCTCAGTAGTTGGGGCTCACGGGCTTAGTTGCTCCACGGCATGTGGGATCTTCCCGGAGCAGGGCTCAAACCTGTGTCCCCTGCATTGACAGGCGGATTCTTAACCACTGCGCCACCAGGGAAGTCCATGGCCCTATATTTTAAAGATACATGTTGAATCAAAATAGCTATGGAAAACAAACAAACAAACTTGTTGGGTCTTAGTGATTGTTTGGCTCCACTGCAGGATTCCTCAGCCTTTTTTCCACTGTAACGCTTGTGATGAGGGTGGTCATGACCTGGTGCTCTCCTGGTGAGGGCACTGGCATTCCTGCAAAGCCCAAAAGGCAGGCTCAGATTCAGTGTCTCCCACACAAGCCTGTAGGAAAAAAAAAATACAGTAACATTTTCGGAGATGATCTTGAGTTCACTCCTATTTACCAAGAAGTAAATCATTGAAAACTTGGGTGTGTCCACTGTCTGTAGGAACTAAGTCCTTCTGACCTACCTAATAACTTACATCACAGTAGAGAACCACTGTCCTCATGGAATAACATTTCATAGTGTGGCGAGCTGAGTATAAGTTAATTTCAAGCCACCAAGTAAGAGATAGATTTTTTTTTTTAAGTATGAGTGACAACAAGCAAACAAATGTTTTTTTCAGTGCTATTACATGCCATATATAAATAAGAACTTCATCAAGTTCAGTTTTCATCTGTTGATGTATTTGTTGTTCTGTTGCATCCTGGTGGGTCTGATGATGTTGGTAATGCCGTCTGTTCTTTTATGTTTTCTGGAAAGGTAACTAAACGTGTATGTCAGTGTAGTACTATCTGAAGAAATCTAAGAGCTATTAAAATGCTTAAAAATAAAATGATCAATTCTTCTTTTGTTCTCTTGACAGGATAATTGAAGCTATCTGCATAGGTTGGTTCACTGCAGAATGCATTGTGAGGTTCATCGTCTCCAAAAACAAGTGTGAGTTTGTCAAGAGACCCCTGAACATCATTGATTTACTGGCAATCACGCCGTATTACATCTCCGTGTTAATGACAGTATTTACGGGCGAGAACTCTCAACTCCAGAGGGCTGGAGTCACCTTGAGGGTGCTTAGAATGATGAGGATTTTTTGGGTGATTAAGCTTGCCCGTCACTTCATTGGTCTTCAGACACTTGGTTTGACTCTCAAACGATGTTACCGAGAGATGGTTATGTTGCTTGTCTTCATTTGTGTTGCCATGGCAATCTTTAGTGCACTTTCTCAGCTTCTTGAACATGGGTTGGACCTGGAAACATCCAACAAGGACTTCGCCAGCATCCCTGCTGCCTGCTGGTGGGTGATTATCTCTATGACTACAGTTGGCTATGGAGATATGTATCCTATCACAATGCCGGGAAGAATTCTTGGAGGAGTTTGTGTTGTCAGTGGAATCGTTTTATTGGCATTACCTATCACTTTTATCTACCATAGCTTCGTGCAGTGTTATCATGAGCTCAAGTTTAGATCAGCTAGATATAGTAGGAGCCTCTCCGCTGAGTTCCTAAATTAACGCATTGCAAATCAAATCTTGCATACACTTCATTTGATCGAGTTGACGCTACTTCATATTCATGCATTTCTCGTTGGGTGAGCACTGCAGTGGTACTGTCATCACCTTGGTAGAGTTAAAACTGTCCTTCCCAGCTGAAGGGGTAAAGCAGTTTACTTATTATGGAGTAAATATGATTGAGACTGCACAGGAAAAGGAATGACTCCTAGAATAAATTTTAGGATCCTGTTTTATTTAGACTTGTCTCTTCCTTGCCTTGAACAATTACACGTTTTGTGTTTGTTGTAAAGTATATTATTTGAACATTTTAAAACCGAAAGCTACTATTTTCCAAATGTTTTTCCGTCTTGTGAATGCAGAGGAAGCTTGGAAGTTATAGTGTTTTTTGTTGGAGAGTAACATTTTCATTTCTAAATGTTTTATAATCTCTCATATCAATGTCAGAAGTACCCTGGAAACATATGTCAGATGCAGGAAGTGTTTAACAACTACTTTAAAAATTTGGCCACATTTTAAACTGTATAGTGGAGCTAGTAGATACAAGCAAGAATAGTATTTGAAAAACTTCTCCAGCATATTTCTCAATTATCTGATTTATGTTTGCTTCTATTATTCACCTTATCATACAGCTTCATATGGAAGATTGAGTGTGTTCTTCCTTTTCCATTTTGGATTTCTTTTTTCTCTGTCCTGATATGACTAAAAAGAGTATTTGTATTGTTTAGCATTTTATTGGAGTTCATTTTATTTGAATTCATTGCTGTTACTAGGTGATAATTATCCTAAGATTTGGATGTCCAAACAAGATTTCCAACATTAAAATGATAATGGAAATAGTTTGATATTACAACCCATACTTATCTTCTTCTGCTCTTAATTTTTTTTTGCCAAACACCATGGCTTTAATAAGACTTAAGATGAAAGGATATTTATGTAGCCGTTTTATACCAAAGTCATACTTAGATGTTGTCACTAGATTATCATAAGAAAAGAAATTATTTCCTTGCTCTTGGTTGCTGTGTAGCCAAGCCAATTTTAAGTCAGCTAAAAACAATGAATACATAATTATTTGAGCTGATCTTCGCCACTGTCAATTATAGCTATGCCAAAACTTCTTGTAACAATGTTGAATAATATGCCATACTAATCTGGCTAGGTTATTAGGACTAGATAATGTAAAATTGATGATTGTTTGCTGCTGAATTTTAGCAATCTGAATTAGGATTTTGCTTTGTTAACCAGTTGCCGTAAAGCCGTCAGTATAGAAACACAAAAAATTAAAGTCATAGATTCATGAATAATTTAATGTTACACACTGTAATTTAGTGGGGGTGGGAGGGGGAGCAGAGGAGTTGGAAAGGGGACCTGGATATATTTATCAAAGAAAGGGTTACCAGACGTGTTCATTAAAGGAATATTAGCCATCATCTAGTTGCAGCCTCAAGCAGTATGGGTAGAAAACCAGGGCAAGAGAGGATATGATCGTGAAGGAGTTGGGGCTAAAACCTAGATCTCTAGGAACCTAGCCCAGCAGCTTATTCTTAACACACCTCTGGGTTTTAAGAAAAGCCTTGAGAAACCACACTCTTTGCTGTTGTCACTGCTGAGGTAATAATAGCGAAACCATTCCTTTTCCCTAATTTCCTTTCCTGAATTTAAGTGATATTTTGGCCATTACGACTCTCGCCCCATCTTGCCTACTATTGCACACTGGTATGTTACTTATTACATACTCAAAATAAGCTCTGTTATTTATTGTATAATTTTAATATATTTGAAATAAATAGCATGGATTTATTTTTTCTTAACCTATTTTGATTAAGGCTTTGTGATTTATGCAAATAATAGGCAGGTGATAGCACCCCCACATTACTAACAAGAATAAGACAGCCAGCAATTTTTCTGGCACTGAGAACTCTTCATGAGAATATATGTCTTGTCTCCGCAGGTAAAGTATAACTGTCTTGAGGGCTGGGATCCTCTCTCTCACACACACCTTCATGTCCCCACAGCATATGTGATAGACATAGACTTGGGCACAAACTGTTGACTGATTTGGGAAGAGAAACTGCTTTTTGAAGAGACAAGGAGAACTGTATACCTGTATGGGTATGTGTAGAGTCACACATGTAAATACACAAGCAGACTTTGAGGCTGCCCTTAAGTAACTAGTAAGAAATCTCTTGTTGGTGATGCCAAAGTTTTCATAAGACCAGTTCTCATAAAGGAGCATGTTAGATAAATGCTAATGTCAGTTCAGCCACCCGTGTAGTAAGGATGATGACGAGACCTGATAGAATAGTTCATTCATGAGTGAAAAAAATATATATCATGGATGTTGTAGTTTTTTAGGAACAGAGGCATTTTCTTATAGCTTTCCCTGAGTTACTGCCTTAAAAAATAATAATTGAGTAACACTTCTTTCATAGTTGTACTTTTAGAAATTTCTCATAACTCAGTCTTCATGGCAGAAATGCTTTCATTAGGACCTATATTAGCCTCAGTAAGTCAGGTATCTTAAATTAGAATGCCCAAGGAGGAAAGAGGAATCCCGAATGTTTGTTCTCATTGTACCGCACGTGAGCTTATGTGACTTGATCTTATAATATATGACTTGTTCTGTATCCTTTTAAGTGGGATTTTTCAGAATTAAAGGTCCAAAATTAGGAAACATATTTGAAAGTAAATATACTCTAACAATTCAAGGTCTTCTTTATCTTTTATTTATTTATTTAATTTATTTATTTTTGGCTGCATTGGGTCTTCGTTGCTGCGTGCAGGCTTTCTCTAGTTGCAGTGAGCAGGGACTACTCTTCATAGCAGTGCGCTTCTCTTGTTGCAGAGCACAGGCTCTTTATGACTCTTTTGTTATTGCTGGTTGCTACAGTTGCATTTGCTTTTCTCCTGGGTTTTGTAGTTACTTGTAAGCACACGTTTCTAAGTTCTTACTTTCTTAAAAATGTGGAAATGTATTCTTTCATGGTGGCAGTAAGTCAAAATAATATTTCCTGTTTTTAAACTTTTGTCCAGATGTCCTAGGTCTCCAATGATCTGGGAGGAGGAGAGATGGGATTAAGTTGGATGTTGGTATTGGAAGAATTTTCTCTGTTGGCTTGATATTTTCTAGAAGCAGCTTATTTTTCCTCTTTACTATAGAAATGAAAAATAAAAAACTGAAGACTCCTAGCTCTGTTTTGCTATTAAGCATATATAACGCCAAATTTAATGCATAGCTTCACAAAATATTTCCAGCGCCCTCTGACCCTACATAAAAGTACATTCACTTATGGTATGAAATATACATTCCAATCAAATGTGGTATAAATATGTCATAGGGTCATAATAAATGACAACTAAAGGGCCCTGGAGACCTTCTGGTTTACCTTGCCCCTTCCTATGTCCTTTATCCCATCTAAATGTTAGCAGCCAGGCCGCTGTGCTGCCAGTGGGTTGTGATTTAGCTGTCGTCACCCGTAGGGAGACCAGCTTACCCTCGTTTGCCTGGAACTTTCTTGGTTTTAGCACTAAACGTACCCCCATCCTGGGAAATTCTTTAGTCTCAGGTGAACTGGACACTTGGTCACCCTAGTGTCAGAGCACACCTCAGAAACCTGGTTTTCAGACTTTTGATTCAGTACTCTTTGGACATACTTTTTTTTTTTTTTTTTGGTAACTTCAGAAGGCACGAAGGATTTCTCTTAAAAATATTTTCTTTGGGACTTTGGGGCCCCTTTTTATAGGTCATATAAAAATCAGGGGCTTCACTGGTGGTGCAGTGGTTGAGAGTCCGCCTGCCGATGCAGGGGACACGGGTTCGTGCCCCGGTCTGGGAAGATCCCACATTGCCGCGGAGTGACTAGGTCCGTGAGCCATGGATGCTGAGCCTGCGCGTCCGGAGCCTGTGCTCCGCAACGGGAGAGGCCACAACAGTGAGAGGCCCGCGTACCGCAAAAAAATAAAATAAAATAAATCAGATGTTGCTTTTAGATGCTCTAGATGTCAGGAAGGAGGACTTGGGACCAGTGTATAGGGAACTCAGATTTTCAATAGAGTTGTTTTTTTAAATTTATTTATTTTATTTTTGGCTGCATTGGGTCTTTGTTGCTGTGCATAGGCTTTCTCTAGTTGCGGCGAGCGGGGACTACTCTTTGTTGCGGTGTGCGGGCTTCTCATTGCAGTGGCTTCTCTTGTTGTGGAGCACGGGCTCTAGGCGCGTGGGCTTCAGTAGTCGTGGCACATGGACCCAGTAGTTGTGGCTCACAGGCCCTAGAACGCAGGCTCAGTAGTTGTGGCGCACGGGCTTAGTTGCTCTGCAGCATGTGGGATCTTCCCGGACCAGGGCTTGAACCCGTGTTCCCTGCATTGGCAGGTGGATTCTTAACCACTGCGCCACCAGGGAAGCCCTTCAATAGAGTTTTTAAATTGCAAAACTTCACAGTTGTCACTCATTCACATACATGCAAATAAGTGCAGTTATTTCATAGTTTATCATTGCATTATTTAGAAGGGCCAGGCTGAGAAATGTCATAACTGAAGAGGAAGTAACATGGGTTGAAGCTTTAATGGAATGTTCTGGAAAAATTCCATTTTGGTCTGGGAAGCTTTCATACACTTCTCTGTTTGTTCAGCATGCTTTCATATGGTGTTTTGCTTCCTGCCTTTTCAGACCCATCTGTACTTGGAGGACTGGGCATATCAGTTCTGTCCCTGAAAAGTAAACTAATAATTTGCTGCCCCACGCTGTTGAGCTTTCCATAGACTTGTGAAATGTCATCCACAAGCACGATTATATTGTCCCATTCTGTCATTAACTTTTATTTTTCTTTTAGCAATTCCACACTTATGCCTAAACTTTCAGATTTTTCCAATTCTCCCAGACATTCCCAGTAAGCACTTAAACTTTTGACTGTTGGTGTAGCTCAATTGTGAGTTTATTATTTGTTACGGAATTGAATTGGATAATCTGCATTTATGCTATAATTTGAACAAATTAATTTTATGTAGCTTTGATGAGCATCCTTTGATTTATATTTTAAACTATCAACACTATACCAATATACACTTAGTGGATGAAAGCCAGAGGGAGTATATATTATTTGGAGTTCACCTACCAGGACTAAGTAATGCTATATCATTTATGTCTGGAGTAGTGCTTTTACTTAATTTATGCAATGTTGTATTGAAACTAAAACTAAAATTTACCATGACTTTGTACTTGGTAGGTTTTCCCCTCCTAGACTTCAATTACTTTAATTGTTTTGAAATAATTATATAATTCTGCCCATGACAGAGTGGAGGCCACTTGTAGTGTTTAATGTTATAAAATGTTTTTTTTTTTTCCGTTAGAGAAAAGAAGTGTTAGTAATGACAGGTGTTTTGCTGTATTAAAATACAGGGATTTTTGCTCGCTTCAGCAGCACATATACTAAAATTGGAGCAATACAGAGATTAGCATGGCCACTGCGCGAGGATGACACGCAAATTCATGAAGAGCTCCATATTTTATTTATTTTTTTCGCGGTATGCGGGCCTCTCACTGTTGTGGCCTCTCCCGTTGCGGAGCACAGGCTCCGAACGCGCAGGCTCAGCGGCCATGGCTCACGGGCCCAGCCGCTCCGGGGCATGTGGGATCTTCCCGGACCGGGGCACGAACCCGTGTCCCCTGAATCGGCAGGCGGACTCTCAACCACTGCGCCACCTGGGAAGCCCCGAAGAGTTCCATATTTTAAAAAATAAAATAAAATACAGGGATTTATTCAACTTAACATATTGCTTTTTAACTGTATGTTACAAACTTGATCTTGGAGCTCCAGCGGAATTGCATGCTTTCCTTCTCTACAGTGCAGAGGGCAGGAGAATTTTACTTCCTTAGTGGAGAGCAGTATTTGAGTTTAAATCCTCGACTCTGATACAAGAGAATTGTGTGTGTGGCCACAGCTGTGTATATCTTTTTTTCCTCATTTTTTTAGCCATAGCCACTCTTTCATGTGAAACATTTGGAAGTAAAATGCAAAATTATGAAATCAATATAAGGCTTAGCTTTCAGGTCCATGTGAAAGGCTGTTTATTTTTGTTCATTGAACAGAAGTGGAAAGTTTAGATTTTTTTTGTTTTGAGATAAACTGCCTAACTTCTTACCTGTATTTTTTTCTCTTTTTTTCTTACCTGTATTTTTATTCATTCGATAATCTTTACCATTGGAAGGTTTTTTTTAAAAAATAATAATACAAATTATATAAGTATAGTATAGTTTTAAAATTAGAATAATGGGTCATCGTCCCCTTCTTGAGAGCTTTGGCTTACATAAGGGAAATCACCTTTAATTAGCTCTTCCAGTCACTCAGTGTAAAAAGGTCGGAAAGTAATCGAGCATATGTATGTTTGTGTCTTTCTTAAATACAGTTTTTATTTATGCACTTTTCTGTGCTGCAGTGCATGGCAGAGATAGGAGCATTGTAGCATGCAAGAAATAATTAGGTGCATCCCCTTTTTGTAATAAATAGGTTTCCAAACATTAGTATGAAAAAATTTTTTGTAAATTTCATCATATTTCATATACACAATAATGGATGTGTATAGGAATTCAGTTAGGGAATCCTTTTAACCTGTGAGTCATCCTTCTGTTGTGTTATTGTCCCCTGAACTATATGTTTTTTAGATTTTACTTTTCATGTATGTAAGAATGAGGTCTCTTGTGAAGAACATACTTGCATGGGGATCAGACTCATATCAAATTATGGAAAAGCTGCTATGTGTGAAATAAGATTTGAGGAATTAGAACATTTAACTTAATGAGAATTGTTATCAGCTAATTTTTATTAGCTTTTGGATGTGATTTCCTGATCCCCTCAAAAGTTTTCTAAGGGGTAGCTGGGGATGAAAGGGTGGATACCTTCTTTTTATTGCCTCTTCTAAATCTTTTCTGCCTTTCCCTTTCTCAGTTTAGTAATTCACATCTTATTCTGTTTAAAACCACGCAAGTGAGGTTAAACATGTCTTCACCATGCCAAGATTCAAGTGAGTGGCTAGGGAGGGGAGTGAGAAGTAGTAACTGGATATTTGACTAAATTGATGGATCAATTGTAAGCATTGTGGTTTTGTTGATAAGCTTTAGGTGATTTTGGAAGGCTAGTTAGGGGAGTTAAAAAGTGGAACTAAATAAATATGAGGTGGTCTTAACAGTATATTTATGTATTTTCTACAAATTGAGATATAATTCACATACCATGAAATGTATCATTTTAAAGTATATAAATCTGTGGGTTTTAGTATACTCAAAGGACTATGTAACCATCACCACTAAATGTTCTAATTCTAGAACATTTTCATGTACCCCATACTCATTTGCAGTAACTCCTCATTCCTCCCTTACCCATCTCCTGACAACCATTAATCTCCTTTCTGTCTCTAGGGATTTGCCTATTCTGGACATTTTGTGTAAATGGAAACATGTGGCCCTTGTGTCCATCTTCTTTCACTTAGCATAATTTTTCAAGATTCATCTGTATTGTAGCATGGATCAATACTTCATTCTTTTTATTGCTGAATAATATTCTATTGTATGGATGTACCATATTTTGTTTATCTGTTTCTCTTTTGATGGACATATGTGTTATTTTTACTTTTTGACTGTTGTGAACAATGCTGTTATGAACATTCATGTACAAGTTTTTGTGTGAACATAGGTTTTTCATTTTCTTGGATATATACCTAGGAATGAAATGCCTGGTCATATGGTAACACCATGTTTAACTTTTTGAGGAACTGTCATACTATTTTTCAAAGCAGGTGAACCATTTAGCATTCCCACTGGCAATATATAAAGGTTCCAATCTCTTCACATCCTCCCCAACAATTATTCCTTGTCTTTTTTTTTTTTTTTAAATAGTAGCATCCTGGTCGGTGTGAGTTAATATCTCACTGTGATTTTGATTTGCATTTTCCTAATGACTAATGATGTTGAGCATCTTTTCATGTGCTTATTGATTATTTATGTACCCTCTAGGGAGAAAGGTCTATTCAAATCCTTTGACCATTTTTAAAAAATGGATTTTTTTAATTGTTGAATTTTAAGAGTTCTTTATATATTCTGGATACTGAACTTTATCAGATATATGATTTGCAAATATTTTCTCTCAGATGAAGGGGTTGTCTTTTCATTTTCTTAATGACATCATTTGCAGCATACAAGTTTTAACTTTTGATGTAGTCCAATTTATTTTTTGTCTTGTCTTTTGTGCTTTCAGTATTGTATCTTAAAGAACTCAAGGTAATGAAGATTTACTCTTCTGTTTCCTTCTAAAATTTTTATTGTATTAGCTCTTACTTTCAGGTCTCTGATCCATTTTGAGTTAATTTTTTATATATGGTGTGAGGTAGGGGCCCAACTTCATTCTTTTGGAGGTGGATATACAGTGGTCCCTGTATCATTTGTGAAAAAGACCATTCTTTCCACCATTGAGTGGTATTGGCATACTTGTCAAAAACTGGATGACGATAGATTTGTGGGTTTATCTGGATTCTCAATTCTTTTCCATTGATCTACATGTGTACTCTTATGCCAAAACCACATAGAAGACTGTAGCTTTAGAGTAAGTTTAGAGATCAGGAAATATGAGTTCCTCTTCTTTTACAAGACTGTTTTGGCTATCTGGGTTTCTTGCATTTCCATATGAATTTTAGAATCAGCTTGTCCATTTCTGCAAAAAAGGCAGTTGGAATTTTGATAGGGATTGCATTGAATCTGTAGATCAATTAGAGGAGTTTTTCCATCTTGACAATTCTAAGTCTTCCAATCCATGGACACAGGATGTCTTTCCATTTATTTAAGTCTTCTTTAATTTCTTCCAATGTTTTATAGCTTTCAGTGTACAAGTCTTGTGCTTCTTTGATTTAATTTACTCTTAAGTGTTTATTCTTTTTGATGCTATTATAAGTGGAATTGTGTTCTTAATTTCTTTTTCAGAGTGTTCATTGCTAGTGTATAGAAATGCAACTGATTTTTGTATATTGATCTTGTATCCTATAACCTTGCCGAACTTGTTTGTTAGTTCTAATCGATTTTTGAGGATTTTTAAAATTGTTTTCTATATATAAGATAATGTCATCTGCAAAGAGAGATAGTTTTACTTTTTACTTCCTTTTCTTTCGTCTCTTGCCTAATTACCTTGGCTAGAACTTCTAGTACAATGTCAAATAAGAGTTGTGAGAATGGACATCCTTTTCTTATTCCTGATCTTAGAGGGAAAACTTCTAGTCTTCCGCTATTAAGTATAATGTTAGCTGTGGGCTTTTCGTAGATGCCTGCGATCAGGTTGAGGAACTTGTATACCTAGTTTGTTGAGTGTTTTTATCATGAAAGGGTGTTGGATTCTAAAAATGTGTTTTAATGAAGAGATGGGCAGATTTTCTTGTGAGTTGAGTTCTTGTACTATCTGTGTCAGGAAATAATTTTTTTTTTCTTTTTTTTTCTGTACGCGGTCCTCTCACTTGTGGCCTCTTCCATTGCGGAGCACAGGCTCCGGACGCGCAGGCTCAGCGGCCATGGCTCATGGGCCCAGCCGCTCCGCGGCATGTGGGATCTTCCCGGACAGGGGCACGAACCCGTGTCCCCTGCAGCGGCAGGCGGACTCTCAACCACTGCGCCACCAGGGAAGCCTAAGTCTGACTATCTTTTAATGGACAGAGCTCCACTGGCATTTTTTTTCATGAGTAATATTGCTAATGTAGTATTTGACTGAATACTACAGTTCTCTAATTTTGTACATATACCCCAAGGGCCTTTGGTTAATGGCTACATTTTTAATAAATCTCAAGAATGTGCTGGGTGAATATTAATAATCTTCAATGGAAATGCAAATATCAAACCTAGTGGGGTTATGATCCTAGATTTTGGGCATGCTACATCTGTAATGTTACATGTTTCCTAAAGATGTTTGGGAAAAAAAGGTTTCAAAGAGGTGTACTTTCCTACAAATGTATTCAGTACTATTCTTAACAACTGTTCTTAGAAATAATAGGATTTCCGATTACTAGTCATCGAATGCTTGAATAATAGCCACAATTCCTAAAATTTATAGAGCAATGTAAATTATGACAACTTTTTCTTAAGAAATAATGTACTAATATTTCATAATTCTTTTATTTTTGCTTAGTACTTTTATTAAGTATTCTGAAAATAAATCTCTGACCCTAGTTGGTCATCCCAAGAAACAAAGTTTGCTAAGAGAAAAAAAAAAGTATAACTAGCAGTATATACAGGGAAGCACGCAGGGCACCAAGGTAGTAGGTATTGATCGTAAAGATGCAGCAACAGCTGCCTGACCAAGTCTGGCAGTTCTGATGTCTCTCCTCCTGCCTCTCAGGGTTGGCATCACTCTCAGCAGTGTGGCATCTCTGCATCTCTTCCAGTATCTTCTCTGCTTGTTGATTTCCACTGGCTGAATCTATTCTTTTTTCCCTGTTCAAATTCCAGAGTAGTATTAGCTTAGCCTTACCATCACACAGGTTGGAGAGTGGTCTTCCAAGCTTGGGGAAAGCAGTCTTTTTGAGGTGGAGACGTTGCTGTGGGCAGGGCAGCTATAGGAAGAACCATGATATGGTCCACAGAGCCGCTGCACAGAACCACACCCTGGGCCACCACGTTTATGGTTTTGCTGATTGGATGTGATGAGCAGGCAGTAGCAGGCACTTAGTGATTGGTCTTGTCTGGTGTACTCAAAGGAGAAAGCTCAGCCAGAGCTCCAGGTGTGGTTGTGATTAGCCACAGGTACAAGAGTGAATGGTCCTGTGGACAGAAGCAGTGGCTGGTTGAGGTGTTAGGAGAGCAGGGAGCAGTGGGCTGAGTTGGGGGTGGGACTGAAAAAAAAAAAAAGAAGCAGTGGCCGGTTTGTGGCTGTCTCTAGAGTTGCAAGTGTTTGAAGTCAGTGGTATGTTGGGTTAATTACTAAATAAGCAGTTTTCTAGATCCCTTCAAACAAAGGAGCGCTTAACTTGGTATTTACACTTACCACTCCTTTCCTCCCACCATCTGCTGTTAACCAATGTCAGGACAGTTTTGCAAAGAATCGAAAACTTGAGGGTGCTTTGTGCCTGTTCCTGTAGGAATTGACAGGAGGCTCCACAACCAGGTGATGCCTGATATCACTGTGGAAGTGGAATTTAGTGGTTGTGAATCTTTCTGGTTACTCTGTGTATTCCTCTTTTGATGGAAACTTCCATTTTTCCATCCACAATCTTAAATTCCTTTTGTTCATATGCCATCGAGGATGAGGCTACCAAAATGTTTTTGCTCTTAAATTTTCCAAATTTGGGATATTATTTGTCATTATTGTTATTATTTATTCAGTTACATGGTCTAATTTTTTTGAACCCCATTTTGTTTTTCTTATGTTGATCTAATTTGGAAATGTAATAAGCAATTCCTGCTGAACTTCCTTTAGAACAATATTTTTCTAGAGTATTTGATTAAAGTATTTGGTGAAAATAATTAGAATATTTTTTCTTGTTAATATCACCGGGACTTTGACAGAGGAAATGAATGCTGTAATTGTCAAACTTAAAAAAAAAATTTACCTTGTCATTAGTTTACCTTTGTATTTAAGCATAACGAATACTGTCAATTTGCATTTTAAGGAAAACATTTTAATGTGAATACAGTTAGTAATCAGATTTTTCACTGAATGTCATTGCATCAAACTATTCAATAATTAAAAATACTTTAAGTTTTTGGACTGTAAGACTAAGTTTTTGGACTAGAGCAGAAATCTGGGGTATATTTTTTCCACTTTATGTAGTATTAATCATTTTTTCTCTTTTAGGGCCCCAAACTGATGGCTTACATGTTAATGCACCGAATGGCCTATGACAGATTTGTATTATCTCTCATTTTATACAGCCATTGACTGGAAATATCCAAAGATAAACGGTTACACTGTTTCTAACTTGAAAGTAAAGACTAGATCTACTTTTGTAAAGGTCATAGAATGTAGATTTTTAAAAATATATTATATATACCAAGTTATGGATTATATTCCATTTAAATTATTATGTAAAGGGGTGTCTGTTTTACCCTAAAAAGTACCTTACGCATTCAGTCTTTTTTTTTTTTTTTAACTTGCTTATTTATTTATTTATTTATTTTTGGCTGTGCTGGGTCTTCGTTTCTGTGCGAGGGCTTTCTCTAGTTGTGGCAAGCGGGGGGCCAATCTTCATTGCGGTGCGCGGGCCTCTCACTATCGCAGCCTCTCTTGTTGTGGAGCACAGGCTCCAGACGCGCAGGCTCAGTAGTTGTGGCTCACGGGCCTAGTTGCTCCACGGCATGTGGGATCTTCCCAGACCAGGGCTCGAACCCGTGTCCCCTGCATTAGCAGGCAGATTCTCAACCACTGCGCCACCAGGGAAGCCCACATTCAGTCATTTTTATATCATAATAGTTTAGCTTTATGTTAAAAAAATGATAGGAAAACTTTTTATTTGATGTATTTTAAAAATTTGCTTTTTCCTAAATTTAATTTTGCTCAGTAAACTCATCACCTCACTATCCCTCATGAAACCAAGTCCTCTCTCTTTAGTTAAGAATAGCTTGAATTTTGGTGCACATTTTTGCTATTTTCAGACCAAGTTTGAAGTAGCCTTATATCAAAGGTAGCCTTATGTGGAGAGCCTTATTGCAAAGATTTTAGAGTATTTAATTTCTAGTATTGTTTCTAGAATTCAGAATCTTGGGTATTTCTGGCCATATAAGAACTTTGAGAAGAGTTCTCTATTTAGTTTTTGGTGAAATATGTTAGGCACTCTGAGAATGTCCTTACACTTTCTGACAATTGTATTTATGTTAAGTAAAGTTATACCTCAGTTTTTCTGTTGAATTTTGTACTGTCATATGATAAAGTTCACCAATGAATAAATTGTTATGTATGTATGTGATAAAGATACTTGCCTTAAAATAGAGCACTCCTGTTTTGCAAACAGTCTACAGTCAAATCATCTTTCCAGTTACTAATATTTCTGTGCGCCTGGTGAATGCAGGCCTGATTAAGTCCATGGAGGTAGGAAAGAAGATGGATATCTTTTCATTGTTAATAATCTGAACCTGGATTAAAAAGTATCTTGGACATGTAAAGATTTTATGGAAAAAATAATATGAGTGTTGTGTGGCGTTTACTCCTAAAGATAGCAAATGACTGAACAGATAAAATGCCCGTTGGTTTTAATCATTATTTTCATTGACCCTATTCTCAGTAGGAGTAGTGATTCAAAAATGTGTATGTCAGTTGTACCGTATGGTCTATACTTCTGCTGTGTATACATGACTACTGCTAATTGTCATCGTTAATGGCCATTGCCTTTATCATAGAGGGATCAGATGTACTATCAGCCAACAGAGAGGGTAATTTGGATAGTAAAGATTGTATCATAGTTTGGGATTTAAGGTAATAATAATTTTATTGTTTGGAAGCTCTTTTAGGAATGATGGCTTAAATGGACATCACTTTTATCTTCTAATAAAAAGATTCTTAAAATCAGCTCAATTTATGTGGCATAATTTTGTTTTCTACTTTAATATGGGATTAGTAAAGTATGCAATCATATGGGTCATAGCTTTTCTGATTCGGCTACGTGACTTACACATTTATGTCAAATCTTTAATAGTACCTATAAACGTGCATCAAATATTTAATTAATTAGTGGTTCCTTTAGTCCCTAAGGAAATATTTTATTTAAAAATAACTTTGTTATGATATACATATGTTGTATGTACATCTGAAAAAAATCTGTACAGCTTGACCATTTGAATAGTTAATAAATTTTGACTTTGAGAACCACCTACAGCTGATACTAAATACATGTTCCTGCCTGGTGTGTTGACTTCACCGATTAGTGTAATTCATTCTTGGTAGACTTATTTCCTTTTGTTTTGAACCTAAACTTCACTTTGCAATAGACCAATAGTGGATGAAGCACAAAAGGTGTCTCCTGGCTGTGATGGTGCCTCTCATGGTCGTGAGGCTTTGAATCAATCATTTGATCTTCTTCTGACCTGCTTTCACATTCTCTCTTTCTCCCTTTTAACTACTCTTCTCTGTGGTAAGAACATAAGTAATTATGTGAGGTAAGTTTCCAGTCGATGATGATGGGTACCTGTAGGCACGTAATATGTGTTGAGTTGAATAAAAAGTCTTGGACATTGAACCTTCTAAATGCCATACTTGTTTAGAGTATGTTCCCAGGGATACAGATGCCTGCCAGACCCTTTCAGTTTTCCTAGTGAAAAGGCCACATGACCCTCTCCAACTCCCCTCTTACCCCATGTCTCTCTCCTCTGTGTGATCCCTGCTCACACCCCACACCCACAACTTCCAGGAGAAAAGGGAGTCCAGATTTGACCTTCTTGTACTCCAGTGGCCCCTTTGACTTGGGTGATGCTCTAGCCCCACTGGCAGAAGCACTTTGCTCTGGTATCGCCAACAGCTTGGTGGAGTCATCCCCAGGATGGAGGCCAGCCAAGACTCAGGCCAGGACTTCCTGAGGGCGGAGGCCCTGCTTGTCCTGATTTTCTCAGCAGGCTCTAGCAATGGGCTTAATTGTGAAGTTTACCCCTCCGGGAGCCAGATGCAAGGACTTCTGAGGGTAGAGAAATAGGTACCTTCCTGGACAGCTCTTGAGCCTGGTTTGAACACATCATTCCATGGTCTCTGTTGACTGAGAGGGGAAACAGTCTAGTCAGCCTGAGTGCTGAGGTGAGGTTTCTTTTGCTTTACTGCTATTAAAGCTATTGCTTCAAGAGCTGGGCATAAACTATAAAAACAGTGGGGAATCACGAAAAATTTGTTGATAATTGCATCTGAGATAAGAATCCATTCATCAGGTAACACTTATGTGTTGTTAATCAGAGTGATGATTTCTAAGCCACAGGGTTTGCTTCTCAACTGAGCCTTTATGTTTTATTTTTGGAACTAATCAGGTTTTTGTTTTCTTCTAAGGGAAAATAATAGCAAATGTCAGACTGAACATTATATGGTTGGCTTATTCCTCACAAATTTAAAAGAATTACAAGCCAGTGTGTATGGTTGAAAGTTTAGATATCTGTCTGAGAAGACAATGTTTCAGAAGAATTTTCAGAGTTTTTTTTTTTTTTTTTCTTCCCTATCTTTCATTGATGTCTCAAGTTGACAAGTTGGTGGATATATCACTCAGAAGTTCCATCATCTCCATCCTCTTTACATCTTAGGCAGGGTCTGTGAATGTACCTCTTCATTTGTGTTAGGCTGTGAATACAGTGAGGGTGTGATGAATTTTTGGCCAAAAATGGGTTTTGGCACTCTGCTATTAGAGCAATTTAACCTTTTCAAGGCCAAGGAATTTATGTGTGTGTGGGTGGTCCTTCTGTTTGCTGAAAATGTTGAAGTAAGTGTTTCTGCTTTGCTCAGTTCTGAGGGATTTGTGGAGCTTGAGGCCTTGAGCCAGAGGGATCTGAGGAAAGACAAACTTCACTTAGGCAGCAAGCTCTCTTATTGGAGCTCTGTAGGAGAGATTGGACACATCTTAAAAATGACCTGATTTTTAAAAATGTATAAAAATAGTATAATCCACATACTAGAACACATAGGAAACTGGAAGAGAAGACATAAGCACATGGTTCCCTATCAGTGTAACAAATTATTGTCATTTCTTGGCTTTATTTTCTTCTTTTTGCCTCGTTTCTCTCTGCGCTGTACTCTAGATGCACATGTAGAAGATGTGCCCCAGCCTTGAGGAGCTCCCAGTGGGGAAAGTGACCAGTAATAAAACATGAAAGAGGTCTGGGGATAGGATCAAGGTTATAAAATGGCTGCTGTGGATCCTGGAGGATGGTCACCTCATTCAGCTCAGGAGTCTAGGAAGGTTTCCTGGAGGAGTGATTCTTAAATTCAGTTCAGGAAGACAGGCCCTTAAGGATTTGCAACACTTAGAGGGTTTAGAACGCACCAAAGCAAGAGAACGTGGCTTGTTCTGGCCATTTCACTCGGTCAGCTAGCGCACAAAGAAGTGTGTGAGGGGTGCAGTTGGGTGGGTAGAGGCCAGGTTAGGAAAGGCTTTATGTGCCAGCCAAGGAGGTGAGCTTTACCCTACAGGCACAGAGCCATTGAAGGATGTAAGTCAGGGGAATGGCATGGCAAGGTTTGTCCTTAAGGAGGATCGCTGGGAATTCCCTGGTGGTCCAGTGGTTAGGACTCTGAGCTGTCACTGCTGAGCACCCGGGTTTAGTCCCTGGACAGGGGAACTAAAATCCCACAAGTGCAGCGGTGGGGGGGGAAAAAAAAGGAGGATCGCTCTTTCAGGTAAGTCAAGGGTGGAGAGAGACTGGGAACAGTAGGACCAATTAGGAAACTATTGTGCTTATCATCCAGGCAGGGAGGAGGTGATGAGAGAGGACCCAGTAGCAAAGACGAGAGGCGCAGGGCAAGAGTGAGTTGCTTTTGATGGGAATACAGGAAGTAACCTGGATTCTGCTCCTGAAGACTGACAGATGGGGCAAGAGGAAGAAAGGACGTTGAGGGGCACAGCAGGGAGGTAGGGATGTTAAATGACTCCCAACAATCAGGTGAGTGGAGAACTGAAAAGCAGTCATTGGATTCAGCAACTCGGAGCTCTAGGTGGCTCAGCTGAAATTTAAACCTAGGTCTTCTCAGACTAAATCCTCATTTTATATAGATTGCCCCATGGTAGTGAGGGGATCTCCAGTTACTACTGACCAGCAGCCTGAGCTCTTAGGAGTTGAGCTGGCTTTGAAATCACTTCTGGGATTTAGCCCCGAAGCACATGATTGCTGTCTGGTCTTTTCAGTGCCATCGTTGGTTAGTTGTGAGTAGTTATTTATTCTATTGCAGCTGCATCCAACAAGCCCAGCACGTGAACTAAATGGGAGATCTTCCTGCTAGTCAAAGGGCTGAAAGTGTAAGTTGCATGGAGTAGAAGATGGAAGTAGTTGGGCACTAAGCCCAGGCTTTCCAACTCCGATTCAGCAAACCTTTGATTCAAAGTTTCCATTTCCCTGAGCCCTAACCTTTTCCAAGATATCAGGAAGCACCATTTGAACTTTATTCTAATCACCTGGGAAATTACAGCACATGAGAATGTCCTGTGGGCCTGTCAGGAGCAATGTTAACACAGTTTGAACAGCGGAAACCACAGTAGCATTTTCAGTTAAAACACAAAGGGCGGTTCCACACGGGTGGCATTTTACTACAAATGATGCGGCTGGAACTGAGTATATTCTTAATCACACTTAGACTCTGGGAGTGTGGTACTATAATCTTCAGCTTTGTTCGAAAGGGACTGTTATTACTAATAATCATTGTGAGCCATAAAGTCTGATCCAGAAGAAAACGAGGAAAAAAGTGATAGTATTATGTGCAAGAGTCTCATTTAGTGATATACGGTTTCCAGCAGTGTGATTTTAATTTTTAATCAATGCTCTTCTTCATTTATGGATGTTCTGCGGCTGACTGACTAGTGGAACCACCCTAAGCTTGTACTAATAATTTTTAAAAACACATTTGCAGTGATTCGTTAGGTTTCTTGTTAATCCCCCTTCTGATCAAAAGGAACTATTTATTTTTAAAAACCCTTATTAGTTTTTTAAATTGCATAAAAATTATTGTAACTAAATAATTTTGGAATATAAAAAATGAAGAGTAAAGGTTTTCTCTATTCCATATTGAACCCAACAGGCACCACGTGATAGTGGTTTTGGTGTAATATTTCAAGCTTTTTTCTATTATAGCATGTTTTTGGCTGCTACTAGATCAAAAAACACAGTGACAATAGCCATAAAGATGGACACAACTCAAATGTCCATCAGCAGATAAATGGATAAACAAAATGTGGGGTATATACACACAGAGAGACGCACACAAATGGACACACACAGAGAGACGCACACAAATGGAATATTACTGAGGCTTAAAAAGGAATGAAATTCTGGTATATGCTACAACATAGATGAACCTTGAAAACATTATACTAATTGAAGTAAGCCAGATGCAAAAGGACACGTATTGTATGGTTCCACTTATGTGAGGTACCTGGAATACACAAATTCATAGAGACAGAAAATAGAGCAGAGGTTACCAGGAGCTGGGGGTGGAAGAATGGGGAATTATTGTTTAATGGGTATGGATATGTTTTTGTTTGGAATGATGAAAAAAGTTCTGGAAATAAATAGTGGTGATGACTGTACAACATTTTGAATGTACTTAATGCCACTGAATTGTACACTTAAAAAATGGTTCAAATGGTAAATTTTATGTGTATTTTACTGTGATAAAAAAGAAAAGCACAGTGACTATGTAATTTTTGCATCTACTCTAAACACTTAGAAGTTATTTAAAATGTGATACAACATATTTTTAAAATGTGGTTATACTTGACAACTTGAAGTCTGTATCCGTCACCTTGGACTAAGTTATGCAGTGATAACCAACACCCCCCAAATCTTAATTTCTTACCACTACAAAGGCTTGTTTTTTGCTCATGTTGCATGCTTTTCACAGGTTGGCTACGATTCTATGCCATAACCTCTTCATTTCAGGATCCAGGATGAAGGCATGGTCCCTGCCTGGGATGTGGCTATTCTTGAGTCAGAGGACAAAGAGAAGATGGTGGAAGCACTCAGACCCTTAGAGGGTCTACTCAGAAGTGTCACACTTCATTTTTTTTTTTTTGCGGTACGCGGGCCTCTCTCTCACTGCTGTGGCCTCTCCTGTTGCGGAGCACAGGCTCCAGACGTGCAGGCTCAGTGGCCATGGCTCATGGGCCCAGCCACTCTGCAGCATGTGGGATCTTCCCGGACCAGGGCACGAACCTGTGTCCCCTGCATCGGCAGGCGGACTCTCAACCACTGCGTCACCAGGGAAGCCCAGTCACACTTCATTTTAATCCACATTTTTACTGACAAAGCTAGTCACTTGACCCAGCCTGACATTATTGGGGTGAGAAAATATAATCCTCCTATAGGGAGGGGCAGTGAATATTTGGGAGCAATAATACAATTACCTTAGGTTTGTAACTAGAAATATGACATTTGTCTGTGGCCATGGGAGGAACGGAAGGCATCTGTACATGTGAGACCTCACTGAGCTGGTGAAGGGTCTGGAATCACACTATCCAAATGGGGCAAAAGCCCTGAGCCCTAATGCGAGGTCTAGCTCGGATCTCTGTACCTGCTTAGGCTAGATCATAGCACCAGAGAAACCAGTTGACAGGAAGGGGCACAGCAGGATAAAATTCCCAAGATAAGCTCTCAAACATAAATTACAAAGCACTTGTGGTCCAACCCTATGGAAGAGAATCAACAATTCCAAGAAATGGGAGAATTTCTATCAGGAAATAGAAATAACAGGCCAATTCAAAAGATTTTGAAATAAGTATATTTTAAAATGCTTAGATATAACAGAGGGATAATTCAGTGGAGTAAGATCTAGAGGCAATGAGACAAGAACAGGTGTATGTAAAAAATATAACCATCAAAATGAAAAACTACTAGACTGGACACATTCAAAGGAGAATTAGTAAAATGGAAAATGGAACTGAGAAAACCTCTTTAAGTTCCAGAAGGAGAGACTAGATAGAATGACAAAGAGGCAATATTTGAAGACAAAACAGGTGAGAATTTTTCAAGATTTAAGAAGGACTCAAGTTATCAGATTGAAAACACTTACTGAATGCTGAGACAGATTACTAAAATATAAAGAAAAACAAAACAAAAGAAAAAAAAGTAAACAAACTACACTTAGAACATTGCAGTTAAACTACAAAATATTAGGAGTAAAGAGTCATCTTAAAAGCTACCAGAGGGAAAGAACAGATTATCTGGAAAGGAATGACAATCAGAATAACAGTATGCTTCTTCTTAGCACAAATAGTTGCTGAAAGACAATGAAATAACACCTTCAAAGTACTGAGGGAAAATAATTTGGATGTAGAATTCTATACTCAGCTAACCTATCAATAGTGTGTGTAAAATAGAGATCTTTTAAGACATGAAAAGGCTGAGAGAACTTACTACCAAGACTAGAAGAATTCACAGACCCTCACTGGAAGGACAGCTAAAAACTATGCTTCAGCAGGAATAAAAATGAATCAGAAAAAGAAAGGGCATGATCCCAGAAGTAAAGGAGAAAAAAAAGAAATTGGTAAACCATGTTGGTGAACTTTGAATGGAATAATTATTATTATAGCAACAGGTTTGTGTGTGTGTGTTTAAAGGCAAGCAATTCTTCACTGGAAGAATAGAAATGGAATATAGCTTCTTAATCACTAGAAGAAGAAAAGTGGAATAAAAATTTTATCAGTTCAATAGACAGCAGGAGAGAGAGAGAAAAACAAAAAGTATAGTAAATAGAATAAAAACAGGATGGCAAATATACACCCAAATATATCAGTGATCATAATTAATATGATAAGGTTAAATTCCTCTATTAAAAGCAGAGATTCTTTTTTTGGATTTTGAAAAATCCAGCTACATACTGTTTATAAGAAATACTTCTAAAAAACTTGGTATGGAAAGGTTAAAAATAAAGGAATGGAAAAAGACAGTCCAGATTCCACTGAGGGAGAGAACTGGGTAGCTGGTAGCTTCCATGGATGGAAGACATCACTGGATAACCTATTAAATTTTGAACGATATGAATGTTTTGCTTTCTTCAAAAAAAAAAAAAAAAAGGCAAAACCCCTCAATTAGTAGGCTAAAGAAAGTTGGCATATAACAATATAATATTATATGTAACAAATATAATAATAATATCAGACCAAAGGAATTAAAGTGCGCAAAGGTTATTTTATGCTATTGAAAGAAACAATCTACCAAGAAATTATAAGAACCATATATTTTACACCTTACAAAAGAACATTAAAATATTTAAAGCAAACCTAATAGAATTCGCGAAATTTACAATCATAATGGGAGATATAAATGTAGCTATCTAAAGAATTGATAGATCTTTGTGTTTACAAACACAAACAGAAGATATAATGCCAGAAGAAGACCTTATTATTCAATAGTCACACAAAAGATAAAATACTGAATCAGGGTTCCATTCAGGAAACCAAAACCACTCCCAAATATTTCAAAGCACAAAGGAATACAAGGAATTAGGAGCTTCCAAAATCATTGCCAGGGCTGGAAGTAGTGTAAGTAATCACAGATATAATTTTAAAAATTTGCGTATACCAGCTTCTGGCAGATGGTATGTGCTATATGAGTGTTTATTAGATAAAATTTGAAAAGATATATGAAGTTGAGGGCTGTCAAGGGATTAACGATTTCAAAGTCAAATCGTCATAGCTGTAATTCAGAGGTCAGGAAGCTGTTGCTGCTTCTGCCACCACAATTTACTCACGTCCTTACAGGTGGTGATGAGATACGGAAATATCAAGTCCAGGGACTGGAAACACTCGTGTCAGTCCAGCCTTGCATCCAGCCACCACAGGGTCTCCACCTTCCTGCTCTTGTATGTACACCTGTGATTTGTCAAAGCTAGTTATATCCAGAACTCCAGCTGTCACAGTCTGGGAAATGTGTTTTTTTTGCTGTTCCTTTTATTTTTGCCTTTCAGTCCCAGCAATTGAGAGGGGAACAGAGAGTTAAGTGGGAATGAATGTCAAGTGCCAATTAACTGTATCAAGCACAAATACCTAAGAATCCACCTAATAAGAAATGTATAAGATCCTTAT
Source organism: Monodon monoceros (assembly GCF_005190385.1). Taxonomy (NCBI): domain Eukaryota; kingdom Metazoa; phylum Chordata; class Mammalia; order Artiodactyla; family Monodontidae; genus Monodon; species Monodon monoceros. The sequence goes on from NW_021703775.1 coordinate 54,123,576, forward strand.
GAAGAAAACTTTAAAATACCGCTGAAGGACACCATAGGAGACCTGAATGAATGAAAAACATTCCATGTTCTTGGATCAGAAGGCTCAACATCGCACTTAATTTATAAAAGTGATGCAGGAGCAATAAAAATGCTCTTATTTACAACTGGAAATGGTGATGCTGTGATTCATATGGAAATAAGAACAGTGTGGAAAACTGAAAAAGTAGGTCAGTGAATGGGAAATAGCCCTTCCAGATCTGAAAACACACAAACTCTCAAAAATGAAAACAGAGTATTGATGAATGAATAAAGACAAAGCAATGAAACTGAATAAAAAGTTTTAGAGGATTAAAATGCGTAAGAAAGTGTTTATATATGTTAAAGGACTATCCCAAATCAATGGGAGAAAAGATTACCGTATAGAAAAAAGTTGAATCCCTACCCACAAAGCGTACACCAGAAAAACTCTAAATAGTTAACGATTAAAGATAAATGTACAACATAAAACCATAAAAGTAGAAGGAAACATAGGAGAATTCCTTCATAACTGAAATGAAGAAAGTCTTTCCAGCTTTGACCACAAAGTTCTGAGTAGGAAAAAAAAGGAGTGGGGGGAAGAAAAGAAAGAAGCCCCAATAGTAAGCAAATCAGTCAAAAGACAAATGAGAAATTTAGGGAAAACACTGACAACAAACCCTATAAAATACACAAAATCTCAAACACTGAGGGATGCAGATAAAGCAGTGCATTTAGTAGGAAAAAAGGAAGATTGAAAACATATTATTTAGGTTTCAACTTAAGGCTAGAGAACAAAAAGGCTAGAGACTAAACCCAATGAATGCAGAAGGGACAGAAGGATAAAGATGAAAGCACGAATTGATGGAACAAAACAAACAAAAGAGGATCAATAAAACCAAAAGCAGGATTTTTTAAAAAGACAAAATAGGCAGATATCTAGCGAACCAACTGAGAAAAGAGAGAGAGAGGAGGCAGGGATAAACGACCTTCGGCTAACAGAGTGCACATAACTGCACATAAAGTAGAGACTTTTCAAAAATCACGAGATGGATTAGATAGAGTTGATTGGCAGTTGGTAGTTATTTCCACCTGCTTCGAGTGTGTCTTCCTGACTACAGAGGCTGCAAAGCTGAAAACAATATTTCAACGAGCTTTCTAGATGAGAATTAGATTTGGCCAGTAGCTGCCCTTGTGTGAGATTTGGTTGGCAGAAGAGAAGCAGTGGCCATGATCCCTTTGACTCACTTCTTTGGCTGCCAGACAAGGGTGTGGAGACTCGGAGTCCGGGATCCAGCTTTGAAGGTGTCAGTAGGTGTAGCCACCCTGGCGGATGCTGGAGTCAGTCGTGGCTTCCTGATTCTGGGTTGCAGCCATTGCTGTGTGTACCTGAATTCACCTGTTGCCATGGCAGCCTCTGGCTCCCCACCTTCCTGATGTCGGCATAGTTGGCAGTTCCTCTGGAGGGTCAGTTCTAGACTCTCCTGGGAGTCATTTCTGGGGGCCCCACCCAGAGCTCACTCCTCCAGCCCTTTCAACAATTTCGTAAGAGCTGGTTTGTTGTGTTGAATCCGTGGTTCCCCTTCCCTGCACTCAGACACGACCGATGGAAAGAATACTATCAACGATTCTGTGCCAAGAAATGTGAAAACTTAGGTGAATGAATAACTTCCCAGAAAATACAGATTACTAAAATGAACCCACAAATATGAAAACCTGTATAGACAATAACAATAAAACTGAATAGGTAATCAAAACTGCCGGCTCCCCTCACACCTCATACAAAGGCTCCTAGGCCTCAACATTTTTATGGGCCGGTTTTCCAAGAAAAGATAACCCTTATATATCATGCAAATTGTTTTGGAGACAAGAAAAATAGGGAAAGTTACTCAATTCACTTTGTGAATATTGTATATAACCTTAGTACCAACACTTGATAAGGAAAGGACAAGAAAAGGAAACTAAAGTCCAATCTCAAGAACATAAATGCAAAAATTCTAATTAAATTAGCACATTAAATCCAGTATTGTATTAAAAAATTCATCATGACCATACAGGGTTTATTAGAAAATATATTAATTCATTATATTACATTAACAGATCTTTTTCTTGGTGCCAATTTTAAATACAGTTGTATTTAAGACATTGCATTTTCCACTTACAATACAGTGCTCGTAAAGTGCAATGCTACTTCCTTTCCCTGTGCTCGTATTCAATATTCACATATCAAGAATGCCCTATTCTTTTTTTTCTAGTTTTACTGAGCTACAATTGACGTGCACCACTGTATGTGTTTCAGGTGTACAGCATTAAGGTTCGATTTCTATAATTGTGTAATGAGTATCACAATAAGTTTAGTTAATATCTATCTCATATACACACCATGAAAAGAAATGAGGAAAATAAAGAAAACAATTTTTCTCCTTGTAATGAGAGCCCTTGGGATTTACTCTCTTCATTGCTTTCCTATATAGGAAAGCTTATGGCAGTGGTAACTATAATCATGCTGTACATTGCATCCCTAGTACTTATTTATCTAACTGGAAGTTTGTACCTTTTGACCACTTTTGTCTAATGCCTTCTCCCCCTATCCCCTGCCTCTGGTCTGATAACCACAAATCTAATCTCTTTTTCTATGAGTTGTTTTTTTTTAAAAAAAGATTCCACGCATAAGTATTGGATCATCCAGTACTTGTCTTTGTCTGACTTATTTCACTTAGTATAATGCCCTCAGGGTCCATCCATGTTGTCGCAAATGAAGAATGCCCAGTTATTTACTATAGCAGCTCAACTTTAAGGCTACCGTGGAATTTGCTACAGATTTAGGTCCTTCGATGCTTTGTGTGGAACAATGCTTAATCTATGCTCAGGTTGCCTTCATCAACCTCTTCTATGATGGACCCAGGGAAGACACCACCAGATGGAGCAACTCCACCACCAGGGAAGCCCCCAGGCATTCCTCCTGGCACGCCTCCTGCACTCCGTACAGCTTAGTAATGATGGGGTTTGCAGACTTTCTCCAGCTCTTTCTGCTGATGTTCACATTCTTCCTTCTCAGCAGTCTGGTTCTTATCAAGCCAGTTGATGATTTCATTACACTTGTCAAGGCACTTCTGTTTATCCTCATCATTGATCTTGCCTTGAAGTTTTTCATCTTCAGCTGTTGCTTTCATGTGTTTAGTTGTTGCTGTTTTGTTTTGTTTATTTATTTTCTTTATTTCTTGGCTGCACTGCGTGGTATGCTGGATCTTAGTTCTCCGACCAGGGATTGAACCCATGCCCCCTGCAGTGGAAGCGTGGAGTCTTAACCACTGGACCGCCAGGGAAGTCCCAATAATAGTTGCTTTCACGTTGAATACACAGGATTCAAGCAAATTCTTGGAAGATACCTTGTCCCATTGCTTATCTTTAGCTTTGTACTTTTAAGCTTCCTGGACCATATGCTCAATGTCTTCCTTACAGAGAAACACCATATGATTTAAGTAGATTCAGAAAAGGCATTTAGCAAGATTCAACACCCATTCATTACATTTCTTGGCAAACAAGGCATCATAAGGGCCTTCTTAGCTTGATAAACCAAAAGCTCACAGCAAATGTCATTCTCAGTGGTTAAACTGTAGAAGCAGTTCCACTAAAGTCAGGAACATGACAAGGACGCCTGTGCTTATTACCAGTATACAGCACTGTGCTAGTGGTCCTAGTCACACAATATTACCAGAGAACCAAGAAACCAGTAGCAGAACTAATAAGGGTATTTGCGAGGTGGCTGACTTCAAGGTCAACATAAAGAAAGCAATAACATTTCTTTGCATGAAAAATAACCAATTAGAACATGTGTGAAAAAATGAGAGGGAGACACTTATTAGCAAGATTATACATTATTTGCCAGCGTTATCCTCGGAGCTGTGGATCTAGTCCAGGTCCTAGTGTAAGCAGGACTCCAGGGGGTCTGTCCTGTTGGCCCTGAGTCCCTAGAACAAGTCCCCTCTCCTGTCCCCAGGGCACATGGAAACCTTTCCCCACTCCATCTCTCACCTTTGTGCACGTGTCCACAGCTTGGTGTCATCTTGTGATTCCCCTCATTTACAGAGCAGAAGGGATATACCTACTGTCGCAAATTGTATTGTTTCATGGCCATTTCAGAATTAATAATTAGATTACATGTGTCAAAAATACCCACTGCTTTAAATTGTAATGGGGTTTCTTTTGGAAGCAGCTGCTACATTTTGCGGATTCCTTTTCTGTGTTCTTTGTCTCTAAAGGATTGGCTTATGTTGGAAGATTTTTAATTTAATTTGGAAGGTTATGATAGTTATCAAAGCCATTCTGAGTCTTCCATAATGTGTGTCTCAAAAACCCATTGTAGAACTTAGGTTAGTCACAGGTGGTGGAGCCAAATCTCTGTTCCCCAGGCATTTCCTGGGGGGCTGTTTTCTCACCTCTAGCCAGAGGAGAAGGCTCGGGCTGAGCGCAACAAAGACCATGTGAATGCTGGAGGCAGTAAGGCAAAGACCACTGATCTCAGGGTCCAACTCCAAAGTGTTATTAACTTGCCTTGATTTTTTTAAAATTTATTTATTCATTTATTTAATTTTTGGCTGCATTGGGTCTTCGTTGCTGCTGCCGGGCTTTCTCTAGTTGTGGCGAGTGGGGGCTACACTTCGTTGAGGTGCACGGGCTTCTCATTGCGGTGGCTTCTCTCATTGCGGAGCACGGGCTCTAGGTGCACGGGCTTCAGTAGTTGTGGCTCGCAGGCTGTAGAGCGCAGGCTCAGTAGTTGTGGCGCACGGGCTTAGTTGCTCTGCGGCATGTGAGATCTTCCCGGACCAGGGCTTGAACCCGTGTCCCCTGCATTGGCAGGTGGATTCTTAACCACTGCACCACCAGGGAAGCCTTCTCGCGACGGTGTCTGCCTGTTAGAGTTGTGAGAATTAAATGACGGGAAATGCATGAGTGAACTGTAGACTCTAAAAGGGCCATAGAAATGCAAGGTTTTCTAATATATAGCACAGTCGGACATGCCTTCTTAAAAATAGATTCTCGGGCTTCCCTGGTGTATCCTTTACAAATTCCTTTACTGATGCTTTAGAGGAGTGTGAGGAGGGAGCAGGAGAAATACATGTATTTACCCACCAGCTTTATCCCCTCTTTCATTTAGAAAAACGCTTCGATTGGTCTGATGAACATGTTGGTTGAGAAAGACATGTGTCCAGGTATTCAGATATAGATGAGGGCAGTGCCATGGGGAAGCCAAATTGCCCAGCATCACACTGAGGAGAATTTTGAATTTCTGGAGGGAAGGAAGTGTCTGAGACTAGGGAGAAAGTGGAAGGTGTGAGAAGGGTGCAGATGTGACAGAGGTCTAGGGAGACAGACAGGAGCTAAAATGATGCAGGTAAGCCAGCGCACAAGGAAAGAAAGGTAGCTGATGAAAACTTTCCTGTGGGAGGGGCTCGCTGAGGAGCTTTGAAAGACATGCCTAATATCCAATTTTAGGTTGTGTGCTATGCTGTGATGTTGTGGCAGAGACTGTTTTCTCTCTCTACGTTTATTCTTCCCTATCTTTTTCATGGTTCTTAGCTGGGCATGTTATCACCTGGAATAAAGAGCACATTTCCAAGTTTCCCTTACAGCAACTCATGGTCATGTGACACAGTTCTGGCTAATAAGATATAATCAGAAGTGTGAGGGCTTCCCTGGTGGCCCAGTGGTTAAGAATCCACCTGCCAATGCAGGGGTCACAGGTTTGAGCCCTGGTCCGGGAAGATCCCACATGCTGCGGAGCAACTAAGCCTGTGCGCCACAACTACTGAGCCTGCGCTCTAGAGCCTGTGAGCCACAACTACTGAAGCCCATGCACCTAGAGCCTGTGCTCCGCAACAAGAGAAACCACTGCAGTGAGAAGCCCACACACCACAACGAAGAGTAGCCCCTGCTCGCTGCAACTAGAGGAAGCCCGTGCACAGCAACACAGACCCAACGCAGCCAAAAATAAATAAATAAATAAATAAAGTGTGACTAAGTTCAGGCCAATAAATGTAAACTGAACTGTTAGGTTGGAATCCCAAGAGGGATGATTAAAGGAGAGCTCATTCAGCTGGATAAATCTCTTTTTGCCCATCTGCCTTTTGTCTTTCTTCCAGACTGTGATTTGGATGCAATGGCTGGAGCTCCAGCAGTTATCTTGTGTCACGGGGTAACATTGAGGCGGGAACAGAAAGACAGGAGTATAGGTCTAATAGTACCATGAAGCTGCCAGCAGTACCAGCTCTGGACTGCTTACCTCTGGACTTTTTTTTTTTAATGTAAAAGAGAAATACAGTTCTTTGGGTTTCCCCCCCCTGTTTTATTGTAATAACCACTTATCACATGACAAGTAGTGTTCTAAATGCTTGGCTTACATGCTAATCTAATCTTTACACTGCCAACCCTATGAGGTATGTACTATAATTATCTCTGTTTTACAGATGAGCAATGAGGAACAGAGAGATTGACTTTCCTATAGTCACAGCTAGTAAAGACTAGTACACTAGGCAGGCTGGGCTTGTAAGCACTATGTTATACTGCGTAACTGTGGCCAAACCCAATCCTCATTGATACAATTGTGCAATGCCACCCAGAATCTGCCACCCACCACAGTCATATATTCTCAGTGAATTTTGGTGAGTGATTTACAAGACGCAAGGCCCACCCACCCCCAGTACCCCCAGGTCACCTGTCCCCTGACACTAATGTGAAGAAAAGAGATCCCGAAGTTTTAGTTTGTGACCAGTAGTGGTGCAAGCAAAGGCCCAAGGAGAAGTAGAGACTGTAGGAAGGAACCAGGTGACCTGGAAGGGCAGGGGGATGTGGGCTGCAGGGGGACCGAGAACAGATTTCCCCAAATATATTAGAGGAAGGTGGCAGAGAAAGATGCTTGTATTCACGCCTAAAACGCATTTCCAACATTTAGCTTCATTTCCTCAGGACTGCTTCCCAGGCATGGGCTTTGGTACATCTTGACTTTATTTGAATCGAATTGATGGAAGATTTCTTTAGCCAATTTCAGATGTTCTATTTGTTATAAATATAGTGACCACCACAGATTCTGCTATATCCCTGGTAGGTAAAATTAGGGGCCAAATTTTAAGATACTAATAAGAGCTTGACACCATAAACCATCTTTATTGATTGAATTAATCAAAAACAAGAGATGTAAAGCATTAAAGAGAGAGATCAGTGTTTGGTAGACATCACTCCTTGGATGAATGGGCAGCTTTCTCAGGAAGCTGTAGTGAGAAATTTAGGCTGTTCCTGTGCTGCTTTCTCTCTCTCATACTTCCAATATCCAGGTGCATAAGTTCTAGTCGAAGCTGATTGTAAATAGGCCAACTTCAAGGACACCCTTTGCAAGCTAGCAGGTGCTTGGGGCAGAGTTTGAGCTCATGCTAATTAGTTGCAAGGGGGCTAAGCCAGGTGCCGGTTTGCCCTGGGTTGTCAGGCAGCTCTCAGGGGCTTGTCTCCTGGTCACAGAAGTGAGGAGAGTAGAGGAGGGCAGGCTCCTTGGGGGGCTCCATAAGGAGGCTGAAGGATCTTACACATGCTCTTCTGCTCTGATTTTCCCCCTCATTCTTAATAAAGACACAAAATACGAGGCAAATGGGCCCTGCATTTGGAAAGCAAATCTGACCTGCAGAGCCACATTCTGGCAGAGCTGCCCTGGGAGGAAACTAGTCATAGAAGCTCTCACCAGAAGAGTCCTTCTAGAAGATTCCCCAGGAGAACCCCGAGCTCGGGCCACAGCACTTTCCCTCTGAGGGAGGGGGATGGTGATGGCCTGGAGGAAATCAGAAGCCAAAGCTGGCCTGCCTGGAGAAACAAATGGGTGTCCCCAAGGAATCTTGCTGAAGAGTCCAAATTGGACTCTCAGAGAAAATGAGAGAAAATGAAAATATGAGTGAATCAATCATGGCTTCAGACATATTTGGAGCTGGGAAGAAAATTCAGGCTATGAATGCTGGGCCGAGGATTGCTGTAATAGCTCACTAAATATTTGTTAAGTTTCCGAGTCACCTCAGAGAAACAGCCTTTCTAAGGAGAGAACAAAGACTCTCAAATAGACAGTTCTGAGAAAGGCACAGAGCTGCTTCACAGATCAAAATGGTCTTATTCAGAGAAGCCTGATAAACAGCGGAGCAGCCTTTTCTTCTCAGCTTTTCTTTTCTCCCTCGTGATCATTCATGTATTTCATGATTTCTTCTTCCTTCATTCACTTTAATCCCTGGGAACAGGGTTGTGGAGAAATCAGGGATACATCCAAGGACAGGATGTTAAGGGTACCATCCTTGTTTTGCATTAAAGACAGAATATCGTAGAGCCATGGAAAATGAAGCCAATCATTCACCTAGGACGGCTCAGAATAGATCATTCCCCGGGCTCTGCACCCACCATTCATAATCGAATCCAGAGCTTTTCTACAGGAGCTTAAAAGATTTTATTCCTAATCCATTCCCCCACCCCCCACCCCAGAGCTTTGGAAATATGGCTCTGTAATTTAATGATTACAGGAGATGAACGAAAGAATGAACTAAATAAGCTAGCATCAAATTTGTAATGAAGGGACAAATTTTCCAAATATAGAGTAAAATCCAATTGTGGTGCAGTTGTTTAGGTTTCCTGCACAGCACTGACACGAGAGACCCCTCGGGAAGGCACACATGTCCTTGCCCACATAAGGAGCCTCCCCTTTGGCTGTTTACAAAGTTTGGGGAAGAAATCCACCCTCACTGCCTTGTACCATAGTAACTTAGCTGATGGAACAAGCATAAGCTGGAACAAGTCATACCACGAAGCAATGAACAATAACCACTAGTTAACATTAGAGACAGCATGCCCCCAAAACACCACGGGACTTTTCTGCGGCTGATAAAGAGTAAGATTTAAAAAACGATGCCGGGACTTCCCTGGTGGCGCAGTGGTTAAGAATCCACCTGCCAATGCAGGGGACACTGGTTTGATCCCTAGTCTGGGAAGATCCCACATGCCACAGAGCAACTAAGCCCATGCGCCACAAACTGAGCCTGTGCTCTAGAGCCCGCAAGCCACAACTACTGAGCATGCGTGGTGCAACTACCGAGCCCACATGCTGCAACTACTGAAGCCTGCGTGCCTAGAGCCCATGCTCTGCAACAAGAGAAGCCACTGCCATGAGAAGCCCGTGCACCGAAACGAAGAGTAGCGCCCGCTCGCCACCACTAGAGAAAGCCTGCATGCAGCAATGAAGACCCAATGCAGCCAAAAAATAAATAAATAAATAAATAAATATTTTTAAAATGTGGAAACAATTAAAAAAATAATGATGCCACACAAAACAGAGTGTGGTGCCCTGGATTGAATCTTGGCATCATAAGAGGACTTTAGTTGAAAAACTAGTGAAATGCGAATAAAGTCTACAGTTTAGTTAATAGTAATGTACCAGTGTTAATTTCCTAGTTTTGACAAATGCACCACGGGTGAGTAATATGTGAACATTAGGAGAACCTGGGTGAAGAGCATACAGACCACTCTCTGTACTCTGGACTATCCTTGCAAGTTTTCTGTAGGTACAAATTTATTCCAAAATAAAAAGTTTAAAAAAAAGTGAAGCCACATTTTCATGTGCTACTAGTGGGAGTATAAATGGGTACAAATGTTTTGACATTACTCATCAAAGGTTTTAGAGGTGTCCATGCCCACTGACCTATAGTTTCACTCCCAGGAATTTGTCCTAATAGTCAAGGATGTTCACCCCAGTACTCACTGTAATTGGGAAAGTTGGCTACAAACTCCAAGGCCAAAATTAGGGATGCTATGAACAATGATGTAGCCACACTGAAGAATTTATGCAATTACTAAAAGTAATGTTGGAGAAGTAAACTTGATGATGTGGAAAGACTGTCACTATATATTGTTGAGTGGAAAAAGTAATCTGCGTGGTATGTTCTCATTTTTAAAAATCTATGTGCTTCGAAGAATGGGAAAAGATATACCAAAGTATAAAGAGTGGTTTTTTCTAGGTGAGTGAGATTGTGGGTGCTATTGGCTGAATTGTGTCCCCCTCAATTCATATGTTGAAGCCCTAACTCCTAAAGCGAATGTACTCGGGGATGGGCTTTTAGGAGGTAATTAAGGTTAAATGAAGTCATATGCGTGAGGTACTAATTTTGTCAGATTGGTGGTCTTACAAGAAGAGGGAAATCTCTCTCTCCCCGTGCACATGCATCGAGGAAAGGCCATGTGAGCTCACACCTAGAAGAGGGTTCTCACCAGAACCAACCATGCTGGCACCCTGACCTCAGACTTCCAGCCTCCAGACCTGTGAGAAAATAAATGTCTGTTGTTTAAGCCACCCAGTCTATGGTATTTTGTTATGGCAGCCTGAGCTGACTAAGATGGTGGGTATTCTAAATTTTGTTATTTTTGCTCTCTTGCTTTTCTGTAGTGAATATAAATTGCTTTATTACTTGAAGAACAATAAATGTGAAAATTTTATGCTTAGGGTTTCACGTTACTATTGACAGAAAGAAGCACAACTCCCTAGGTGTCCTTCAGGAATAGTTCTTGAGAGGAGATAGTAAAATCACGCAGAGATCATTTCCTTCATGGAGTCAACCTGTTGTCAGGCTCCTTATGCCCCAGGTCCTCAGGGAGGGGATGGAGCCCTTCATCCCTGCCATAGCCAGTAATTCATAGTTCAGTCTGTACAGTGACTTATAGTTTAAAATGTCCATCAATAGGACTTCCCTGGTGGCACAGTGGTTAAGAATCCATCTGCCAATGCAGGGGACACGGATTCGAGCCCTGGTCTGGGAAGATCCCACATGCCGTGGAGCAACTAAGCCCGTGCGCCACAACTACTGAGCCTGCGCTCTAGAGCCTGCGAGCCACGACTACTGAGCCCATGTACCACAAGTACTGAAGCCCACACGCCTAAAGCCCGTGCTCCACAAAAAGAGAAGCCACCGCAATGAGAAGCCCGTGCACCACAATGAAGAGTAGCCCCCGCTCGCCGCAACTAGAGAAAGCCCGCACGCAGCAATGAAGACACAACGCAGCCAAAAATAAATAAATAAATATTTTAAAAAATTCACGTCAATAGATATTAACTTAGTTGACTGCCATAGCAGTAAGCAGTAAACAAAGCCGGTAATATTGCTTCTCATGAGTGAGGTTTGGGAAGGTTGCATGACTTGCCCAAGGTCACCTGCCTAGTGATAATGGAACTAGGACCAGGAGCAGGGCCTCTTGAATCCAAGACCATTGCCTGTCTCTGCTATCAGTTACTGCCCGTCTAGCTCTTTCTTTCGCAGCAGCCCTGGGCCATCTCATGAGTAGGATTCAGAGAGCTGGCTCAGTCCTCCAGAGTCCCCCCCAACCCCCAAATCCCTAGGCAAATTCTGGTCCTCATACATTTCATATTGGAAATAGAAAGATGTTAGGTTCTCCCACTTCCATGCCAACCACGAGCTATTTCTGGGTCGTGTGTTTTCCAGAACCTCAAAGGCTGTGCAGGCTTTGATAGAGTCTCGAACAGCCAACCTTGATTTACCCTGTGCATCCACCTGGCTGCAAGGTGAAGCCTGGACCCTGGGCCCCAGAAGGAAGGCGGCACTTACTGAAAATGGCTCTGCTAGAGAAGGAAAAGCCAGGATCTGTCAGTGTTGGGATCTAGCTCAATATCTATCTATTTATGTATTTGTTCTGCACTGGCAAGTATGAGCTTGGGTAACCATCTTTAAATCCTCTTAGGGATTTTGCAGTTTTTGCATTAGTGAGTGAGAGCAGTTGCAGACATTGGCACTCTTTGCTAGATTTCTTAAAGTTAAGTAAAAAATTTGATGACTAAATGGAAGAACCAGGAAGAGATTATTTTGGCATGGGGATTGCTATTGCTCTCTTTGACTATGGAACTTAAAAAATGAGTTTACTTATTAAGTAGGAAAATTAAAAGAGCATTGTACTATATGTGCATTCAGCAGACATATCAGTGCTTGAAATGTGCAAGGCATTGTGCTAGGCTAGGCTTATAGGAAAAAAAGCTGCACTCAAAAATAATACCTGCTCTCAAGGTACATGCAGCCCACTGGGGAGATAGACATCTACACACATCATTGTTATCCAAGGCAGTAGTGTTTTCAATCCCAGAAGGTGGTTGGAAATGTGAGGGGGATCATTTTATTTTTTAATATTTTTAAACTTTTTTTTTTTTTTTTTTTTGCGGTACGCGGGCCTCTCACTGCTGTGGCCTCTCCCGTTGCGTAGCACAGGCTCCGGACGCGCAGGCTCAGCGGCCATGGCTCATGGGCCCAGCCGCTCCGCGGCATGTGGGATCTTCCCGGACAGGGGCACGAACCCGTGTCTGCTGCATGGGCAGGCGGACTCTCAACCACTGCGCCACCAGGGAAGCCCTATTGTTTTCTTAATGACATTTTAAAAAATTGAGGTATAATTGACATATATTTGTTTCAGGTGTACAACATAATGATTCGATATTTGTATATATTGTAAAGTGATTACCATAATAAATCTAGTTAATAGTATCAGTCACATTATGTAGTCACAAAAATTTTTTTTTTGCGATGAGAACTTTTAAGATTTTACTCTCATAGCAACTTTCAAGTATGCAGTACCAAAAAAAAAAAAAAAAAGTATGCAGTACCGTGTTATTAACTATAGTCACCATGCTATGCATTGTTTGTACCTTTTGATCCCCTTCATCCATTTTGCCAATCCCCTTACTCACCATGCCTCCCCTACCCCCATCTCTGACAGCCACCAATCTCTGTATCTACGAGCTTGTGGAGTTTTTTGTTTGTTTGTTTTTAGATTCCACATAGAAGTGGGATCATATGGTATTTGTCTTTCTCTGACTTATTTCACTTCACATAATATCCTCAAGGTTCATCCATGTTGTTGCAAATGGCAAGATTTCATTCTTTTTTATGGCTGAATACTATTCCATTGTGTATATCTCACAGTTTCTTTATCCATTTATCCATTGATGGACACTTAGGTTGTTTCCATATTTTGGCTATTATAAATAATGCTACTGTGAACATGGGTGTATATATATATCTTTTCGAGTTAGTGTTTTCATTTTCTTCTGATAAATACCCAGAAGTGGGATTGTTGATCATATGGTAGTTGTATTTTTAATTTTTTCATACTGTGTTCCACAGTGTCTGCACTAATTTATATTCCCACCAGCAGTGCATGAGGGTTCCCTTTTCTCCTCATCCTCGTGAACACTTATTTCCTGTCTTTTTGATAATAGCCATTCAAACAGGTGTGAGGTGATATCTCATTGTGGTTTTGATTTGCATTTCCCCATTGATTAGTGATGTTGAGCACCTTTTCATGTATCTGTTGGCCATCTGCATGTCTTCTCTGTATATATGTCTATTCAGATCTTCTGCCCCATTTTTAAATTGGATTGTTTGTTTTGCTATTGAATTGCATGAGTTCTTTATGTATTTTGGATATTAACCCCTTACCAGCTATATGATTTGCAAATATTTTTTTCCCATTAGGTAGGTTGCCTCTTCATTTTTTGATGGTTTCCTTTGCTGTGTACAAACTTTTTAGCTTGATGTAGTCTCATTTACTTTTGCTTTTTTTGGTCAAATCCAAAAAATCATCACCAAGACTGATGTCAAGGAGCTTATTGCCTATGTTTCTTCTGGAGTTTTATGGTTTCAGCTGAGAGTAATTACTTTAATTATTATAATCACTAGAAGTCATGATGGAGGCAGGTCCAGAGATGCTGAACATCTTGGGAAGAATTCCATATAACAAAGAGTTGTCTGGCTCAAAAGGCTCAGGGTGCTTTGAGTGAGGATCTGGAAAAAGGACAAGCACAGGGCTAGGTGGAGAGGCTGAAGCTTCTGGGGAGAGGACACTGAGGTGATACCTACAGACAGGTGGGGTTCTGACAGGCACAGATAGGCACAGGGATATTTTATTTGGAGAAGCAAGGTGAGCAAAGGCCAAGAACACACAGGGCATAGTCTCGGAATGACAGTTCAGGGTTTGGGGAGTAGAAATAAGACTGGAAACATATACTAGGTCATGAGGTGCCATGCCAAGAAATCTGGATTTTATTTTCTGAAGAGTGAGTAGGCTCTGGAAAGAAGTTCATGAATGAGACAGGAACAAAAGCAAAACCGCGCTTAGGAAGATTGAATCTGGGCCCAGTGTATGGGACGGGGTGGAGAAGTCTGCCCACCACGTCTGGGGTCTGTGACTCTCGGCAGCCTTACTTCACCTCTCTTGGCCTGAGTTTTCTCATCTGCAATATACCTAGCACGAAAATTGCTGTCAGGTTTAATTAAATAGACATAATATATGTGACGTGCCCAGCACACGTTGCAGAAGCCCAGTAAACAGTGGTTGTTACTGCTTGTGGTTTTGGGTTTATTGGTTCCTGCTGCTACCACTACCAGCTACTGGCTGGTAAAGCTGACCATAGATGTGCAGACTGGTGTGTCTTGGCCCACAGGTGTGTTAGGGGTTATGAGAGGAACAGTTCTGGTCTTTTCCCCTTGACCTTCCTTCCCACTGGGGGACCAGAAGAGGCTAAGCTGGAGCCCAGACCCATCCGTGTTCCCAAATGGGCCATCAGGTTGGAGCGCTCAGAGTGGGACAAACCTCAGAGTCATCTTGCTCAACACTCTCTACTCCAGAAGAGGAAATTTATACCAGAGGGGGACCGGCCTGATGTCACACAGCTGGGCAGTGTGATCAGAGTTGGAACGGACCCCTGTGTTTGAATCCCAGCCCCTGCCTCCCTACACGGTCCCACAGGTGAGGAGAGAGGGGGAGGCTGGGCCCTGGCCCCTTCCCTACTCTACGCTCATGCCTGCAAGGTGAGAGGGCCCTAAACGGGAATGGAGTGGGGTGGTGGTGGTGAGGGGACTCAAGTCAGAGGAAGCAAGAATATGGGACGGAGGCCCTCCCCTTGGAAACTCCCCATGGCTCCCAACATGTTCAAGTCAGGTTCAGAATCTCCAGCGCGGCCTCCAAGATCCCCCCCACCGCCAGCGCTACCCCCGGTGGCCACAGCGGCAGCACATCTCTCCCTGCTCCTCTGCACGCTCCAGCGGCTTTCCTTGAAGCCCTTCGGCGCTTTGCTGCCACCGGGACTTTCTGCATCCCGTTCCCGGGTCACCTTCTTTCCCCTGCTGAAATCCTGTGCCTCTTTCTCAGTCCCGCTCAGATGCCTCAGCCTCCGGGAAGCTTACCCGCGTCCCTGCCTTGGGAAGGGCCCCTCTGCCGCCTCGAAGCCCTTGGCCACGGCCCGGTGTTCAGCCTTGTGTCCCAGCCGGCTGACAGGCACCTAACCACTTGTCTCTGGGGCCATACGTTCCTTAAGGGTAAGGACTGCGTCTTCTGTCAGCATCTCAAAGGTGGGTGGCACTTGTGGCTTTCATTTCGACATCCTCAGGGCCTACCTCAGTGCCTTGCATATCCTCGGTAATGATAAATATTTCTTCAGCGGGATTGCAGTTTTCTCTCCTCCTCCGTTTGAAGCTTAGTAACTGGCCAGCAAATCTTTGTTGAATTGATTTGAGGAGGGACTGAGGAAAGACTAGCGCGAGAGAGGCATTTGTTTCTCCAATTATTTACAAGAAATAGCCCAGGCCTGAAGTTATAAATGACACTGGCAGCCCTGCTTATGGTCCACGTGTCCCAGCTTCCTGGAGCAGCAGTGGCAGCCTTGCTAATGACC
This sequence comes from Monodon monoceros, assembly GCF_005190385.1. Classification (NCBI taxonomy): domain Eukaryota; kingdom Metazoa; phylum Chordata; class Mammalia; order Artiodactyla; family Monodontidae; genus Monodon; species Monodon monoceros. The sequence continues at coordinate 54,139,317 of NW_021703775.1, forward strand.
GCACTCAAGAAACCCGCAAGGCTGGTGCCCTGCAGAGCTTGGGGGAGACAGATGGGCAGGAGAGGGGAAGGGAAGCTTGAGCACTGTGACATACTCTTCTAACATTTCCTCTCATAAAGCCAGTAATAGAATCATTAATGCTGGTTTTTAATTTAGACCGTCCCTTTCACCTGAGCAGTTCTAGGGTTTAATGACCAGTAAGCTGATGGCTTGGGAGGTTGCTCTAATAACTTTATTTAGGCAAAATGAAAGAAAATGGCCCCAACGAACTAGGTGGTGTTCGGATAACTGCACAGTAGGTTCAGAGTCAAACCAGAACTGGAGATCCAACCCCAACTCCCAGTTTCAGTAAACCCACATGGCTGCTCTGGTCTGGAAGTCTCAGAGTTGTTGTCCATATGTTTAAGAACTAAGAAGTACTGCGGTGTACCTTGTACCAAATTCTCAGGCCTTCGCTCTTCTCCAGAGAGTCCCCGAGGAGGAAAAGTCTAGGAGGGTGGCTTATTGACCTGTGTGGAACTCCGTGTACGGGCCTCACCCCAAGGTGTCAGGCCTGTGAACACTTTGGCTGGTGTTTCCATTGCTGTGGAAGCACAGTCCATTCCCGGCCCTTTACTGGTTTCCCTTGTACCACAAGCTTAACCGGCTTCTGCAACCCAGGGAGTTAGCTCAGGCTCAGGTGGCAGGCCCTGTTTGTTTATCTAAACAATTGGCTCTACGCTGGAGAAAAGAAATGAGCTTAGGTCACAGAAACTGTCTTAGGTCACCAAGAGGTGAACAGAGACCAGAGACAGGGCTAGAGGTTGGGAAAAGGATGTGGGGTATGATTCCCAGCCTTCCTTCTCTAAGGACAGATACAGGGCAATGACAGACCCATTGAAGTTGACCTTTAAATGCCATCTCTTGATATTCAGGCCACACTGGCCTCTTCCCCTTGCAAAGCTTACCACAGACTGCAGCTGCATAGCTCAAGGCTATTGGAAAAAGTCATTTGTTCTTAAAAAAAAAAAAAAAAATCCTTTTTTGAAGACTGCAGTGCATCCCACCACCCAGGGCGTGTGTCATGAAACAAACACGGGTCTCTTGGGCTCTGTTTCAGGCCATTAACTTAATGGCTCTGGTTCTTGGAATCTCTGCTCTGGACAAGTCACCCTGTTATATAAACATATTCATCTGGCTAAAAAATGTGTGTTATTGTTTTCTGAGTAAGGGTCGTTTGAAGTTAATGTGTGTGTGTTTTTCCCATCTGATTATTGTGAATATTACTTAGGCTCCTTTGGAAAAATAGCAACAGCCCCAAGAAACTCACAGAACAGCAGAATTTCCTTTCCTCCCAGTCAGATCGGGTATTATAATCATCTTGCACAAGTTGGGGACTGGTACCCCACCATCACTGCTGAGAAGATAATCAGGAGATAATGTCAGTGGCAGAGAAAGTTGTCAGAGCAGAGGGTGGTCTCCTGCCGCTCTCAGAGTGCTGAGTATATATGCCAGGAGGGCGGGGGGGTCAGTCCCTTAGTGGAAGTAAATTTGGAGGGAAAGCCAACTATTCCTTTGCACCAATATCCTGCCTGCGGCATTTGCTACCAAGTGCCCACCTAACCCCCTCCCTTGAACTCCCTTACATGGATGTGGGAAGAGGGGGGCACAGTTAAGATAAGGAGGCAGCTAATTGAATTTAATTCACTAAGGAGGCAACCAATTTTGTGATGAAGCTTAACTTCTGGTTGCTAAATATTTTGCCCTTGGTGCTCATCCCCTGAAAACTGAATGCCAGTTGTTTTGCAAGACAGATTGTTGCACAGTGGATGGGCAGAACAGTGGGCAATCAGGGGACCGCAGGCAGGCGACCCCAGGCCCGGGGTCTAGCCTGTGTTAGTGGGTTGGCCTGGTCCCCTGGCTGCCAGGGCCCGCTGTATGAGGGACACAGGCCTGATAGGGACCAGGGTCTGTGAGGCAGGCTTTGTGATGAGACTGTAGATCCAAATTTAGATTTGCCAAAGTAAACAAAAATGCAGCCCTCCTTCTCCACTGTATGTGACATGCCAGTAGAGCATTCTGGAATGTGTGTGTGTGTGATGCTTATTTATGGAAGCACTATGTTCTTTAAGGTTTTAGATAGGATGTGATACCCTGTCTTTGTAAACTTGGTCAGTCACCAGCTGCCAGCAGTGGACAATTTGCTATGACTCCAGTGCTTCTCTTGGGTAGGGATTATTTGCTCCCTCTCCCCTTTCTGTTTTCTCTCCACCCTTATCTGTTCCATTTCAGAGCTGACCAGATAGCATCCCAGGCATCACACATTTTATTCCTCTTGGGAAAAGTAATTCCCATTTAACCTTCGACTGAGTACTTAGCACAGTGCCTGGACCATAGGAGATACCCTACAAGAATTTGTGGGGTGGGGCTTCCCTGGTGGCGCAGTGGTTGAGAGTCCGCCTGCCGATGCAGGGGACACGGGTTCGTGCCCCTGTCCGGGAGGACCCCACATGCCGTGGAGCTGCTGGGCCCATGAGCCATGGCCACTGAGCCTGCGCGTCCGGAGCCTGTGCTTTGCAACGGGAGAGGCCACAACAGTGAGAGGCCAGCGTACCGCAAAAAAAGAAAGAAAAAAAAAAAAGAATTTGTGGGGTGAATAAGTGAAAAAAAGTTTTTCGTATTCTTTCTCTTTCTCTTCAAGAAACTAGACAGGAGGACTTCCCTGGCGGTCCAGTGGTTAAGACTCCACGCTTCCACTGCAGAGGGCACGGGTTCGATCCCTGGTCGGGGAATTAAGATCCTGCAAGCTGTGCAGCACCGCCGGAAAAAAAAAAAAGAAAGAAAGAAAGAAACTAGACAGGAGAAGTGACTCCAGTGCCTTTAGGCTGTGATGCTTCTGGTTTGACCCTTATCCACCCAAACCCAGGTGTCCCCTGGGGGAGCTGTTATTATGATCTGCACCTGGGAGTGACCACAGGGACTGCTGGTAGGGACCTGCTATGTTGTCACCGTGAACCCCAAGGGCACCCACAGAGCCTGGCAGTTCACTCGAGTTCTTCATACTCAGAAGGTCCTATCACTTACAACAGCTAGCTATATGGTCTTCTTCTTCATAGCCCAACACTCCAGAATCAAGGAGTTGAATGTAGATATTCATGTAGACAGGTCCCAGGGTGGGGTATTGTCTGAAAACAGTCAGATAAAAACAAAATTCATTTTAGCAAGAAAATAAAAGAAAAAAGTTTATCCTAACAGAATGAACTAGATGAATTTGTAATTACTGATATTTCTTTTCTTTTTTTTTTTAATTTATTTTTGGCTGCTTTGGGTCTTTGTTGCTACGTGGCCGGGGGTGGGGGGCGGGCTTTTTCTAGTTGCAGCGAGTGGGAGCTACTCTTTGTTGCGGAGCACGGGCTCTAGGCATGCAGGCCTCAGTAGTTGTGGCTGCAGGCTCTAGAGCGCAGGCTCAGTAGTTGTGCACGGGCTTAGCTGCTAGGCGGCATGTGGGATCTTCCCGGACCAGGGCTCGAACCCGTGTCCCCTGCATTGGCAGGCGGATTCTTAACCACTGCGTCACCAGGGAAGTCCCATATTTATTTTATGTTGAGAAGAGCCTATTAATGATGAGAGATGGACTCTGAGGAACTGTGATGGGAAAATGATAACTGTATAAAGATCGTGGCAAACAAGGGGGGTGAGAGAGAATTTTAGTTAAAGTCAGAAATGCCAGAGGGATGTTTTCTGTACATATATATCAGACTAGGAAAATCAAGGTGGCAGCTTTCTTAGGAAAATCAAGGTGGCAGCTTTTTAGAAGCTGAAAACTGATCCTTCTCGAAGGACCCAACTGTAGAGTAGGATCTTGAGGGGTGGAGAATACATATTTCCTTTAATTATCTATATTTTTTACAAAATGGAAATATTCCTCTTTTTAAATTTAATTTGTTAAAAAAATATTTAATGTTTTTTTTTGAAGTACAGTTGATCTACAATGTGTTAATTACTGCTGTACAGCAAAGTGATTCAGTTATACATATGTACATTTTTTTAAAAATTTATTTCTTTATATTTGGCTGCATTGGGTCTTCATTGCTGTGCGCAGGCTTTCTCTAGTTGGTGGCGAGCGGGAGCTACTCTTCGTTGTGGTGCATGGGCTTCTCACTGCGGTGGCTTCTCTTGTTGCGGAGCATGGGCTCTAGGCCCGCGGGCCTCAGTAGCTGTGGCTCACGGGCTGTAGAGCACCGGCTCAGTAGTTGTGGTGCACGGGCTTAGTTGCTCCACGGCATGTGGGATCTTCCTGGACCAGGGCTCGAACCCGTGTCTCCTGCATTGGCAAGTGGATTCTTAACCACTGCGCCACCGGGGAAGTCCCTATTATAGGATATTGAATATAGTTCTCTGTGCTATACAGTAGGACCTTGTTGTTTATCCATTCTATACATAAAAGCTTACATCTGCTAACCCCAACTTCCCACTCAAACCCTCCCCCAACCCCTCCCCCTTGGCAACCACCAGTCTGTTCTCTATGTCCATGATTCTGTTTCTGTTTTGTAGATAAGTTCATTTGTGTCATATTTTAGATTCCACATATAAACGATATCATACAGTATTTGTCTTTCTCTTTCTGACTTACTTCACTTACTGTGATAATCTCTCTTGCATCCATGTTGCATTATTTTGGGGTACAGGTATCTTTTTGAATTATAGTTTTGTCTGGATATATGCCCAGGAGTGGGATTGCTGGATCATATGGTAATTCTATTTTTAGTTTTCTGAGGGACCTCCATACTGTTTTCCACAGTGGCTGCACCAACTTACGTTCCCACCGACAGTGTAGGAGGCTCCCTTTTCTCCACATCCTCTTCAGCATTTGATATTTGTAGACTTTTTAATGACGGCCATTTTGACTGGTGTGGAAATATTCCTCTTTTTTTTAAAAAAATAATTAATTTATTTATTTTTGGCTGTGTTGGGTCTTCATTGCTGCACGCGGGCTTTCTCTAGTTGCGGTGAGCAGGGGCTACTCTTCGTTGCGGTGCGCGGGCTTCTCATTGCTGTGGCTTGTCTTGTTTCATAGCACAGGCTCTAGGCACACAGGCTCAGTAGTTGTGGTGCACGGGCTTAGTTGCTCCGCAGCATGTGGGATCTTCCCAGACCAGGGCTCAAACCTGTGTCCCCTGCATTGGCAGGCGGACTGCAACCATTTCGCCACCAGGGAAGTCCCAATATTCCTCTTTTTAATAAAATTTTGTAAAATTTAAAAATATTACAGGGACTTCCCTGGTGGTCCAGTGGTAAAGAATCCTCCTTCTAATGCAGCGGATGCAGGTTCGATCCCTGCCCGGGGAACTAAGATCCCACATGCCGTGGGGCAGCTAAGCCCATGCTCCACAACTGCTGAGCTCGTGTGCAACTAGAGAGCCCACATACTGCAAACTACAGAGCCCACACGCTCTGGAGGCTGTGTGCCACAACTAACAGAGACCACGCACCTTGGAGCCGGCGCGCCACAACTAGAGAGAAGCCCGAGTGCTGCAACGAAGAGCCCGTAAGCCACACTGAAGAGATCCCTCATGCCTCGACGACGATGATCCCGTGCGCCTGCAACTAAGACCCGATGCAACATACATAAATAGATAAATTAAAATATTTTAAAAAACAATAAAAAAATTACAAAAGTAAATAAAGTCAAAGGTGTACATCCATGTAATCTCACCTCATAGTAATAACCATGTTGAACAGACAGCATTGGTCCTGCCATATCCCTTTAGGGCCCCCTTCAGGTCACCTGTACACATCTCTCATATGTACAGTCCAAGAAAGGGCAGTGAATGTCCCTGTAGATGCATCTCTGTGGGACAATTCTGAGGGGTCCCCAGGAGGTTGGGACCCAGGTGCCCGCAGTGCCCATCAATGCACTCTTACTTGGCTTTATGCCATCCAATTTCATTACTCCATTCCCTCTCTGTGCTTCCTGGGATCGTCTCCCAAATAATGTTCTTGCACCCAAATCCTTGCCTTAGGGTGTGCTTGGGGAACCCCGCCGTATTCACAACTACCTCCTAGACTTAATATTATCTGCACCCAGGACTCAGGGAGGGGCCATGGTTGGGGGCACTCCTGCCCTTTCACCTCACTCTTTTCTCTCCTACCCAAGCCTCTCCGCTCTGCTCCTTTTGCTGCTCAGAATTCTGGTCCAGAGGCCATTTCTCTTCCCACCGAGTCACATTCTCACCTAACCCACCTTTCCTTGTTTATTTCCATAATATAAATACATCGTTAGAGGGACACCTTAATTTACAATTCAATATGTATTCAATCAGCATTTGCTCAAGCACGGGTGTTAATCATTACTGTGTCAAGCACAGGGCAGACTTGAGATGAATAGCTCTTGTCTCTATCCTCAAAGCAGGGGAGTAGGGAGACAGACCTTTGTGAAATAGCCACGATATCGAATGCCAAGTGCTCTCATACAGATGGGTGAAGAAAGAAGTGTTGGAGTTAGGAACTCAGAATGTCTTTTGCAATAGAAACAATGTAATGTGTGATGGGTGTCAGGCAGGTGTAGTAGGTCGAATAAGGGTTCCCCAAAGATGTCCACATCCTAATGCCCAGAACCTGTGGATGTGTTACTTCGTATGGTAAAAGAGACTGCAGATGCGATTAAATTATAGCTCTTGAGATGGGGAGATTTATCCTGGATTGTCCAAGTGGGTCCCATATAATCACAAGGGTCCTTGTAAGAGGGAGACAGAAATGTCAGAGTCAGAGAGGGATTTAAAGATGCCTCACTGCTAGCTTTGAAGACAAAGGAAGGGGCCATGAACCCAGGAATGAAGGCATCCTCGAGAATCTGGAAAAGGAACCAGTCCTGCCAACACATTGTCTTTAGTGCAGTGAAACTGATTTTGGACTTCTGTCCTCCAGAATTATAAGAGAGTAAATTTGTTTGTTTGGTTTTTTTTTTGCAGTGTGCGGGCCTCTCACTGCTGTGGCCTCTCCCGCTGCGGAGCGCAGGCTCAGCGGCCACGGCTCACGGGCCCAGCTGCTCCGCGGCATGTGGGATCTTCCCGGACCAGGGCACGAACCCGTGTCCCCTGCATCGGCAGGTGGACTCTCAACCACTGCGCCACCAGGGAAGCCCAATCTTGTATTGTTTTAAGCCACTAAAGTTGTGGTAATTTTCTACCGCAGCAATAGGAAACTAATACATCAGGTTAATAAAGAATATCTGGGGACTTCCCTGGTGGTCCAGTGGTTAGGACTCTGTGCTTCCACTGCAGGAGGCAGGAGTTTGATCCCTGGTCGGGGAACTAGGTTCCTGAATTCCACGTGGCAGAGCCAAACAAAAGAAAAAAATGTGAAAAAAATTTTTTTCTTGTTACAAAAGCAACACATTATAGAAATATTGAAAAATACAGAAAAACACAAAAGTAGAACACTTGTGATTTCACACCCCCTCCATCCTCCCTTCTCATGGAACATATAAAGTAAAATAGAAATAGAAAAGATCCTCCCACTGTCCCAGAGCTAAACCCTGTGAGTTAGATTTTGACACAAACCAGGCAAGACTTTTGTTTCTATGTTTATACTAAATGGAATCTCTCTCCATATTCATCTATCTATCTACCTATCTATCTACCTATCTATCTATCTACCTATCATCCTGATAGACAGGAAGCTTGTATTCCCTCACTCTTAGCAGTTCTTATGCCCAGAACCCAAGGAGTTTCTGCTATGCTCTCCCCTTTATATTTGCTGTCAGAAAGCTCTGTGGAACATGAAAAGGTGCTCAATATCACGAGTCATTAGGAAATGCATATCAAAACCACAGTGGGATACCACTTCATACTCATTAGGATGGCTATTAAAAAAAAAAAAAAAACCCCCAGAAAACAGGTGTTGGTGAGTATGTGGAGTAATTGCAACCCTGTACATTGCTGGTGGGATTGTAAAATGGTGCAGTCACTGTGGAAAACAATATGACAATGCCTCAAGAAATTAAATGGAATTGCCATATGATCCAGCAATTCCACTTCTGGGTATATACTCAGAAGAACTGGAAGCCGGGTTTTTTTGTTTTTAAATTTTTATTTGTTTTATTTATTTTTGGCTGTATTGGGTCTTCGTTGCTGTGTGCAGGCTTTTCTCTAGTTGAGGCGAGCAGGGGCTACTCTTTCTTGTGGTGCGCAGGCTTCTCATTGCGGTGGCTTCTCTTGTTGCGGAGCATGGGCTCTAGGCATGCGGCTTCAGTAGTTGTGACGTGCGGGCTCTAGAGCGCAGGCTCAGTAGTTGTGGCACATGGGCTTAGTTGCTCCGCGGCATGTGGGATCTTCCCGGACCAGGGCTCGAACCCGCGTCCCCTGCACTGGCTTGCGGATTCTTAACCACTGCGCCACCAGGGAAGCCCTAGGAAGCTGGGTTTTGAAGAAATAGTTGTACACCTTGTTCACAGCAACATTATGCACAATACGTAAAAGACAGGAGTATCCATTGATGGGTGAATGGAGAAACTAAATGTGATATGTATGTACAATGGAATATTATTCAGCCTTAAAAAGGAAGGACATTTTGACACATGCTACAACATGGATGAGCCTTGAAGACGTTGTTCTAAGTGAAATAAGCCTGTCACAAAGGACAAATATTGTACAATTCCTCTCCTATGAGGTACCCAGAGTAGTCAAATTCGTGGTCGCAGAAAGTAGAAAGGTGGTTGCCAAGGGGAATGGGAAATTATCGTTTAATGAGTACAGAGTTTCAACTGGGGAAGATGAAAAAGTTCCAGAGATGGATGGTGGTGATGTTGTCCAAAAATGTGAATGTCCTTAATGCTACATAACTGTACACTTAAAAATGGTTAAAACGTTAACATTTATGTTGTGTATAGTTTATCCTCCCCCTCCTCCCACCCCCCTGCCACACGCAAAGCTTTGTAAAGGGGAAGTCAAGGGTGGTCTGTTCCACAAAGAAGCGCAACTGTTCTAGTAATAAAACCTACCACTTTTCAGTCGTCAGTATGTGCCAGGTACCTAAGTCAGCAGTTTATATGTATTCTTTTATTTTCTTCTCTCAACAACCCTGAGGTAGTTACGACTATCATCTTCATTGCACAGAGCAGGAAACTGAGGCACGAGGTCTAAGTGACTTGTGCAAAGTCTCCAGCTAAGAAGGTACAGTCAGAACTGGAACCCTGGGTGGTTGGCTGCAGAGCCCGATCGTTAGCCTTCATGGTACACCCTCTTTCCAGTAAAAGACAAATCCATCATCCAAATAGGCCATAACTCTTGGTAAGGGGCTAAATGCAGGTTATGAAAAAGTGAGCACCAGTGGAGTCTTGCATTCATGGGACTTGGATAAATCCCATGCATTTGGAGCAGTCCTGGGTTCCCAGAATTTTCGGGCAGAGATGACGGTGGTTCCCTGAACTTTTCACAGTACACTGTATCACTACTGCTGCCACTATTTTTCCCCTGCGGTGCCCCCCTCCCCTTCTCTTAGAACCCACTGCTTATTTGACATGAAAAATGTACTATAATGAGTCTCTTGGCTAATTAATTAAAAGGGGAAAAAAATCTCAATCTTCAAATATGAAATGATTGATTACATAAGCATTAACACCTCTGCACACTCAGAACGGCATGTCTTCAATTTAAAACTTTTCCAACACATTATTTTCTGCCGACGTGTGTGTTTTCTGCCCTTACAAGTCCGATTTCTCATACATCCCAGTCCATTTCACAGCAAATGGCCCCAAATGGTGTTTTTCCTGCTCATTAGGAGCCTGTATCAATTAAGCAAGCCTGGCCGAGCTGCCTCTCCAGGCCTGCATCTCCTGGGCTGGCGTGTCTGTGCTCTTCCCACCCGAGAGCTGGCTGGATCATCCCCCACTCTTCCCCGCCGCTGAGGGGCCCGCCTGCCACTTAGGGGCCCTGGTGCTTTTCACAAGACCAGGGCAGAGCTCTGACATCAGAGTGTTCTTGTGCGGTGCTTGCACTTTATGGAATTTTAAAAGCTTATTGTCTGGCTCAGACACGTGGCTCCAAGCTGCTGTCTGACTGGTTCTTTCAGTTGTTTGTTTTTAACCCAAAGAGCCTCAAACCAATACCCTCCCCGCCCCCACAAGCTTCCCAGCCTGTGCCTTGCTTGAGATGCCGTTTTTTCCACCTCACTCATGCTTGACCTTTGTCCCTTGAAAAGGGGGAGGCCTGGGCTCAGGGCTGGCACCGTAAGGACCAGTGGGGGCTTGAGCTGTGGGTAGGCAGCAGGTGTCCTGCCCCTTCCCTGGTGCCCGCTGTCTGTGGGAAGAGGCCACTTCCTCTCTCGGGATTTGCCCAGGCCCAGGGGCAGCGCTCAGAGCCGCTGATGTGAGCTGGCTGCTGAGCAACAATCAGTACGTGTGAAATGTTTCTGAGAGGAATAAGTTGTCACTTCACAAGCAGAAATGTTGAAAGGCAGTGAATTCTTGGATGGAGCGGTTGTCTAAATCAGGGTGGGAAACCTGACCTCTCATTAGCAATAGAACTTGTTTGTGCTTCTGACTGTAAAAATCATAACATGACGTTAGAAGCCTGCAGAGACAAAGCTCTACGGGGCTGGAAGACGGAGATATTAATGGCGGGCACATGCTGAGAATGATACTTCTATTTTCCAGAAGCATGTAATGGTACTTTTCCCACCGAAACTGTGAAAAAGAGAAGCTATTATGGTTCAACATTTAGACAGGCATTAAAGCACACTTTCAGTACAAGTTGAAATTATTTTTTACTCCTGTGGCCTGAATTTATTAGCAAATGAGTTGGATTTCCTTCTTTCAGGACTTGAACAAACGGGGAGGTTGTTTTTGGTTTTTTGTGTTTTTTTTGCGGTACGCGGGCCTCTTACTGTTGTGGCCTCTCGCGTTGCGGAGCACAGGCTCTGGACGCGCAGGCTTAGCGGCCATGGCTCACGGGCCCAGCCGCTCCACGGCATGTGGGATCTTCCCAGATCGGGGCACGAACCCATGTTCCCTGCATCGGCGGGTGGACTCTCAACCACTGTGCCACCAGGGAAGCCCGGGGTAATATTTATTGAATAGCATTTTTGTATCCTATAAGTAATTTAAATAACGAGTCAATGAAACACTTTGTCTTTTTGTCCCCTAAATCTCCTCCTCCCCAAACCCCACCACAAATGCAGACCCCACCACCCCAATGCTCTGGCTTCATGGCTACACGAAATTCTTTTTCGCTTGGCCCTTCTCAGAAAAGAAAACTTCTCCATGATTTTCTAAATCCTAGGTCTGCAAGCCCAGGAAAGGACATAAATGTCCAGTGGCCTCAGACCAGCATCCGGACATCCCTCAGCCAACCGCTTCACTGTGTCAGGGCCACTGTTGCTGTCCCGCCTCCAGCTGCCCCGGAGCCCCCCAAGATCCTAATCAGCCTGGCTCCACCCATTTTCCCTGGGGCCCATCCCCTAATTGTTTGGACAATGTCATAGTGGTGAAAACTTGGCCTGAGGCCATAAGGGCAGAACTCCACTTGTGCCCATGAGGTGCTGCTACGTGGCTGTGGGCCTCCAGTGGCGGTCAACGCAGGTTACACGTGGCTTCACCAAAGGAATTTAACAGAAAGTGATTTCTTCACTACAATATTTGCAATCACTATAAAAGTACATTCGTAGTTTTCTGCTTTGTTTTTAATTCTGAAGCACAAAATCATCACCGAGAGTAGCTGTTTTTGCATCATTTAACTTAGAATCCTACTGGGCTGTTCACCTTGAAGCTAGCAAGATAAATGACACTTTTACAACCCACCAGAAATTAAGTGCTGGTTGACTGACAGCATTACAGCTCTCTTGGAAAAGTCTGTGGCCGCTGCTCTCAGTTCTCTAATTTGATCAGCTTCTGGAGTGGGTTTGGCTGGGGACGGACAGCCTCCAGCATTTCCAGAGCTTGAAGGAAGTAGGCCTGCTGGCCTGGTTAGCATCCCTGTGGCTAAGATGTTGTCCTGGGACTGAACGTTGGCTGGACAGGCTTTCAGCTCATAAGGCAAAGTACCTCTGTGGAGCCTCAGGGAGAGAGGGATTTAGAGAGCCCATGGCACCCCAGAGGGCTCCTTGGGTTCTCTCCAGGACTGGCCCTGGCCGTGCTGTCCTGCCTTTATCCATTTCCAGGCTGGCGAGGCTTCCCTGTACCTGTTTGTGTTGTGGATAGTCTAAAAAGCCCTCCTCTAGATGAAAGCCCTCTGAAAAGTCAGTGCCATTAGCCTATTGAAAAGCAGTAATGCTCTGTTGTTTCTGAAAGAATCCTTGCACTTAGAGCCAGCAGAGGAGAAATTATTACCGAACTAAGTTATTAGATCCGTTCCCTGGAACATTTTTTAAAACCCAAGATCGTTTTCCTAAGGGAAAATGTAATGCAATCTCTCCCTCCTTTATTTATTTATTTATTTTTAAAATTTATTTTATTTAATTTATTTTTTATTTTTGGCTGCGTTGGGTCTTTGTTGCTGTGTGGGGGCTTTCTCTAGTTGCGGCGAGCGGGGGCTACTCTTGGTTGCAGAGCAGGGGTACTCTTGGTTGCGGTGCGCGGGCTTCTCATTGTGGTGGCTTCTCTTGCTGTGGAGCACGGGCTCTAGGCGCGCAGGCTTCAATAGTTGTGGCACGTGGGCTCAGTAGTTGTGGCGCTCAGGCTCTAGAGCACAGGCTCAGTAGTTGTGCCACACGGGCTTAGTTGCTCCGCAGCATGTGGGATCTTCCCGGACCAGGGCTCGAACCCGTGTACCCCTGCATTGGCAGGCGGATTCTTAACCACTGCGCCACCAGGGAAGACCCCTCTCCCTCCTTTAAAGCACCTGATGCCATCATTCTCTGCCTCTAGCAGCAAGCCTGCTGCCCAAAACAAGGGAACATCATAGCGATGTGCCACTGAGAACGTGGCTGGGGGCGGGTACCAGGAAGGACAATGCCGAGAAGCCAAAAACAACAAGAGAAGAAACAATAAAGTGAGACCCATCCTGACGGTAAACACAGCACCAGAGTTTAACAAACGCACACACCCCTTCGAGGGTGGGGGAGTAGGGGGGAGCCGCCGGGCAGGACAGTGTAGAGAGGGACAGAAACTGCTGGGGGTCCAGGAAGACTGGGGCACTGACTGGGGTTGTTATCACCATGCTAAGTCTGAGAGGCACCCTTTGTTGTGTGTCTGCTCTGTGCCAACGTTGGCGGAGGGGTGCCTCAGAGAAAAAGATTCCTAGGATCTGGCGAAAGCCTACTCCATCCTGTCTGCACAGTAACAACAGTAACTGCTATAGTTTAATAACGAGTGCTTACTATGTTCTAGGCATGCAAGCTCCACAAATTAGATATAATGCCCATTTTATAGATAAACTGAGGCACAGTGAAGTTAAGTGAAGAATCCTGTGGTAGGTGCATAAATCACCAATTAAACCCTGCTGATAATTAGCATCACAGGACTTGCAATTCACTGGGCTAACAAGATCCTCCTTGTACAATGATGGAGAAGGGAAAGTGATTTTTATGATTTGGGAGCAGTTGTTATGAGCTTGGTAAATAATACGCAATGTTCAAATTCAGTTGTTACATGTGTTATTCATAAATCATTTATTTTGACTGAGTAAATGAAATCGGTTTAGAGAGACGCTTTATTTAACCTATTCTTTAAATTTGCGGAGATTTTTGTAATGCTCTCAATGTTTCTTTTTAGTGGGTGTGGGAGAGCTGGGGAGAGGAAGGAACGTGGGGTATTCAAAGGCTAACATAGAAAAGATTCTCCATAAAAAAAGAAAACACGTCTAGAGACGATTGCTCCATAAACAAAACATGAGTGCACACAGCAATTTCATGTTCTCATTCCACCCACTCGGTTGTTCTTAATGATTCAAGAACAGAACCGCCTGGGCAGATTTACAGGCTCGACATTCCTGACATCTGCGCCGAAACAAGGCTGTCTGTGTTTGCAGAGCGCTTGCTTCTGCTTGGGGGAGAAAACACAAACACCTTGATTCAATTTTTACTTTTATTATGTTTGCATCCGTGGGCTGTTGGGATCTAAGAATGGGTGTCAGGAAAGAGGACAGTATAGCCTTGAAGTTTGGGGGTTGAATGAGACGTGAAGATCACACAGTTACACGCCAACAATCACGTCGTCTTCTGGCTCGCCCTGCTGTTAGAAAGCCGGACTTCAGGTGGAAATCTTTGGTTTGTTTAGATTGGTGCTTTAGCAAATTCCTCTACTGGTTCAGAGGGCAGGGGTGTGGCTGGGAGTTCCAGGCCCAGGGCCGGGGCCTCTTGACTTGGGCTTTCTGAGTTTCTCAGCTGGGGTTTTGGGAATGTCATATTCTCTCCAGCCCCCTTTCTTTTAAGGGAAAGATTTGCTTTCCATTAAACACTTTCCTCAGATTTATAACTTTCTCCTACTTTTTTTTCGTGGCCTAAGCTTCCCAGACTATCAAGGTGATAGTAAGAGGCGTGTCCATTTCTTAGAAGACCCAGGCTGACCTCCCTGGCCCTCTTCCCCAAGTTATTCTGGAATTCTGGAATCACTTGGCAAGCTGCACCCAGGTAGCAGTGAACACAGGCTGGTACTTTTGCTACCTCATAATGCACTGATAATCCTGTGATTTAGAACCTTCATTTCACCTCTGAGACTCAGAGTGGGGAAGTAACTTTCCCAAGGTAACAGAACTTGTCAGTAGGAAGAGCTGGGATTCAAACCTAGGCTGGTCTGGTGTTACAGCTCATGTACCCGTCAGCCACCTTAGAAGGTGATCTTAAGTTAGGGCTATGACTTTGGGTTTCATGCCAAATCTCCACTATTTCAGAATCTGTAGTGGAAGGGGAGGTGAGTAAAATTATGGATTTGGCATTTGAAAATGATGTGATCTCTTATTTTAATGCCGATGCTGAAAGGTTGGTTATATTTTAGTAGGACACCTGACTCCTCTCTTTGGCCTTCTGACTTTAAAGATAGATTCCATGTCTTTGGGGGCTGTTTTCATACTGGGTTCCACCTGACAGCTCTAGTCTGGTTGTCCCATGGCCTTTGCTATTCTTGGGGAAAGCAGAAAGGAAGAGGGAAAAACAAAAGAGAGAAGGGGATGGGGGCTGAGGACATGGAAAGATTTTTAGCTTACAGTTTTTATTATAACCAAGTACTGGGGCTTCCCTGGTGGCACAGTGGTTGGGGGTCTGCCTGCCGATGCAGGGGACGTGGGTTCGTGCCCCGGTCCGGGAAGATCCCACGTGCCGCGGAGCGGCTGGGCCCGTGAGCCATGGCCGCTGAGCCTGCGCATCCGGAGCCTGTGCTCCGCAACTGGAGAGGCCACAACAGTGAGAGGCCCGCGTACCGCAAAAATAAAATTTAAAAATTTAAAAAAAAAAAACCAAGTACTGTAACTTTACTAAACACAAAACCCAGTAGACTTAAAATTCTAATGCTTTATATCATGCAAAATTTATTTTTGGCATGTATTGGTGACTACAGATCCAGTTGTATTATTTTTACTCAATATTATTTCCCATATAGGCTTTCATATATTTACATATTTTTTAAACTTTTTCAGCACATATCATCTAATGTAATCCTTGTATACACCCTGTTAATTTGAAATTTTTGCTCTGTGACCAAGAGAGGTTAAGGAACTAGCCTAAGTTTGCAAATCTAGTGCAGGGCTGGGATCTGGATATATAGGTTTCAATGTCTATGGAGCACCCCATGTTTTCTGTTTTTTTTCCCCACACCTTTATTGGAGTATAAATATTTTACAATGTTGTGTTAGTTTCTGCTGTACAACAAATTGAATCAGCTGTATGTATACATATATCCCCATATCCCCTCCTTGAGCCTCCCTCTCACCCTCCCTATCCCACCCCTCTAGGTGGTCACAAAGCACCAAGCTGATCTCCCTGTGCTAGGCGTCTGCTTCCCACTAGCTATCTATTTTACACTTGGTAGTGTATATACGTCAGTGCTACTCTCTCACTTCATCCCAGCTTCCCCTTCCCCCTCCCATGCCCTCAAGTCCGTTCTCTATGTCTGCGTCTTTATTCCTGCCCTGCCACTAGGTTCATCAGTACCACTTTTTTCAATTCCATATATTTGCGTTAGCGTACGGTATTTGTTCTTCTCTTTCTGACTTACTTCACTCCGTATGACAGATCCTAGGTCCATCCATCTCACTACAAATAACTCAATTTTGTTCCTTTTTATGGCTGAGTAATAGTCCATTGTATATATGTGCCACATCTTCTTTATCCAATCATCTATTGATGGACATTTAGGTTGCTTCCATGTGCTGGCTATTGTAAATAGAGCTGCAATGAACATTGTGGTACATGACTCTTTTTGAATTATGGTTTTCTCAGGGTATATGCCCAGTAGTGGGATTGCTGGGTCATATGGTAGTTCTATTTTTAGTTTTTTAAGGAACCCCCACACTGTTCTCCATAGTGGCTGTATCAATTTACATTCCCACCAACAGTGCAAGAGGGTTCCCTTTTCTCCACACCCTCTCCAGCATTTATTGTTTGTAGATTTTGCATGGCAAGGGAAACCATAAGCAAGACGAAAAGACAACCCTCAGAATGGGAGAAAATATTTGCAAATGAAGCAACTGACAAAGGATTAATCTCCAAAATGTACAAGCAGCTCAGGCAGCTCAATATCACAAAAACAAACAACCCAATCCAAAAATGGGTGGAAGACCTAAATAGTCATTTCTCCAAAGAAGACATACAGATGGCCAACAAATGCATGAAAAGATGCTCAACATCACTAATCATTAGAGAAACACAAATCAAAACTACAATGAAGTATCACCTCACACCGGTCAGAATGGCCATCATCAAAACTCTACACCCCATGTTTGTTTTGATATTGGATAGAGTCACATTTTCCTGAAGACAAAAAGTTCTACTATTTCAAAAGAAAATAATCCATCAACATTCACCTTCTTGAGACCAGGGTGTATGGTTCTTAATCTCCTTTTCTACTTGATCACCAATTTTCATGTAATCAGGGCGCTCATGTTAATAACAGCCTGGTATGGTTGCTCGTTTTTCATGGCAATGTGTGGAGATGATGTCCTTCCTTCCTTCCTTCTTCCCCTCCTTCTTTCCTTCCTCCCTTCCCTTCTTTTCTCCAGCAGCCCTATGAAGAACCACTACAGTGTTAACTCTCATTCGTTTATTCACTCATTCATTCTTTTCTCCAAAAGCTTTGTGGAGAAGAACCACCAGAGTATTAACTGTAATGGTCAGAATGGCCCTCAAGTGACCCTTCCTGTGGCTTAATACTTGGAGACTGTCACTCAATAGGCTCCTCACATCTACACAAGGGATGATTAAAGAATATTCTAAATGAATTGGTAGTTTAGGGTAGAAGTACGTGGAAACATTTAAAAATTCTAATTTTTATGCCTTTCGGGGACTTTGTATTATTTATCAGTGTGTATATGGACTTACAAGAGTCATACATGCCCACTGTAAAATACTGCAACACTGAAGACACTTGCGATGCACAGAGCGAGAATCTCCAGTCATTAGGAACAACCCTCCGACCCCAAACTGGACAAGGCCACTGCTAATCCTTTCATTCTATGTATGGGACAACATTACATCTACTATATTTTTATAGATGATGTTCATGTAAAATTGCATGAATCTTGTCCTGGATCTCAACTTTTTTCTATGCATAATTAAGTGTATTTAAGATGATTTAAAATAAATTATGAGTCATACCTCAGCCTTTCTTAACCAGTGAAATGAAATGTGATGTGTCAAAATTGAGTTAAATCCATAATCTTGGTGGATGTGCTTTTGACTTGCACATAACGAAAATCAGGCAGGCAAAAGTGAGGCAGCTCACACACCATATTGATATCCAACAATGAGAAGGTCAGAGCAGGGAGTTGATGTCAATATGTTCATCCCAAACTGCAATAAAGCTGTCCCGGCAACTGTAATCTCAGCTGCCGTTCCCCTCCTTTGGGTGAGAAAGGCACCATCCAGACCCTCAACTCCTTTGCTATGAAAATACCCTGCTTTAACAAAGGTTTAATTGTTTTTCAATCATATCGATATAATCTAGATTTCAGGTTTCAAAGACAAACTTAAAATTTCCACACCAGATAGGGCTTTACTTGACAAAAAGACTAAGAGATGACAGCTAAGATTTCTAACTCTGCCACATGAAAATTACCGAATAATTGCACAAATGGTGTCATCGTTCTGAGAATCATAAAGTGCATGTAGCTTTCCATTTTGTTTTCCAGTATTTTACTGGGGATGTTTTCCTTGGGATATCACTAGCAGTTTTAAATGCTAGGAAAGTGTTTTCCCTCTACCTTCTTTTTTTGCCAAAGAGAGGACAGACACAAGCCACAATAAAAAAGGTAACACTACACTATAACATGACACTATTATAGTCTGTTTTCCACCAGGGAAGCTACCTTAGAATGGGCAAAAGCTGCGTGCACAAACGTGCTTCTCCAGGTTCGAAAGTTTCTACAGTTTGCAGATGTGGCAGCAAAGAAACAGTAAAGTGGGGGAAAGCAGCATCTTCTGGACATCCATATCCAGGATATGCCCTCCCCATGGTAAATCAGCCTGGAACATTTGTCACCAACTGGTGACACCAAAGCCAGGTGATAGATGGCTGAAGACAAGGAGGGATTGAAGGAATCAGTAAGAAGGGCCCACAATGACCTCAACAACTACAGGGCTTACACACTTTAACTCTGCCAGACTCACTAGCGTCAAATTTGTAGAAGTCAATTCTGAGAAAATTGGAGAATTAAAAAATTAAGAACTATTTCACAAGGAGTCATTCCTATCTACATCCAGTACGGCCATTTAAAATTTATGTTGGTCTTCCATCCATTCCCCAGTGCTTTCACAGAGTGACCTGCCAGAAGCCATTAGTGCACAGCCCTCACAAATGGAGAGGCAGCAGCATTCTGACTCACTTGGAGCCAGACTGGCATTTGCACTCACTCAAATCACTTGGCGATTAACAAGCTTCTCTGCACTAGGAATTGTGGTCACTTCCCCTCAGAACAGGATCTAGGAAACAACCTGAAGGGATCATGATCTAAAGAAAGATCATGCTTTGATGTTGGGTGGGATTATGCAAATAAGAATGAGAATAGGGTGCTTCAGTGCTGTCAGAGTGTGCTGTGTTTTATTTGGGAAATGAGACAAAATCTTCCTATGATCAGCCACTCCATGTGACATCCCAACCCACACTCTGCTACTGACATTTTATCTCCCACTGAACAGCCCGGCTGTTGTAACATTTTCAGGATTCTTAATTTATGTCTTGCAGAATCTAAAATCAGTTGGCAGGAACTTTAAGAAAATAACCAGTGTTGACAGGCACCTTTATACTTCAAGAAGCTGGTACACCTTAGTGCTGCTAAAAGCTAGGGATTGTTCTCTACTTTTTTCTTCCAAAATATGTCTAGAAGACAGTGGGGTGGAGACAGGGAGCTGTCCTAAATCATTTGATTTCTCTTTTCCATCTAAACTCTGTGAAAGACCTTTCTTTCCACCCAATATCTGCTAACAAGCTCATTCTCCTTTCGTGGTATGAGTGACTCCAGCACTTAATTAATTAATTAAATGAGAGTAACAAAGACAAATTAACTGAGGTTCTTATATGTAGCCAAGAACCATGGAAAAGTAAAATGACTCAAAAGTAAGATCAGCAATGTAACACCTGTGTAAGCTTCATAACCTACTGAATTGTTGATTCTCAGAACACTAGGGAGGGAAGATGGTCTGGTGATGACGATTCCTACTTTACAGAAAGAAAGCGAGGCCCAGAAAATGTAAGTAACTAGCTGCAAATCACTCAGCCTTGAAGAAATTGCGACTCAAACCCAAATCACAGGTTCTTTCCATTATATCTCCATGCTGCTTTGTAAAAGTAGCGACTTTGAATTGGTCAATCGCATGAATATGCTAAAACCTTTGCTCTTGAGTCTTGGCAGTGCTGAACACTTGGCGCTCTCGGGCTTACACCTGTCAAAGCTAGGATGCTGGTGTACACCCTAACTCTGGAGTACTCAGCCTCCATCCTCTTCTTAGAGTGGAGTTATATCTACTTATCCATTATGTAGTGCTTCAGAGTATAGACTCTTGAGCCAGGTGACTGGCTCTGCCACTCACTAATAACTGACCTGGGCAAGCTACTTAACTTTTCTGGGCCTCATTTTCCTGTACAGTAAGATGGAGATGATAACAGCGCCTATCTCATAGGATCGTTGTAAAGATTAAATGAGTTTATGTAAAATGCTATGTACAGGTTAGTATCACCCATCTGTTTGCCACATGCTTTCATAAGTGCACTATAGGGTCTTCCCTGGTGGTCCAGTGGTAAAGAATCCGCCTTACAGTGCAGGGGACGCAGGTTCAATCCCTGATCAGGGAACTAAGGTCCCACATGCCGACGGGCAACTAAAGCCCGCACGCCACAACTAGAGAAGAGAAAACCCACACGCCACAACTAGAGAGAAGCCCACGCACCACGACGAAGAGCCTGAGCACTGCAACGAGAAAAGATCCTGTGTGCCGCAACTAAGACCCGACACAGCCTAAAATAAATGAATAAATAATAAGTAAATCTTAAAAAAAAAAGAGCCAGTGCTTTCTTTCTAAAAAAAAAAAATTAAAAAAAAAGAACTATAAATGCACCTGTAATATGCTTATGAAAACCTCTGGTTAGATGATAAAGCCAAGAAAAGCTTTGCTCCATTCCAGGAGGTAGGAAATTAGTATACTCCTTTTACACAGTACCTGGCACATAGTGGAGATTCAAAAAACATTTTTAAATTGAACTGAAGTGGATAGTACCATAACTGAAAGTGGTAGTCCTGATCTTTCAGGCTCAACGTCCAGATTTTTCAAGTATTTCTAGTCCACCTCCCCTCCACTCCCCACCTCATCTATCTCGAAGGGCAGAGACCAGGAAAAGGATGGGCAATCAGTTCCCACAAAGCTCAAGTAAGAGTAAAAATCAGTTCTGAGAACTGTGCAAAATATATGTCCTTGTGCCTGAAGTTCAAAGGGCACGATGTATTTCCTCTACGAAAAGCCCAGAGGCTATCTTTATATATTATTGGGGCGAAAATCCTAACAGCCCTCAGTAACAAACAGCTTGCAGCAGGTGTTTCCAATTTTTCTTATTTGCTCCCCCGACTCCTAGATTGCCAGAGAAGCCTGGTCGACGGATCCATACTCCTGAGCCCACTGAGCGAGAGTAGGACGCTTCACGAGGTGACCTAGGTTTGGGAAGAGTTAAGTTTGGGAAAGGGAGAGACGCCTTTAAGACAACTACCAGGTGGCGGCCCCACAGCACCGGCTCTCTGGGAGGGAAAGAGCGGACTCACCCCGCCCAGCCCCACCCCTCCCGCCCTAGGCCCCGCCCCGAGCCCGCCCCCCTCAACCCCGGCAAGTCCCTCAGCCTCCCGCATGATCGGCAGGGCGCTTGCGCAATTCTTAGGGCGTCTTGGTACTGCCCGAATCTAAACGTGACGGAAAGAGGCAGGCTCGTATTCCCTACACACCGCGCTACAGAGGCTTTCCGCGCTGCCCTAGAACTTGTTTTGCCTTTTTGGCCCTGAGAACCTGGCTTCTCATTCCATTATGTGGCTTAAGAGGGCATGTTTTAAATTAGGCGATCCCCGGGCAGCCCGCCTTTTGGCGCAGGGTCCTTGGGCTGAGTCTTCGGCAGACACCCGGGAAAGCGGGGTCCTTCTCTGGGGCGGTCGCGCGGGCAGTGGCTCCCTGAAGTCGACACCGGGCAACATGTATTATAAGTTTAGTAGCTTCACGCAGAAACTGACGGGAGCGTGGGCTTCCGACGCTTATAACCCTCAGGTACGGGTAGCGCCGCGCCGGTTCGGACAGGAGAAGTGGCGGCCCGAGTCTGCGCCTGGCAGTCTCAGCGCCGGAGCCAGGCGAGGCTTCTGCCCGCGCTTCGGTTTAGTTGGTCCCTCACCTCTTGTCACGCACTTGCCGTGGCCATGGAGGCTCCTGATTCTGTAGCTGCTCCCCGGCGAGGCTGGCCTGGTGTGGAAGTTGGGCCTGGCACTCAGCAGCGGTCAAGGTGACCCCCGAGGTCGTTGCTGGTGGCTCGTGAGGTCGGCGGGGCCCAGAATGTGACCCGACCGAGTCCGAAGTTTGGCCCTGTCCTTTCTTTAAGGAAGTCCAGCTTTCAGTCTCCTCAATGCCCCATTGTCATTCTCCTGCCTCAGCCCAAAAGACAGCCTCATCCAAGCACCAGATTTGGGAGCTGGGGTGATGGTACCAGCGGAAGCCATAGGGGCAGAAGGGGCTGTGTGATCAGAATTAGAAGACTTAAAGAGTTACTTCAAATGTTTGGGTGAGTGTTCGCAGTTAACGTGCAAAGAGCTGACATTTTTCCAGCTGTAAAATGGTTGATGGTTGCTCTTGAGTGGTCTGAAAAGTATTGCGACTTCACTCAGATTTTGCCAATTGGATTATCAGTCTTCAGCTTGTAGTGTAGAGATGAAAAACTTTAGAGTCCCAGACTCTTAATTTGGGCTCAAATCTTGGTTTCGCTGCTTTAATTTTATGACCTTGATCAAGTTAATTCATTGTGAGCTCAGTTTCCTTTAGGGCAGCTGGAGTACAGATTAAAAGAGATGTGTGTCATGTGACTAGCAATCGTTGGCAGGTGGCTATTACTGGATAAGTGGTAGCTATTCTCGAGAAGCTAAGTCTGAGATATCATCATTTTCATTCTCAGTCCTCAGGGTAGGTAGGGAAGGGTTGATGAGATATGCAGTTGGAAAACTGGACTGGAACAATAAGGGCCCCAGGTGGGGTGTAAAGAATGCTCCATTGTTGTTACCTTTTCTTTCTTCTGTGAAACACCGCAACTTGCTCAAGGGGAAGGATGTTTAAGGATGATTTCAATCTAAGATTAGATGTGCTGTTAACTAGGATAGGGAGGGCAAGAAAAAGAGCACGTTTTTTGGGGGTATGGGGTTGGGGAGGAAGGGTCCAGGTTTATAAATATTGAGCTCGTGATGAGATGTCATGTCTGATTGCATGTCTGATTGCAGCTGGATTTATGAATAAGGAGTTTAATAGATCTAGGTGTCTTCAGCCCGTAGGTGGTAGTAGAAGCTGTGGTGGGGGAGATCATCCAGGGAGCAAACACATGGGGAAGAAAGATGGAGTTACGATTAGATTACAGAAACAGGAAGGGAGAGTGGAGGAGGAAAATTGATCATAAGAACAATCCAGGATTAGAAGGGAAAGCAGCGTGGTGTCGTTGAAACCAAATTGGTAGTGAGGTCTAAAGAAGGAATTCACAACAGTGATTTATCTTACAGATTATAAGAAATAGCTATTTCTATTATATTTGCTTCTATAAAGAAGCAGGTACTCTTAAAACATAAAGGTGTGTATTTTTCAGCACATTTTTGACAAACACGCTGTGTAACCCACACCCTTATTAACATATACAATATTACATCACTCCTAGGAAGTTCCTTTTTACTATTGCCCTGTCAATCCATGTTCATCTTCCTATTCATATTTTTATCACTATAAATAGATAGTTTTGCCTGTTTTTGAATTTCGTATAAATGGAACCACACAGTACTGTTTTGTATAAGCCTTCTATTTCTCAATATTTTTGAGGTTCATTCATGTTATGTGTATTAGTAGTTGGTTTCTTTTATTGCAGTATAGGATTTCATTGTATGAATATATCACAATTGATCTATTCCATTGGTGGTTGTAGAATTTCTTTCAATAGAGTTTTAGCATAGTCTAGATTTTGTTATCTAGTAAGAAAATGTGAAATTTTAAACTAAAACTGACACATCTTGAAATTAATTGGCACTTAGAGCGGATATTACCCCAAGATGCATTTGGTACAGAGAGGGATTAAAGATTTCTAGCTCCACTTGAATTGTGTTTCTCTTGAGAATTTGGACTTCTTAATTACTTAAGGATTTCTTAAGTTATGTTGAAAGAAGTGATATTATGTAGGCTTTATATGAATACTGTAGGCTTTATATGAATTGCAGATTTCAGAGTGATTGTGACAGGTATCCCCAAACCAAGGGTTCTGACTTTGGTAATCAGGAGTACTTCAATTTTTCCTTTCTTGGAAACTTTTAAAATGTTAGCATACTGTAAAATATAGGTGTTTGTAACTTTCAGTATTATGTAAAGTGAATAATCTAACATGCATTGAGTAACCTTATATGGAAAAGCTAGTTCTCTAACAATAGTACAGGTAGAGATTTATAAATCAATATGATGGCAAGTAATTGTCGGGAGGGTATTTTCCAGTGGTTGAGTGAAGAGCATTTTGCTTACCTTTCTGTGTCCTTTGTCAAAAATAAATTGAGGCCAATAAGCATATGAAAAGATGTTTGACATCATAAGTCATTAGGGTAATACTAATCAAAACCACAAGGAGATACCACTTCACACCTGCTAAAAACAAAAAAGACAACAGGTGTTGGTGAGAATGTGGAGAAACTGGAACCGTACTACATTGTGGGGGGAATTTAAAATGGTACAGCCTCTTTGGAAAACAGTTTGGCATTTTCTAAAAAAGTGAAACATAATTTTACCGTATGATCCAGCAGTTCCTCTCCTAGTTAAGATGGCAGGATATTCTAGATTAAGGGAACTGCGAGAGTGAAGGAGGAGAGGGGGGCTGCAGGGGGAATCATTGAGTAGGTAAGTTTAGCTGTGGTGGATGGAGGTAGATCATGAAGGGCCTAGGATGGTAGGACTTAATTTTGTGAGAAATGAATAGGAATTTACAAAGCAACTTGATGCTGAAAGTTGTGGTAGAGTCTTGTCCAGAGGTTGAAACAAGGGCATGGCCTGCCTCTTCCCTTTAGTTTCATGAAAGGTTTATGATGGAGGAGTACGTATCATAACCAGAGCAATGCTTTGAAAAGATAATCTGACTGGGAGAGACCAGTGCCAGGGATGCCTGTTATACCCATAAAAGAGTTCAGGGTCTTCTCAGTAAGAATGGAGAAAGAGTCAGAGGCTGGAGATGAGTACTTAGCGCCCGGTGAAGGAGATTTTGGAAATGAGGAAGGAGGACTCCAAGATGACTGGGTAATGGGAGGATGGTGGTGTTTTCCCCAGAAACAGGGAGCTCCTGAGTAGGCTTGTGAGAAACTGGGTGAATTTTGGATTCACTGAGTGTGAGATGTCAGGGAAACATGGAGGTGGTGGTACCTAGCTGGCAATTGGAAATGAAAGGACTTGATCACTGCAGATTGAAACTTGTTTGTAGTCCTGAATCAGAATGAAAGAGCTCGTAAGTTTCTATCATTTAAAAATTAAAACATTTTTGGGATAATTCTCTTATTTCTCCACCCTTCTTCCTCCTCCTCCCCAAAGTTAAAAGGTAGAAGGAAACGGGAAACTTTGGGCCAGTCAATTTTGAGGTGAAGAAAAATCATGTTTACTTTTGTCTCTTAAAATTTGGAGCAGCTAAAGTAGACTAGGAAGAACTCAGCTACTAAACGTGGTAAAACAGTTGAATGGCTCTTAATCAGTTGTAGAGGTAGTGATTGTGTAAACAGCTAAGAGATTTGATACTCAGCGAAACCTGTGATTTCCACTTGGTCTACAGTCCACTTTTTTTTTTTTTTTGCGGTACGCGGTCCTCTCACTGTTCCGGGCTCCGGACGCGCAGGCTCAGCGGCCACGGCTCATGGGCCCAGAAGCTCCACGGCACGTGGGATCCTCCCGGACCAGGGCACGAAACCGTGTCCCCTGCATCGGCAGGCGGACTCCCAACCACTGTGCCACCAGGGAAGCCCCATCCTCTGTTTTAACACAATTACTGGTTGCTGCATTAAGAGTAGACTGTAGGGCAGCAAGGATGGAATAAAATCAGGATGACCAGTTAGGAGGCTGTTTTAAAAATCTAGGAGTTTGGACCAGAATGTGGATTGGTGAAGATAGGTGAGAAGTGGTCAGATTCTAAATATAATTTGAAGGTAGAGCCAAAAGGATTTTCAAATGTGTGAGTGAGAGGTATTAAGAACAATTTCAAGGTTTTTGGCCCAAGTACCTGGAAAGATGGCGTTATCATTTATTGAGATGAGGAGGGGCATATTTGAGGCTCATAATTCCTCTAGGTTGGGGCATCCGTGGCCCTGGAAGGAGGCCTAGGCGAAGGGATTTGCTGTAGATCCCTTCCTGTAAATATAGCTTCCTGGTCTACTCTTGAGAACCCTAGTGCTAGTCTTATCTAGCTGCCTTGAAACACTGGAAACCTTGACTGCTCTTATATTGTTGGGAGGTTTAATTATGCCTAGGGTGAAGTACCTTAGCACCATTTGGATTCTTTTTACCTGTGGGGCCGAGACAGCTGATTACTGATGGTGTGGTGTAATAAACATGTGTGAGTTTGAATCCCATCTTACTTGTGACTTTTTTTTTTTTTTTTTTTTGCGGTACGTGGGCCTCTCACTGTTGTGGCCTCTCCCGTTGCGGAGCACGGGCTCCGGATGTGCAGGCTCAGCGGCCATGGCTCACGGGCCCAGCCGCTCCGCGGCATGTGGTATCCTTCTGGACCAGGGCACAAACCTGCGTCCCCTGCATCGGCAGGCGGACTCTCAACCACTGCGCCACCAGGGAAGCCCCTGCTTTACTATTTTTTTAAACATCTTTACTGTAGTAAGTATAGTTGCTTTACAATGATGGGTTAGTTTCTGCTTTATAACAAAGTGAATCAGCTATATGTATACATATATCCCCATATCCCCTCCCTCTTGCGTCTCCCACCCTCCCTATTCCACCCCTCTAGGTGGTCACACAGCACTGAGCTGATCTCCCCGTGTGATGCAGCTGCTTCCCACTAGCTATCTGTTTTACATTTGGTAGTGTACATATATCAGTGCTACTCTCTTACTTCGTCCCAGCTTATCCTTCCCCCTCCCCGTGTCCTCAAGTCCATTCTCTGTGTCTGCATCTTTATTCCTGTCCTGCCCCTAGGTTCATCAGAACCATTTTTTTTTTTTAGATTCCATATATATGTGTTAGCATACGGTAGTTGTTTAAAAATATGGAACGCTTTACGAATTTGCGTGTCATCCTTGCTCAGGGGCCATGCTAATCTTCTCTGTATCGTTCCAGTTTCAGTATATGTGCTGCTGAAGCGAGCACACTTAGGACATTTCTGAGCTTTGTTTTAATCATCTGTAACATGGGCTGGTAATAATTTATGGGGTTGATGTGAAGAGTAGATTTCGTTATGAAGATTGTTTAGGAACCTGAAAAAAAATGTTTATTATAAGTGAAAAAAGTAGAATGTGGGGTTTTGCACTGTGACTGTAAAGATTAAAATATGCCTATGGGGCTTCCCTGGTGGCGCAGTGGTTGAGAGTCCGCCTGCCGATGCAGGGGACGCCGGTTCGTGCCCCGGTCCGGGAGGATCCCACATGCCGCGAAGTGGCTGGGCCCGTGAGCCATGGCCGCTGAGCCTGCGCGTCCGGAGCCTGTGCTCCGCAACGGGAGAGGCCACAACAGTGAGAGGCCCGCGTACCGCAAAAAAAAATATATATATATATGCCTATGAAAAGATTGGAGGAGAATATACAATTCATAATAACTGATGGGATAAGATAATGGGATTATAGGTAACTTTAAAATTTGATATTCTAAACTTTTACAGTATTATAAATGGAAATATGGAATTATTTTAAACTGTTAAGATGGTTGATAACTCCCGTTTTGAGATGATCTTTTCGAAAACTTTGCTATAGTTTTGAATCACTTAACAGGTAAACAAATACAAAGCAACTAGGTATAATCCCATCTAAAAATGCTCTCACATTAGTCCCGTCAAAACATGAATTTAATTTCAAACCAGTTTTGGAGTTGCTTGGTAGGAAGGGTTTTAAAATTTTTGCATTCAAGGGAAAATGATCATAAGGAGAAAATACAAAGAGCTCACAGAATGATGAGGGAGTGTCTAAAATTCTCCAGTTTAAAGAGAGAACTTTCTTATAGCCTTGTTATCTCAGTAGTTGGAGCCCCGGTTCTGTCTCTGACTCCTAAGTCTCTGTTATATTCCAAATGTAGACTAACAGCTTACTAAGCAGACTTTCTCTTCAAATGGATTGTTGTTTTTGAGCAGTAGTGGACGAGAGGTAGCAGGGGCAGGTAGGTACTTAAATGCCAGGGTTCTGGACTTGAGAGAGGCTTGAGTTCCCACACTTGGCTCTTTTTGTTATGGAGTCTCAGGCAAGTCACCCTCTCTGATCCAGTTTTCTCCTCTGTAAAAAGGGAAAGGTAACATCTCCCTAGGATTGCTGTAATGATGCGTATGAAATGCTTAACATGATGCTGGGCACATAACAAGAGCTTGGTAGACATTAGCTGCTATTATTCCATAACACTGATATCCATAATGGCAGAGATTGAATGTGTCCTATATATTTTCAGTATAGAGTAATTACTCAGTAAAATATGTTGAATGAGTGAAAGAACAGAAAAAAAGGCTGTGATTCTTTCCCATTTATGGGACTGTGTTAGAAGAAATAGAAGCCAAAATTACTTTAATGCCTTTTTCTTGCTCTGTTGATCCCAGTGCCTGCCTGGTGGGAGTAACATTGAGGTTTTCAATATGTGATCTTTAGAATAGGTCTCTTGTCAATTATAGGTAAAGTTAGATTTTTTTGAAGAGATCAAGTAATATCTGACAACTCTTATTAATTTGAGCAAAGGATTTCCTTTTTCGTCTGTAAAAGTAGAAGAGGCTGAGCTTTGTTTGCTAACTTTAAGATTTTATTTTTCTGAGTTAGAATTTAATATAAAAGGATGTGATTTTATTGATTTGTAACTAAGTTCCTTAGTGTGATCTGTAGGTTGTTTTGGAGAATCATTTATCTATCTGCCACTGTAGGTTTACTCCATCAGATAGAAACCCAGAGTTCCCTTTAGGTTCTTTTTTTTTTTTTTTTTTAAACAGCTTTGTTGAGATGTAATTCACATACCATACATTTACTCATTTTAAATATACGATTAAATGGTTTTTAGCGTATTCACAGACAATGTGCAACCATTACCATATTAATTTTAGAGCATTTTTATCACCTCAGAAAGAAAGCTATACCTTTCAGCTATCACCTTCCTCTTCCTTAACACCCCCCTGCCCCTCCTCCCCTGTCCCTTAGCAGCCACTAATTTACTTTCTGTCTCTGTAAATATCCCTATTCTGGACTTTCATATATTTGTGGTCTTTTGTGACTGACTGCTTCTACTCAGCGTACTGTTTTTTTTTTTTTTTTTTGTGGTACGCGGGCCTCTCACTGTTGTGGCCTCTCCCGTTGCGGAGCACAGGCTCCGGACGCGCAGGCTCAGCGGCCACGGCTCACGGGCCCAGCCGCTCCGCGGCATGTGGGATCTTCCCAGACCGGGGCACGAACCCGTGTCCCCTGCATCGGCAGGCGGACTCTCATCCACTGTGCCACCAGGGAAGCCCAGCGTACTGTTTTTAAGGTTTATCCATATTGTAGCATGTATCAGCACTTCATTTTTCTCCCCCCTTAGATTCTTTTTAAGACTGTGTGTTTGTCCTTCCTTTCTCTGTCACATGTGGCTGAGGCAGCTGCTGAGCCCCCGAATCTCCTTCAGCTTACGTTTATTGAATGCCTGCTGTGTCCCAGACACTGCTTTAGGCACATGCTACTTCACGCAGTCCTTTCAGTGGTAGACACTCTCTGTGTATGTAGTACATGTGTATTGTACACACGTCACAATGAGAACACTGAGTTTTCCTTTTTTATTTTTACAGTATATGTTTTTTAACTTACAGATTTATTAACGCCAGAAGGTTCAGTTGCTCTGATGTAATTGTTTTGTTTTGTTTTCTGGTCCTGAAAGACAGCTCTCTTCCCATTACAGGCTCTTCCAGATTGAGATATTTCTTTACTGTGTGTCTGGAAAGTTTCTGAAGTCCACTTTGAGATTCCATGTTGGTACACCTACTCACCCAGAGGAGAAAAGGGACAGCCAGGTTTCTTTTGAAATTTAACCCAAAGTTCATATAGATGATAAATGTTTTATTGGTTTGATGAGAAGATAGACACAGTGGGTTTATCTGGAAGCTTAGATTGGGCCTTTGTTGTGGTTTGCTTCTCCCCCGTCTGCCTCCCCCACCTTAACCAGCAAGAGAGTTCTTGACTGTGTTTGCTCTGGAAATGGGCGCTAGGGTGTTTTAGGGACTTTAAACCTAAATGCTTTGTAATGCAGAGTTGGGGACTTTCCTTCTCTCTTGTGTGGTGGAATCACTGACTCCACTCTTCTGGACAGCCTTCTCCTGGAAAGGCTTGTTCACATGCCCAGACATACTTTCAACTTGACCTTTTCCTTTTTTCCTGCAGGGATTAAGGCCTGTGGTTTCCACAGAAGCACCGCCTATCATATTTGCCACACCAACTAAACTGAGTTCCAATTCTACTGCATATGATTATGCTGGGAAAAATAAAGTTCCAGAGCTGCAGAAGTTTTTCCAGGTGAGAGAAGACACTAGAACAGTGAAGGCTGTGAAGTAAATAGAGCTAAAAAATCCTACAAAATGGAGTCTTAATCTAGTTTGCTACTCACTTCCCTGTTTTTCCTTGAATAGAATTCTCTTGATTTTAGTTTAAGCCATAAACTGGTAGAACTTCATGTAGGTAGAAACTGATAAAAGAGGAGAGGGTGATTAATTTCCTCATCAGTATTTAAGGTTATGCAGATTTTTAAATTGCGTATGTAGCTGTTGATCATCCATTGGATGGAGGAAGCAATAGCATATATAATATATAATAATACTGTGAATAATCCAGTATATATTAGGCTTTGTGACACATGCAGTGACTTTTGGCAATAAGTTTTCTTCTAGTTGTTTTTTGCTTGCTTGATATTAAAATTCACTGAACTGTTGCTAGAAGTGGAGGAGGCTCTCTTGGGTTTGCTGATTAGCAGAGAAGCTAGGATTGGACTTAAAAATATGATTAATGTTAATCTACCTGCAGATAATTGAGAGGTCGGTGACTCGACTGTATCTCAGGTATCGTGGGAGTGGCAATAGCTGTTACTGCTGTTGCTGGAAGGTAGCTTCCCCCTCCTCAAAAATATGTCCAGATTTAGGACCAGCTTGGGGACTTTTGATCAGTTTAATGTCTTTTTTTTTTTTTTTTTTTTTTTCGGTACACGGGCCTCTCACTGTTGTGGCCTCTCCCGTTGCGGAGCACAGGCTCAGTGGCCATGGCTCACGGGCCTAGCCGCTCCGCAGCATGTGGGATCCTCCCGGACCGGGGCATGAACCCGTGTCCCCTGCATCTGCAGGCGGACTCTCAACCACTGCGCCACCAGGGAAGCCCAGTTTAATCTCTTTTAATCTGATAACTCAGACTTGAGTGGGCATTTGGGGTCTTGAGTTGCCGTGGGGAGGGATTTTGGAGACTGTGCAAAATAATGGATTAAACATTTTATGGAGTCTCATTATTAAATAGGGGTTTAGCAGCTTAATAGAAAGAAGGTAGTTGAGTCCAAAATGGACACGAACCTGTTGACTGACCTGGTGTGCTTAGACTTAGTCCACTACTGGTCAGAAGTCAGACTAAATGTAGAGCATTTCTTACGCCTACAGGTCTTTGATTAGCTGCTGATTACCTTTGCCTTTAAAAAAAATTCACCAGTGCTCCTTTTGTAATTAAGCAATATATGATAAATTCCTTAGAAATGTGGAATTTGTTGCGCACATGTTCCTGAGGCTGCATTTTGGAGAATGACTTTGGACTTAAAACTTTAGCTACATTAGTAAGAAATACACCAGTATTTCAGTTAGCATTCTAGTAGATTTGGGCTTTTTCCAGTGCAGTGGGTTGATGGATTAGTTATAAAGTAGAGACATTTGTTCTATATTAGCCTAAATTGTAAAATCTTTTTCTTATCAGCCATATCCTTGATAATTCTTTCTTTCAAGAAATCCGACGGTGTGCCCATCCACCTGAAACGAGGCTTGCCTGACCAAATGCTTTACCGGACAACCATGGCGCTGACTGTGGGAGGGACCATCTACTGCCTGATCGCCCTCTACATGGCATCACAGCCCAGAAACAAATGAGTTAGGCTGCAGAGGACTGGTTTGCTTTTTAGCATAAATCCTTTGAATTTTCATTTTTCATTATTTCTGTAAAAAAAATTTTTTTTTTTAACTTGAATGGCCTATTTAACATTCTTCAAGAAAAACAAATTAAGACAATATTTTGGTTTGTTATGAAATGCACATGGCCTGGCAGAGCTCATTCGACAGTTAAAACTATTGTTTAAAGAAATGCTGCTGCTCTCTGCATTTGGGCTTCTGATTTCCCTGGAGGTTCTGAATGAAGGTTACACACAGTCTCATTATGGCAGTCTGTGCTGAGGTCCTTGGGGACTTTTGGTGGAGTTTTGAGCTTGGGATGGAGAAGCCTTTTTGGATTTGGATGTGACTGAGGAAGGAAAACAAGCTAAGGCCAGGCACATGAGATGAGAGATTTTGAGTTAGTCGTCACCTTGGGGATTTTTCCATCCTGCAGTAAAATGTTAATAGAGATTATTTGCAGTCTGCCTCTGTTCATTGGGCAGTTTGTTTCAAAGGGTTATTTGCGTCATCTCAGATCTTTAGTGAAATTTTACGTGTAATTGCTATGTATTTATTCCACCATGGGAACGGAGAACACCTGTTTAGTGTTGCACTTTAGACCAATGTCTGTTTTATTAATACAGCTGTGACACAAATTCTCCTTTACCTTTTAAAAATGTTATGGCTTTACATTACGATTTATTTTAATTGTGGAATAAATACATGAATGAAAAAAGCTCAAGTTTGAAGTCCTTTTAAATAAGCTTTCAAAATAATTTCAGAACGTACCAGAGGCATCTTAAACCCGAGTCTAATTTCTTTCTTTTTAATTAGACACTAGATAATCTTTACAAAACGGTTCCTCAGAGTCAAGTAACAGGAGGCGAATGGCATATTCGTGATTACCGTATGGTTCCTTATAAGAAACTGCCTTACCCCTTAGTGAAATGTGCATGTAGCACACAGTTCATTTAGACAGTAATTTCCTGTGTTGTCACAATTGGTGGACTTTACATACCCTGTATTAATGCTGGAAAAAGGTGGAATTTTATTATATAAAGTGGTGGTCTGTATTTTGCCATAGCAAAGAACAATAACCTCTTACTGAAGATAAAATATGGCGTGTGAAAACAGTCAGTATCATTCTCACAGGCTAGGAAACCCTTGTCTGTACAAGTCTAAACTTCCTTGGTATTTCCCCCAAGTTTTTATTTTGAAAAACTTCAGAATACAGAAAGATTGTAAGAATAGAACAATATATCCCTGTATATTCTTCACTTAGATCACCAGTTATCAATATATCGTCCACTTTGCTTTTTCTTGCTCTCTCAAACACAGGCACACATAATGAATGTATGTACATAATACACACACACACACACACACACACACACATTTGGTTTTTGCTGAATCATTTAAGATTAAGCTATGGAATTGTAATTCAGCCATAAATACTTTAGCCAGTATCTTCTAAAAATAAGGACATTTAGTTGTCATGTCCCTTTAGTCTCCTTTTATCAAGAAGAGTCCCCATTGTCCTCCATGACATTGATCTATTTGAAAAATTCAGGGTAGTGTTTTGTAGAACATCCTTCGATTTGGATTTGTCTTACTGTCTCACGATTGGATTCAGGTTGAGCAGTTTAGTCAGGAATTCTCTGTATATGGTGTGGTGTTCTTATTGTATCAGGTGGCACTTGGTACCAGTTCGTCCCATTATTGGAGAGTTGAAGTTGGTTAACTTAATTAAGATGTTGTCTGCCTTGTAAAGATACCCTTTCCCCTTTGTAATTAATAAGTAATCTGTAGGGTGATATTTGAGACTGGGAATATCATGTCCTCAGTGGTTTTGTACCCAGTGTTAGTGTTCCTTGGTGATTCCTGATGGAATAATTTATTACTAAGGTGGTTGTAAAAAAAGTGATTTTCTAATTATTATTGTTGATGTATCTCAGTGAAGAGGAGTACTCCCCTTTTAAGAGGTTTTAGTGTAATTTTCTCATTCAAGGTATAACCACCCATGCCATTGTTCATGTTGATTCTCAAATTTGGCCCAAATTTGGCTTCTGTGTCCCACTGACATGCCCCTGTCAGTCTTTGAGCAGTTTTTTACTTTCTGACACACAGAATGCTGTCCACGTTTACCTTGTATTTTCTCTACCCCAGTTTCTTCTGTTAACTTTCAGGTATGTTCTGTTTATATATATAGATGCATTTTCCTTCTCTGTCTGTTTTATTTTTGCCTAACTGATACTGTACATTCCTACTACTCATAGTTTGGAGATCGTTCTCTATCTCATTTTTCTGCATTGTATTCCATTTTATGAATACCCCATAGTTTAACTAGTCTCCTTTTTAAAAAAAATTTTTTTAAATTTATTTATTTAATTTTTTTTTTTTTTTATAAATTTTTGGCTGCGTTGGGTCTTCGTTGCTGTGTGCAGGCTTTCTCTAGTTGCGGCGAGCGAGGGCTACTCTTCGTTGTGGTGCACTGGCTTCTCATTGCTGTGGTTTCTCTTGTTGTGGAGCATGGGCTCTAGGTGAGCGGGCTTCAGTGGTTGTGGCACGTGGGCTCAGTAGTTGTGGCTCGCGGGCTCTAGAGTGCAGGCTCAGTAGTTGTAGCCCACAGCCTTAGTTGCTCCACGGCATGTGGGTTCTTCCCGGACCAGGGCTCGAACCCGTGCCCCCTGCATTGGCAGGCGGATTCTTAACCACTGCACCACCAGGGAAGCCCCTAACTAGTCTCCTTTTGATGGTTATTTAGTCTTAAATTTTTTGCTTTTACAAACACTGCCTTAAACATATCTTCTTTACATGTCATTTTACATATTGCTGAATGTATTTGTAGAATAATTTCTAGAAGTGAGACTTTTTTTTTTTTTTTTTGCGGTACACGGGCCTCTCACTGATGTGGCCTCTCCCATCGCGGAGCACAGGCTTCGGACGCGCAGGCCCAGCGGCCATGGCTCACGGGCCCAGCCGCTCTGCGGCATGTGGGATCCTCCCGGGCCGGGGCACGAACCCGTGTCCCCTGCATCGGCAGGCGGACTCTCAGCCACTGCGCCACCAGGGAAGCCCTAGAAGTGAGACTTTTAAGGCAGAGAGAATGTGTATCTCTAACTTTGATAGCTATTCCTCACTGTGAGAGATGGTGTGGATGTACAATCCTATTTAGTCATGATGAGGGTGCCTGTTCCTCCTCACCTTTGTCAGCCAAATGCATTGTCAAACTTTTTCATCTTTGCCAATCTGGTAATGATAAAATGTCTTTGGTTTAAATTGTCTTTCCACTGTAATTAGTGATGTTGAATATCTTTCTTTAATTTAAAATTTATATTTAAAAATTTAAAAATCTTTTTAGTTTTAAAGGTAAAATATATTTCCTTTTTTGTGAACTATCTAATCATGTACTTGGCCTCCTTGTTTCCAGGTACTTTTTGATAATGCTGTAAATGTTATTGGTCCATCAGGCCGAATTCCTCAGAAGCACTCTACTGACTCGTCTGAGCCAAACGTCTTCTGATTGCAAGTCTCAGAAATTCATTAAAACCAGCCAATGCAGAAAGGGGGATTTTCTAGAATCTGAGTGGAGCTGGGCCGCAAGGCCTACCTTTGGGACCAAGGTGGTTGTCCTTTCTGTTATTCTCTTGGCTGTGCAGCTGTTTAACTCTGTTTCTGTGGACCAGCTTTATCTCTGTTTCTTGTTGCACATGGTAGGAAATGGTTGTCTAGCTCCAAATTCCAGGAGAGAGAATATCATTGGCCCCTTGTGGGTCCGGTGTCTCCCACTGGGCCAGTCAACTGTTTGGTGCCAGCCTATGGGGAGATGCAGTGAAGGAGCTCAGGGTGTCCTCTTCTTGGGTCTTAACTGAAGGCTCCGAGCCTTTCACCGTGTTCTCAGTTAGGATTATTCCTTCTAAGCATGGTACTTTGAACCCTTGCCAGGTTGGATTGTTTACTTAGAGGGGGGCCATCCTCCTTGTCAGTGCTGTCTCGATGAGATGCTGTCAACAGAGGGACAGTTACTCTCTTCACCTCTTCCAGGCCATGTGGTTAGCCTTCACAACAGTGGTCTGAACTCATGTAGCTCTGGGGGTAGGAAAACTCCATGGAGTACCCAGGCAAGGATAATTTTAAGGGAATCAATTTTTAGGTCCTCAACTTCTGTTATATTTCTAAAGTTGAGCTGTCTGAGAACACGCCTAGTAGCATAAGGGGTCTCTTATCACCTTTTCCATTCTGCAAAAGGAAAGCAAACCCTCACCCATTCTAGTCAGGACCATAGTGTGTTGCCCTGCTCTCTGAGGTGCCATGGGGATAATTCTAAATATAAATGTTGAGAATATGAGTCTAAAGACTAAGGAATAATCCTTTTACAAGTTACAAGTTTTCTGAGTCTACTTTTAACAAAATTGGAGGAACCAATTGAGTTGTCAGTTGATCATTAAAAATAATTTTGATAACAGATCATTGCATGACTTTGGTGTATAACTCGGGAGTTCAAGGAATTCAGAGATGTTGCTGTTACAGAACTTCCATTGCCATCTATTTATTTATGAGAACGAGGTGTCTCAGGGCTTAATATCTATAAAAATGAAAAACAGGAGTGGAATTGGTGCTGAAACTGTCTTAACAGTAAGCAAGACTCATCCCTGGAAACATGAACCTTCTTACTCTCTCTATCAGGATGCATTTCTAGTGAAATTTTGCTCATATTTAATAATGATCAGTATTTATATTCTGTTGTTTCGAAATATGTGCTAATAGCAGTCATAATCATGCAATCCAGAATAAAATATTTTTGAACACTTAGAGCTTATGAGGTCACAGGAAATTTGATATGTTACAGGGAATTATAAGTATGGTCAATAAGAGACTTTCAAGCCTAAAAATGTGTTACATTAGGGTAAAATGTGGGGGGTAAAATTCTAGATGGAGGAGAGTAATGGAGCTACCAATTGAAGAAGAAATTTCTGACTTAAATAGACATTTGTATTTTTAACTAGATGAAGGTAGGTGTCTAATTGTGATGGTATTTACAGTCCACTGGATACATTTATATGAGTGACTTAATAGTTTACGCCATTATTTACAATACACCAGAAACTGTCTTTGCAACTATTTAAAATTATAATGAAAAACTTTAGTTGTTAAGCTTACATAATACAAAGGGGAATACATAGATTTTCAAAATCCTTTTAGGGTAAACAAGAGCAAGAAAGGTTGAAATGGCAGCTTTATACTTTTCCTTTCAAAGAAGTGCCCGTTTACCCCTTCTCTGTTTTCTCTCTCAGCCAGAGTCCCTTTCTGGGTCCAACAAGCTTTCCCTCTCCTTCCTGGCCTCTCATATCCTGTGACTCCAGTGTGAAGCTGTCAGTGGCCTGGTGAGGGTGGGATTGACTGTTACAGCACTGGCTGGCTTTCTCTGGTTTATATACTTTTCCTCTCCGTTATGTGTGTGGCCCTGGGCTGGCTTCTCAGCCTTGTCTGACGTTGAGGTTCCTAATGCCCAAGTCTTCTCTTGGGCTTTTCTTATGGCTGGAAGCTGTGCAAACCTTTCACTTTCTGGCCTGTTGATATTCAGTAGCTAGAGGTTATACCAGGGACAATAATGATTGACTGACTGCTTAGAAATTCTGATACTGTCTGATTCCAGTGATTTAATACATTTATTTGACATTTTGACTGCACATATCCTGGATTGGAGCACTCTTTAATCTAGCACCAAAGACTGCCTGCGTCGGGGTTGAGAAGTGGGACCCTGTCCTTAGTGCTCCTCTTGTCAGATTCAGTGGCTGTCAACCTTGGTCATCCAGGGCTGCCTCTGACCCACAGTCAGTCATTAAGGAGTTCCACTTATCTGCTTCTTCCAGATATTTAATTAGTGTGCCAAAGCCTGGGACCCCAAGATGAATCAGATACTTTGCCTTTGTAAGCAAACACTGTGATGATATTTAAGGAAACTGTTATAAGAATTATTTTTAGGTCCTTTTCAGGTTGTCTCTCAATCGCTTAGGGTTGGTAAACCGTATGGTCAAGAAACTGTTATGAAGGAATTCTGTTATCCTTCACCTGTCCTGATTTGGGAGCTCCATAAGACTGGTGGGGTTTGGTTGCTTGAGGACAGGTTGCCCCCTGGCTGGGTACAGGTAGAGGAAGCCTGGCTGTGGCTTCTGTTCCGGGACCCATGTTGCACCTTGGCTTAGTGGGTTGGCCCCATAGTTATGAGGGGAGCATCAGCTGACCCTGGCTCTCATTACATGAACAGAGCAACTGGGGTGGCCCAGCCACCTCCTGGCGGAAGATTAGAGGGGATGGGTCATTTGCATTTGCATAAGCCCGAATCAGGAATCCTGACCTTTGTGTGGTGCGGGGGTGCTGTGCTGCTGCAGGATGGGTTGGGATGGCCAGATTGAGATGAGATGCTGTTTGCTCAGGGTCCAGAGTCTGTTAGAGCTCTTTTCTAAGGAAGCTGCTGCAAAATCCTAATGGAAACAGGGCAAGCGGGGTGGCTGGAATAGCATTCTTTAGATACTTTTTTTTTTTTTTTCTTGAGTTCTGTCACAGCCCTCCTAGGACATCATGGCCTGACCTTGTCCGTTGACACTGAGCTTTGTCATGGTCACATGGTTGTACCTCAGGGCCCAAGCATAGGTCTTTCAGACTGTCTAGCATGTACTAGCCAGATTGGAATCCTTGCCTACTCCAAATAGCATTATGGTGGGAGTCGGCTGAAGTGCCCTAGGCTGTAAGAAGTGGTGGGGTTGCCTCCCAGTCGGCAGGGAAAGTTTCAGAAAGAAGCAGAAGAAGCTCACTGCGAAAGGGCCT
Source organism: Monodon monoceros (assembly GCF_005190385.1). Taxonomy (NCBI): domain Eukaryota; kingdom Metazoa; phylum Chordata; class Mammalia; order Artiodactyla; family Monodontidae; genus Monodon; species Monodon monoceros. The sequence continues at coordinate 54,178,264 of NW_021703775.1, forward strand.
CGATATGGCTATAAACTGTAACTGACAAAATTAGGGACCTGGGTTTTCAAAGGCAGAAAAGGAGAGGCTGGTACTGGGGCCGGGTGGTGGTGGTGGGGGCGGCGGTGGGGAGGAGTGCTGTAAGGGAAGTCGTCTCAAAATAAGGGTGTTTCCTGAGGGCACCTCGCCAGGCAGGAAGGCCACGCCCCGGCTTTTCACACGTTTGCGCACTCTGACCACTTCAGGCTGTGGCCGCACCGGGCTTACGCCGCCGAAGGCGTTGAGAGAGTGGAGCCTGAGCCCAGGACTTTGGGAGATGGCCAAGGGAGGAGGCAGCCTGGTTGCACAGCTCAGCCTGGGCCCCTCCCCTCAGGGAAGTCCTGGCAGGAGTTACAGAAGTGCCTTGCCACTGGAGAGGGTGGGGGAAGGATGTAAGATGCTCTAGAATTGGTTAATACCTGTCAGGCTCCAAGCCCATCTTCCGCTCCCCGACACCTCCCCTGCTTAGGCCACAAAACCTTGTGAGATAGCAGATTAATTTGAAAATTGAGCTGCAGCTGGATGAGTTGATGTCAGCTTCAGAGTTCAGTTGTGTTTAATTAAAGCCATCCAGAGACTAAGCCTGCTCCCAGGAAATTATTCTGACCGAATAATTAAAAGAGAATAAAGGTTAGATTTGTGTTTCTGGCTAAGTCTCTGTTGCATTCGGCATCTACAAAACATGAATTCCATTAACCTTTTGTGAACCAACATTAAATTGCTTTCAGTTAGTTGTCATTCTAATTAAAGTAGAGTCACACAGAAGAGCCTTTGTTTATACTTGGTGTCTGTTCCCTTTTCTTCTCTGGAATTATGTCCTTGAAGAAATGGTCATTTGGAAAGTCGGTTCATAACTTTATGTGTCTGCCCATCCCTCCCTTAGTCGGGGTCCTGTTCACTGAGCATCGGAAGGAATTGCACCAGGGGAAGTAGGCCGCAGCTGCAGAGGAGGGCTGGGGTAAGTAATCACTGCAGGTGCTTGGGCTGAGGTGTGTAATTTGCAAAAACATGTCCTGCGGCCACGGGAGATAAAATGAAGGACTAGTTAAGGTCGCCTGCCCAGTTCAGGCCAACTTGGGCAGGGGCAGGCCCCGGGGAAGGTCTTCCCAGGAGGGCCTTGTGGGTTGGGAGAGGGGTGTCCTGCCATACTGTGACCTAACTCCCCCTGGGCCTCTGTGCTTTGGGTGTGGGTGGCTTCGTTCCTGCTGAGTGATGGGTCAGTTCATCCGGGCCTGTCTGCAGCCTCAGTGTCCTGAAGGAGTCAGCATACTCGGGCTCCGGCTCGTGACTGCAGCAGCAGGGAGGGAGGCGGTGAGATAGAAGGTCTGTGTCTCTGCTCTAGGACTTACCTATACCTTGTCATGCAGCATATTTTCCTGCATGATTGTGGATGTGAGGTATTATGAGTCTTTAAGCCAACCCAGGATTTCTCAAGATGGATCACTCACTCCAGGCCCCCAGAACTCAGGAGGCAGGGAGAGGAGATCTGCTTTCTTCAGCTTCAGGTCTGGACAGAGGTCAGAGGTGCTGACTGTACCCTTATTTGTGTGTCTTGGGAATGGGAATGTGCGGGGGTTGCTTGCCGGTCTTTGCTGAGCTTGTGCTGTGCTCTGGGCCTAGAAGAAGCCCATAGTGGTCTGGGATCTGGACCAGATGCTGCTAAAAACAGAAGGGGCAGCCTGACTCCACTTGGGAAGATGGTCATGCCTCAGGCTTCAGACCCAGGAGCGCCTCGGGTCTGCGGTTTCCTAGTGGTGCCAGGCGACCTGGCCACGTCTGAGCTGGGGCTTGAAGTCAAGTTGGCTCTTCTCTTTCCTGGTGCCCCAGCTCCCTGGGCTGTCTCTGACTCCTGATGAGCTTTCTGGCCTTCCCTTATGGGCCATCAGGTGCCCTGTTGTCTTTCCCACAGGGCTTTTCCGTGAGCAGATCTGGGGTTACCTGAGGATTAGCAGCCCATCTCCCTAGCAGACTGGGGACTTGCCCCATCTTCACTGTCAGGAAGCTTTAACAGCATGTACCATTTATTCCGTAATTGCTGCGTGCCAGATTCTGTGTTGGGCAGTAGAGACCAGAGAGAGGTGATGCCGTCCTTGGTCCCCGAGGTCAGAGAATGATGGGCACAACCAAAGTGCAACAGAACTGTCCAGAGGCAGGGCCAGGGTCCAGGAAGGCCAAGGAGTGGCAGGGACACCTTCAGAGGGGACACTGTGGAAATTGCGTAGTGATGCGTCAGGAGTTCCCTGCTACATACAGTGGGGAAGGGCATTTGGCCTGAGGGAGAGGTACTTGCTGATGTGTGAGAGGAGGTGGGGGAGAGGGGGGCTCAGGCCAGGGGACGGGCCAGAGCGGGCTTGGACTCTAGTCGGTAAGCAAGAAGGGTATGTGTTGGGATGGCCACAGAATCCAGTGTTCTTTTGGTTCTTTTGAATCCATGGTGCCAATATGGAGGACAGATTGGAGGGGAAAAAGACTCGCAGCCTTGGGCTAGTTAAGAGTTATTTTAACAGTTCATTTGAGAGATGATGAGAGCCTGGGGACCAGTGGCAGCGGGCATGGAGAGAGAGGCGTGAAGCCCAGGGATGTTAAGAAGGCAGAGTGAACACAGCCTGACGCTTAGTTGGACATCGGAGGTCAGGGTGAGGCAGGCTTCTGAGTGCTCCCGGGATGACTCAGCCTGGCTCCTGCGTGAGTGGAGGTGCAGGACTGGGGGGTCAGCAGGGCAGGGCACGTGTGGGAAACAGTGGATTGCCTGTGAGCCCTCTAGGCAAGGAATTCCAGTCAGCAGTTGTGTCTGGAGATAAGCCCAGGGGTCTGGACTGGAGGTAGGAACTTGAGAGGTGGCAGGACACAGGGGCAGTGGAAGCCTGGGGTCTGCTACATTGTTAGGAAGTGTATGAATGTGAGGAAATAGAATGGGGGAAATACCAGTATTTCAGGAGCAGGTGGAGAGGACAAGAGCTGTGATGGCTCCTAGGGTGTAAGAACATAAGGAACACAGACATCATGTTGAGTGAAAGAAGCTGGACACAAAAGAGAGCATACCGTGTGATTGCATTTAGATAGAAGTCAAAGCCGGGCAGAGCCAATCTATGGTGATAGAGGTCAGAACAGAGAGGGAGTACTGATGGGAGGGTATCACAGGGCAGGCTTCTGTGCCGGGAACGTGCCAGCTCTTCATCTGGGTGGGTGTGTACACGTGTAGGCAGATACCCCGAGATGTCTGCACTTTACTGTAAGTTATACCTAAAAAAAAAAAAAAAATCTTTAAAAACTTAAGAAAGAAGGGAAGGAAGATGGAAGTGTAGGGGAGGAAAAATAATTTTCCTTCCACCCTGTGAGTTCTTGGCTGAGACCCCTGTAGTAAAAGACAGATAAACAAGAGACAAACAAACAGAAGTTTACGAACACATATACCTCATGTGTACGTGGGAGGTACTCAGGGAAAAATGAGCAACTCCCCAAGCAGGCTTAAAATTCAGGCTTAAATACCATCTTAGTAGGGAAAAGGGAGGGAGGGAGGCCTCCTAGGGGAGAGTGCATGATTTTTAGGGAAGATGAAGGACCCTTAGAATGGTGGATGGGAGGTGTGATGGTTTGTGACAAGTGTGTCTGGGTGTGGTGTGGACTCCAGTCTCCTCTCCTGGGATGAGAGTCAATCTCCCTTGGTTGATGAAGCTCCTGGGAGGGGATCTTTTTTTTTTTTTTTTTTGTGGTACGCGGGGCTCTCACTGTTGTGGCCCCTCCCGTTGCGAAGCACAGGCTCCGGACGCGCAGGCTCAGCAGCCATGGCTCACGGGCCCAGCCGCTCCGCAGCATGTGGGATCCTCCCGGACCTGGGCACGAACCCGTGTCCCCTGCATCGGCAGGCGGACTCCCAACCACTGCGCCACCAGGGAAGCCCCAGGGAGGGGATCTTTGACAATTGAGTTCCTTTTGGAGCATCTGTCTTTAGGCAGATGGGGAGTTCAGAGAAAGCCTCTCATTGGATTGGCTGTTTTTCAGGTGCCTACAGCTCAGAATAATCAACATACCAAAGTGGCATATTTGGGGCTGGCATGTTCTGCTGCCCTTCAGAAGGAAGATGGAAGGAAGGACAGAAGGGGAAATAAGGAAGGAGGAAGGGTGGATGGAGGGAAGAAAGAAAGAAACCTGAAGCCGGTGGTGCCTGGCAGGAGAGGATAGGGTTTTCAAGAAAGAGGATGTGACCAGTGTCGCTCACACGCCCAGAGATCAAGCCCTGGGCTAGCTCCGTAGAGTGACCTGGAGGCTGCCCTCCCAGTCCTCCCATGGTCACTAGAATGTGTCCCCAGCGCTGCGGAATGAGTGGCATAGAACAGACCCTAACATTGAATCAGAACAGGGAGGTGCGAAGATCCTCAGGTCAAGGGCATACCTGAGAAATCTCCCGTGCTTGGGTCATAGTTCCCAGCAGTGCAGATGGCCCCTCTGGTTTCCTGAGTGTCCTCCCAGGCAAATCCAGGTGTTGAAATTTGATAACATTTAATAAAAAATGTTATCTACTATAATTTAAAAGAACTTCCTTCTGTTTCAATGTGAGGGTTTCCCATAGAAACCACTTCAGCCTGGGCGGCTGTGAATGGCGGCTTTATTAACAGAGCCATCTGCAGGCTTTCCTAACAATCTGTCGCCCTGCTCATGGCTTCCAGTGCAAACATTGTTTATTGTGATGTAGGCCTCAGCCTGTCACCCGTCACCTGGAGGGGGGACAGCCTTCCCTGCGCCCCGAGGCGAGAACAGCTCATCTGCTTCCCTCAAGCCCCTTGGACGCAGGGCCCTCGCAGAGCAGGGGCGGGCAAGAGCCCTCGAGCTCATCAGGAGGTCTCTCCCCTGAGAATCACATGCTCCCCGTGGGCAAACCCTTACTCTCTTTCAGACGGAGACCAGGGAGACGGGGCCTAAACTTACCTAAACCCACAGTGAAACATGCCCTTTTCATTGCAGCCTTAGGTTTTTTATGTCAGATACCTCACTTGCCCTCACGGAAGGGCTGACTCACCTTCAAGTGGGACTGGTATGAGAGAGACCTCACCAATGCTCCAGGGGCCTGAGGGCTTGAAGCTAACACATTCTTTCGAGAGAAAAGGGACTCTTGGCTCAGCTCAGAATTAATTCATCTTTTAAATGGAAATGTCAAAGCCTGGCAAGCACTCCTGCTCGTGATTCTGGTGCTGAGATATTCATGGGCAGCAAACAGTAGGCCACATGAAAATGGATTTTGCCAGTGAAACCAGAGGGGGCTATCGCTCTCAAAGGAGAAAGCATGATCACATAATCTCAATTCTGCCGCAGTTTCACCAGGGCCTGCTATATAGTGGAATTCTTCTTTTTCTTGTCATTTTATTACTTCTGAGTAAGGGAAGGTGATTTAGCCCAAGCACCTGAGGGAAGGCAGCTATGGGGCGGCTTCAGGAGAGCAGTTCCAAGAAAGGGAGTGAGCATCAGTGACACTCAGAGCAGTCAGAAGGGGAAGCCAGTGAGGACCCAGGAGGAGGGAGAAGGGGTGCAGAATGCCCAGCGAAGGGGAGGACTCCTCTGGCTGCAGGGGTAATGCACTGGCTGCTTCTGGGGAGAGCAAGCAGGTAAAGCCTCCGTGTTCCCAGACACACCTCTGACCAGCGCCCCTCCCTTGCCTGGGGCTCCTCCAGGCCCACACTCAGCTAGGAAGTCTCGCACAGACCCTGTGGGCGCAGAGAAGTGGCAGGGAAAGCTGCAGGGAGCGCCGTTTCCCATCAGCAGTGTTTTATTTGATCATAGATGGAGTACCTGAAGTGCACGAGGACAAATTTTATTTAAAAATTTTTGTTGTATTAAGGCCCATTTTTGTTTCCATATTCCTTTCAAAAGCATAAAAGAGAAGGGAGTTTCTATATCATTATTTAAAAAAAACTTATTTTGAAATAATTATAGACTTAGAGGAAGTTTAAAAAAAGAGAGACTGGTGAACCCTTCCCTCAGCTTCCCTCAGTGGTGACATCTTATATAATGTGTAGTTTTATGTCCAGGAAATGTTCATTGGTACAACAGAGCCATGCAGACCACAGACCTTAATCAGTATCCACCAGTTCTGCCTGCATTCCTGTGTGCGTGTGTGCAGTTCTGTGCGATTTAGTCCCGCTTATAGATTCATGTAATCACCACCACAACCAAGATGCAGCCTGTTCATCATCACAGCGGAACCCCCGTGCTGCCCCTCTGTAGTGACATCCCCTCCCCTCCGTCCCTGTCCCCTGGCAACCACTAGTCTGTTCTCTGTAATGTTGCTGTTTCAAGAATGTTATAAATGGAAATGTACAGTTGGTAAACTTTCCAGATTGGCTTTCCAGGATCCATGCTCCGTGAGGGTAGGGCCTGCATGTTTTCATCGCTGGATTCCACGCCAAGCCCAGTACAGTTTGCACATGTACCCGATGAAGCAATGACTCCTAGTCTCATACAAATTCGCCGGGTTCAGACTGGCTACCACTTTGAAGGTGTCGGCAGCACAACACGTTTTTACTGTAGAGTGAGTGAAGTCTGTAGAAGGAGGAGGCCCTGCCCTTCCTGGTCATCCGACTTACGCAGCTGGGTTAACCGAGAGAGAGTCCTGCGGCTGATGCAGTAAGAGAATGCCAGCTTCTGGTTTCCCCGCTTCCAACCAGGTCTCCAAGTCAGCCCGACCCAGTGTTGGCTGAATGGGCATCACTGTGCTGAGATGGGCTCCAGAGTACGCTTTGACCCTTCCCAGGATGCACTCTGGCTTGGTGGAACATCAGGAATGAAACGGGATGACCAGGTATGAGGGCTTTGCTTTTTATTAAATATTTTTCTTCCCTGAGGCCCTTTTAGCACTTTGTCTCCAGCTCCTTTAGTGAGATCCGGCAAAAATGAACTCAGCCAGGGGTTGAAACCTGCGTAATCCCGCAGAGATACTGAGTCAACACTGGCAATTATGCATATTCACGCCTGTCCCTGGGTGGCTCCCTAGGAAGATCTATCTTCAGGACTGCGTGTTTACATTGCTGAGGGAGAGGAGAGGCAGGATCAAAGCCCTCTGGCTGAGCCTGGGCTGGAGGATTAAGGGGAAGAAGCACTTGACCGGTGAAGGAAGAAGCTACTGTGCTGCTTTTTTGGTGAAATGGAAATTGCTCAAAGGTTGGAAAACAAGGGAGCAGCTTCTCCACACAAATAGGTTTAAACTGAACATCAGGGACTGAGGACACAGGAGCCAAGCAAGGCAGGAAGGGCAGGGAGTCACTGGCAGCCGGTGCCGCAGCATGCCTGGAGGCTCTGCCCCGCACTCCAGTTGTAGGGATGACAGGAGGGGACCTGTGCAAGGGAAGGGTCCCTCCAACTTTGTGACACTGTTCAGAGCCCAAAGACGCTTTTTCCAAAGCCTATTCACTTTCTGTGGTTTCTGCATATACTGGTCTCAAATCCTTCCTACCAGCTCAACCCATTTCCTTCTCTTTTTGTTACTAATAATCACTAAATTACTGTTCTGCAGTGAGCATCTCCTGCAGTGCTGCACAGCAGAGCATGGGGCTGGCCCCAGGAACTCTGGGGGCAGGAGGACCTGCCTTCAAATCTTGGCTCAGCCACTTGCTACTAGGGTAACCTGGCTTCTCATCTGTAAGTTTACTCGTCTGTAAAATGGAGATAATCGAATTCAGGATTGTTGGAAGAATTGAACGAGTTAGTACGTGGAAAGCACTTAAGTGTTACGTTATGTGTTTGCTGTTATGGCTGAGTAGCATTTCGTTCTATGGATGTGTGCCATATTGTAATCATTGAGCACTCAGTTTCTTATTTTCCACATTTCTTGATGTTTTTGTCCTTTGAGATACAGAAGTGGCACCCTTAAGTTTTTCTGCTAGACTTCTGGATTGGTAAAATTAAAAAACACAAATGTGTTCAGTTCTGTAAGCTGTGGTCTCCTGAGGATGTCACCCATGGATATAGAAATGAAATACACTGACGTTTCTAGAGACAATGAAACTTTGTTTTCTCCTTTTGGGGTTCTTTCTCTTTTAGTTTCTTTGTCTACTTTGTATCAGAGGTTACTGTAGGGGTCTATTAATGAGGGTGGGGTCGAAATTCAGGTTTCCTTTGGAAAAGATGAACTGATTAGCACAAAAGGTGTAATATTATCAGAGTCCCTGAGGAGAGCAGGAGTTGCCCCTTTACAAAGGAGACGTTTACTATGGTCCTTGAAGATGCCAGTCCTAGGCATCCTGGACAAAGGCGGCTCTTCAGCAGGGTCTATTTCTGTGATGGGGACAGACATGCAGCGTTGCTGTGGGCAGTGCCCTCACCCTCTCCTGAACTGAGGACTGAGATGACATAGTCCTCTGCTGTTTCCCCGTCTCCTTTCCAAAAATCTCTGAATCTTCACCCACATCTTTTCCTTCTTCCTCCGTTTATAGAGAATGTCGTTCTCCTCGTGTAAGTGGAAGAGGCTCCAGCTTTCCAAGTTATAACACACGAACGAAGTCCTGGCGTGGCAGTTATCTGGGTAAGTGAACGCAGGCCTGTTCCTGAACCTCCCCAGCCCGCCCCTTGCCCACAGGGCAACACGCCCCTTGTCACTGCGAGCTGGGGTGTCTGGGGGTGCACTGGCCACACGGGGACTCCTCCAGCAACAGCTCTGCTCCGCTCCACCCAAGTCCTGCACATCTGCTCTTCAGCCCCGTCTCCTTTGTCCTAAAAACATGTCCTTGTCCTAAACTCTCATTGTAGTTCCACCTTTAAGCTAGAAACCTAGTTCCTTCTGGAAGTTACACTAACAAACACCTCAGTATATCCAAGATCTAATTCATCATTATTTCCCCATAGAGGTTCCCTTTTTGGATCTCCTTTTTTTTTTTGGATCTCCCTTTTTATTAAGAAGAAAAATCATATTGTTTAGTGGGTTGGTTCTGGTGTCTATCAATCAGCCGTTTTGTCTCTGAATTCTTGAAGGAGGAATTCCTGCCCCAAGACAGCCTCTCACAGGTTAGCATATGCGAGTGGCTGTGAACATATATTCATAGTTAACAAGGATGAATAAGATGATGAAAACCCCATCATTTCCATGACCGTAAACCTGGGAATGTATGGGATACTCTTAGTCTAACGCTTCATAAAGAAAAATTTGTAGCAGCTAATTTATGGTTGCGGTGTACAGAGGATGTGTCACTAAGCAACACGGGAGAGATGGCGAAAGCGGGACGCTGAGTTCAAGGGCTTCTGGCAGGCTACACCGGGGAGGCAGGCAGTGGAGGCGGGTCAGGCAGGTAACCAGGATCACCAGGATTACCTAACAAACAAACACTGGAGAGAGTGTAGACATGAAATAAATTAAAACAAAGCTATCCCCTATTAAATGGAAGCATAAATCAGAAGTAATTTCCTCTAACATTATGAGATGGAGTCTGTCACTCCAGAATAGCTGTATCCATAGCAGTGGCAGTGGTCAGCTGGTAAATGTGTCCTGAACTGTCATGTCTTCTGATGATTGGACAGTCACGGAAATGAGCAGCATAAATGAAAAAAGACTCGACACATTTAGAGAGACAAATGAAACATTTTATTTTTTAATCTTCAGAGTCTTCTGCCATAAGACAAGAATGCATGATAGAAATGGCTCAACATCTTCACATGAAACACTTGGATTCATTTTCATTCACAAGTTTTTCTAAAAACATCTACAATTTCATAATCCCACCCACTTCCAACCATTATCACAGATTTAATTGACTGTTAAACAGTAGTCGCCAGCAATAGAGAGCTGGAACGCTTTCTGCGTATTAGTAGTGTCTTTTGAAACTACCACCCAAGATGTCACGAATATAAATTTCATGGTACACAGCAACCCCAAAGGTGACTGATGTCCCCAGATAAACTCCCTGCTTATCATGGAGAGTGGTATCCCCCGGGTACTTAACGAAATGCTTTTTCTTCTCCTAGAATTACTTGTTCATCTCATAGTATTTTTCTTGCAGGGTCTATAGCACATGCTGACCTGATGACTCAGTCACCACAGCTAACAGGCAAATATATATGCCTGATACTACTGCTGCTCTCTGATAATTATGTACAAACATACTGAAAAATGATGGGTTGCTTGGAGTCTACCTCCCTTCTTCTGAAGAGAGCTACTTTGAGGTTTTTTTTTTTTTTGAACAGTTGTAAACAAAAGGAAAGAGAAATACATGGACATATATCTATACACAGAGATAACACACTGAGTATTTTCAGTGTGGTGTATATCTTCTTATATAGAGATACACAGAGTGAGTGTCTACACTCACCCCTTCACACATACCCACACCCTTACATACAGCATGTGAATACAAATGTCGTGAGTGTCCTTGGGAGTTCACTGAAGTTTGTGTATTACCAAATGATGATGAAATACCTGATTTGTATTACTCCTGAGAAGACAGTAGAAGGGAATGACAGTTCTGATGCACTTTGGAATGGCACAGTCACGTAAACACTTGCATACTTAAGACTTTTGAACTCATCCAAAGTTTCTAAACATGATCTAACCAAAAAAAAAAAAAAACAGATATCAAAACATTGCAAGTTAAAAAATAAGTCTTTTTTTATAATCAAAGTATAAACAAATATATAGGAAATGCATATTTGTCAGTAATTATTTTGAAAATAGGAAACACATACTTAAGAAAAACAATCATCTGACAAAACTTAAAAAAACAACTATCCAATGCATAATAACGCGTGCACTGCCCCCAAACAGCAGAGGACAGCCACACCAGAACTGCAAGGCTTACAGCAACGCCACCAGAGAAAGATCACTGTGTATAGCAGGTCTGTTTGTTAGTACGCAATTTACAAAAAATGCCTGTGACTATTATTCACACTTATATAAAAAAGAATTTGCAATTTGTTGAGTATTTTATCCCTCAATAATCTGTATAAAAATTACACCTAAACCAGTGAATTTCAAGCACCAATTCAGTCATTTAAAGTTTATTAATATTTCTGTTATTGAAGGAGCAAATTACGATGAAGGTTAAGCTAAGATTAGCCAAGTTTAAGTTTATAGGCCTGCGGTTTCTTCTGTTCATTCACTTGAATGCCCAACATTTGAAAATGTTTAGGCCAGTAAAGGAATCCTTGGAGGAATCCATTATTTCGGAGTATCAATGGTTTAATATACATTAAAAGCTCTTTAACAAACCACTGCTTTCTTAGTTCTAAGATAAAATAGATTTGCACACAGGAAATTAAGGGACTCTGACTTAGAAAAGGCAGCACCTACATGGTAGACTAACAAGCACATCTGGACATCTGCTGGCTACGTAAGAAAAGGGTGTTATTATTTAAGAAGGCAACACCACTGCTCATGGCACCAGTGAAGTTTTTCTTAACTAAAAAATTTCCACTAGACATTTGGGGTGGGGGGGAATCTCAGTAAGAGGGTTTTTTTTTTGGTTTTTGTTTTGTTTTTCTGATTTTCAGCATCAGAAAAAAAAGTAGCACAGTCTGAGCCAGCAGATGAGTAACAGTGTTTGTGATGCCTCTGCTTGTTCCTGAAGAAAACCTGCTCAGATAATGAGGGGTTTATTTAAAATCTATACAACCGCTGTTTTTGTTTCCAGTATTAACATCATACCACTCACGTACACAGTAATTTCTGAGACACAATTAATGTTTCAGTCTTTTCCTACTATTAAGTTTGGTTAATTTTCAACACACATCAAACCGAACCTTTAGGTCGACTGCATTTAAGAGACGGAAGATAAGACTATTGAAAACAGATTACGTGGAAACCAAAATCTCCATCAATAGTGATTCTCCATCACTTCCTGGCCTGTTATCTGAAACTTTATCACAAGACCACATCATGCAGTTGGAGGAAAAAAGTGAGTCACTCGGAAGTCCCGGTGTTAGGACAGGGGTGAAGGGTCTTGCTGGTCCCCGGGAAGAGCGCCTTCGCTCTGCTCATCACTCATCTCATGGGCTGGCTCTTCATAAACAGGCTCACCGAGGTCTTCGCTGCCCCCCTCACTCTGCTCCTCACTGTGGTCTTCGCTGGGCCCCACAGTCTGTTCCAGGCTGTTCTCCAGAAGTGTGGGAGAACTGCTTATCCTGCTTTCTTCTTCAGCTGTCTCATTTAAGGGCTGGGAAGGAGGTGGTGTGGGAGCATCAGGCTGCACGACACTTTCAATGGAAGAGATGGGGGCTTTGGTGAGCGCAGTATCTGCTACAACCTCATTTTGAGGCAAAGATAACTTTTCCACAAGTTTCCACTGAATGATGCTCATGTCTTTTCCACCAGTTGAAATCAGGTGACTGTCATTATGAGTAAAACTGACATTGGTGACATGGCTGCTGTGGGCACTGTACTTGTGACTGGGAGCCTACACGAAATAAATCAGATAGATAGGAAAATTAAACTCATTCTTCACATGCCTACTTACAGCAATGGAGGTGACTAGGTTAGGGAGGTCATTCAGTTTGTGAAACAGGTAATTCAGATCAAAACCACGAGTCACTGACTGAGGAATAAAGCTAGCAGTAATTTTCTTTTTAATACCTGTTTATGTGGGAGAAACAGTAACTGGACAGCTGTACTTTCAGACTGTAAAAAAATACATGTCTCTTCTGCATACTTGTTAGAGTTTAGTGACTATTCTACTGAGATGGTAGGGGAGAATTTACTAGGTTGGAAAGATTAGAGACGATTTAGTAGTCATAATGTTGATCATGTACCAAAAATAAAATATTTTAATATGTTTAGAAGAAATTTAAAACTACCAAGGTATCGGGCTTCCCTGGTGGCGCAGTGGTTGAGAGTCCGCCTGCCGATGCAGGGGACACGGGTTCGTGCCCCGGTCTGGGAGGATCCCACATGCCGCGGAGCGGCTGGGCCCATGAGCCATGGCCACTGAGCCTGCGTGTCAGGAGCCTGTACTCCGCAACGGGAGAGGCCACAACAGTGAGAGGCCCGAGTACCGCAAAAACAAAAACAAAAACAAAACTACCAAGGTATCAAAAAAAAAAAAAAAAAGGACAATAAACAAAAATGAATAAAACATCATCAAGTTGCTTCTCTGTCTTCTCCTTTACCTTAATGAGGAAGGATAAGACAAGCACTGCCTGCTTGGATGCTTACAGATGACCCTGTTCCCTCCCCCCATGCACTGTAGTATCACAGACAGTAATTAGTAACCCTATGAATATTTTCCCACCATTGACACAATATATTCCCAAACAAAAATTATCCCCAAACAAAAGGCCCTATAACACTAGTTTTCATTAAGTTGATTTTACCTTTGCTTTGGAGCAGGGATACTGAAACAGGTGGACTTTGCAAAAGTCATCAGCAACAGCTATCACCTTTCTATTGTGGGATCGCACCAGTGCATTGATATCTGTCCCATCAGATCCTTCTGGCCAGACACCTTTGATATGGAAACATGGCGGGGGGGGGGGGAGAAAAATTAGCCTGAAAAATACAACTGCCATGCTACGTGTGTTTATTTTAGAATCTTAATTTTCATCCGTGTTCAAACTCTTAGCTGCTAAATTTCCCTTAAAGATTTCTTGGTGGCTCAATACTTCATTCAAATGATGAGATTTTATCCAAAATCGAATAATAAAGAGACTGAAATAACCTCAAGATGGAAAATTTAAGACTTTAAACTTTAAGACTCAAAAATACTAGTAACCAGCAGGTGGTGCTAATAAATAATTTTAGTTTTAGCTTGTCTCACCTTGACCATAAGCTCCTCCTGTTTAAAGTTTCCAGTTGGAGGGGAAATTCTCAGTTATTTCTGTAGCACAGTGCAGAAACAATGCCATAGCACTAATTCTTCAAAGTGGACTCTGCTCCCTTTCAGGCAGGCACTTAAAAAAAACCTCACAGAGATTCTTAATGGAAATGTATAGGCCATCCACTAGTCTATCATGTTATCCGTAGAAGTCTCCATAAACCATTACTTATGTCCAAAGGTTGACACAGCAAATTTAATTATTCTGAATCATTATGAGGCACTGGTGATCATGTTCAACATAATCAGCACAAACCTCTACTAGACTAAAAACATACAATATATAACAGTTGAGATGCTGGCCTCCTGTAGTTCAGTACTGCTCTAGAGAACAATTTTTTTTTTGTAAATTCACTAAAGATGAAACACTTCTTGACTGACATCTCTTAATAAGTAAATTAAATATCGTTTCACTAAAATAACAAGGTAAGTTACTAGCTATTGGCCACTGCTTCAGCTTCACCCAGAATAATGAATTTGTTTATGGACTAGTCAGGGTTATTTTTTTTTAATTTCTTCCAAGCCTGGTAGGCTTCTTCATCTCAGCAGCAGTTGTATTTAGGACGAGTACCCATAATGGATTATTTTTCTAATGCACACAGCATAAAGAAATGTTCAGATCTACCATCAGAGTGCAGGAGAGAGTCCAACTTTTCAGAAGGCAGAGATACACTGTTAATGGAAAAATACCTAATATTTTGGGAATTGCTTTAGGTACTGGTGCCACATCCATATCCAATATTCTAATTACTGAGTATAACATCTCTTTCTAATCCTAACTTTCTCAGAAGGATTCCTACAGATTGGCAAAGACTGAGAAAACTGTCAAAGGACAGATTTCTAGAAATGTCCAAAACATGAGATTAGGAATGATCTCCACATTTTATCTTTAAATAATGTCTACTGAAAATGCCTTTATATGTCAGTATGGTACTGGGATAACTGGACACCCACATGCAGAAGAATAACAACTGTTGACAATGATGTGGAGAAACAGAACCCTCGTACACTGCTGGTGGCAGTGTAAATGGTGCAGTCACTTAGGAAAACAGTCTGGCAGTTCCTCAAAAGGTTAAACACAGAGTTACCATTTGACCCTGCAATTCCACTCCTAGGTATAACCCAGGAGAATGAAAACACGTCTACACGAAAACCGTTCATAGCAGCATTATTCATAATAAGTGGAAACAACCTAGGTGCCCATCAACTGATGATGAACTGAATGTGGTACAGCCGTACGAAGGGATGTTGTTCAGCCGTAAAGTGAAGTACTGATACATGCTACAACATGATGAACCTTCAACACCTGTGCTAAAGGACAGAAGTCAGTTTCGATGGATCACATAGTACATGATTCCATTTATATGAACTGTCCTGAACATGCAAATCATTAGAAAAAGAAGATCAGTGGTTGCTGGGAGGTTGTGGAAGGAGGAGGGAGAGAGTGACTGCTAATGGGCAGAGTTTCTTTTTGGGGTAATGAAAATGTTCTAAAATTAGGTAGTGAAGACGGGTGCACAATCCTACGAATGTGCTACCAGCACCGAACTGCGCCCTTTAAACAGGTGGGTCATGTGGTATGTGGGTGGTGTCTTGATAAAGCTGTCATTTTGAAAATGCCTTTACAAATTTGGAAGCTTCAATTTTCACTTGCAGGAAAAAATTGTGAAAGGCAATCTATACTATTATGTAAATGCCTTTCCTTTTTAATTGTCTTTCATATTTATTGGGGACCAAAAGTCTGCTGAATTCTGCAGAGAATAAACCTCATATTGGTTCAATCGTAAATACATTCAGTTTCTCTGAACTGTGCATTAATAGTGATAACACTAAAGAGTACTAAGTGAAGTGAGTCAGAAAGACATACTATATAATATCACTTATATGTGGAATCTAAAATAGGACACAAATGAACTTATCTATGAAACAGAAGTGAGAGAGTGGCATGGACATATACACACTACCAAACGTAAGGTAGATAGCTAGTGGGAAGCAGCTGCATAGCACAGGGAGATCAGCTTGGTGCTTTGTGACCACCTAGAGGGGTGGGATAGGGAGGGGGGGAGGGAGACGCAAGAGGGAGGAGATATGGGGATATATGTATAACTGATTCACTTTGTTATACAGCAGAAACTAACACACCACTGTAAAGCAGTTATACTCCAATAAAGATATTTTTAAAAAATACACTCTGCATCTTTATTAAAAAAAAAAAGAAACAGAATGAGGGACATAGAGAACAGACTGGTGGTTGCCAAGGGGGAGGAGGGTGGGGGAGGGTTGGATTGGAAGTTTGGGGTTAGCAGATGCAAACTGGTATATACAGAATGGATAAACTACAGGGTCCTATAGCACAGGGAACTATATTCAATGTCCTGTGATAAACCATAAAGGAAAAGAATATGAAAAAGTATGTATATGTATGTATAACTGAATCACTTTGCTGTACAGCAGAAATGAACACAACATTGTAATTCAACTATAATTCAAAAATAAATTAAAAAAACACATGTAGACTATTTTTCATTTAGAAATTTAAGTATTATACATAAAAACACCACAAATCGCCTTTTCCCATCAAGTGCAATGTCCTTACCAAAGACTTGAAAGCCTAGCACACAGGTGTATGTTGTCCAATCGATGTCCTTACAATCTGATCGATTCCTGATTAGTTTGCAGCCATTTGGAATGTCCCCTTTAAGTTTAGAAACAGGAAGTATAATCACAGTGCTAGTGTACAAATGTATTTGAAAATGCATCTTGACTCAAACTAGCCACGTTTACTTGTATTTATAATCCATACACTGAAAATGTTAAGACACACTTGAAAAGAAAGTGTTTAACACGGTTTATAAAACTATAAACTGTTTCCCACTGAAGTTGTTTTTTCTTTAAAAAGCATAAATGCCCATCCATTGTACTCCTTCCTGCCTCCAGGGAAAGTTGTTAAATACAGAACCATTCAGAGCAGGATCAGTCCCCCTGAATAATTTCTCATGACATTCAAGTGAACTCATTACTTTGAGATTCTCATTCCTTAGCCAGCTCCAAGTAGCACATGCTTCTTCAGGTTAGAGGGGCCAGTGTGCAGTGGCTGCACAATTCAGATTCCATGCAGCCTGCTCTTTACTGCCCCTGACAGACACATCTCGGCCGTATGTAATCATTCATACTTACAGTACAGAATCTCATAGTCTCCCGAGTTAGACATTATGTACTTGTTGTCTGGAGACCAGTCAAGGTGTGTGATATAGCTGGAATGTCCCTAGGAAGTAACACATCAACTATTAGAAAGCGTTTAGAGTTCTGAATGATAGTCTCATAGTAGCCAGTACTGTCTTCTGCGTAGCCATTCACTGGGAATTCCTGAAGTAGAGAGAGCAGTACCACGGCCTCTGGAACTGAACAGGGCTCAGAACAGGTCTTTGGTTCTTTTTTCACACTATCTTGTTGGGAGCTAGAACTGTGGAACTGAGGAGATCTGACCACAGTGGAAACGGTAGGCACTTGGAACCTGGGAGTATCCTGCTGGTCTCTCCATTTTGATACCAGCACCAAGTACTACCTGTGCTACACTTCCAAGAAAGACAGTCTCTTAAAAGACACTGAAACAGATACCACAACCTCGGGCCTTATTTCAAGTCACTAGTGTCCCTAATTAGAGTGACTTCCTTTTTGATAATGAAGTATTGGTTCCATGTTGTGTACAAAAAGAGTACAGTTTTCCTGGGCTGCTGCTTCAGTACCCATGGCACATGGAGGTCTAAAAAAACTATCTCCAAAGAATATTTTTTGGGAAAAGTTATCCAGCATCACATTCCCTCCAAACAGCTGGATCCAATAATCATCTGACTCCTCAAACAAGAAGACAGGGATCTTTTTCTGCCTAGGTTTTTACTAACACCAGGAATTCGAACAAAAAAATTACCAAATGCCATATTTTGTTGGCTTCACGTGTAAGCATTTGATTACTTCCAATAAACTGCAGATAAATCACACAGGTCTTACAGTTTACACCAAAGCTGACAGAGCCTCAAAAATCACTTTTATCTCCTACACTCTGTATTAAAACATTTAATTTCAATTGTACATTTTGAATTACTAGCTTTCTGCTCACATGGTTTTTATTTTATCTTTTTTGCGGTACGCGGGCCTCTCACCGTTGTGGCCTCTCCCGTTGCGGAGCACAGGCTCCGGACGTGCAGGCTCAGCGGCCATGGCTCACGGGCCCAGCCGCTCCGCGGCATGTGGGATCTTCCCGGGCCGGGGCACGAACCCGTGTCCCCTGCATCGGCAGGTGGACTCCCAACCACTGCGCCACCAGGGAAGCCCATGGTTTTTATTTTTAAAGTTAATAAATTCAAAATACCTTAGGTGTAGTTTTCAATGATTTTCACAAAGTATTTTAATTATTCCAGTAGCCTTCTGAAGTCAAATGACATATCCTAAAACCTCTCTGGAGCTATATCTCCACAAAAGTGCTGCATGGCAAATACCCACATTTATACATTTAAATGAATTTAAATTATGTGAATTTGAGACCTGTAAAGCTTCCTGAAGTCACTGGAGATTAGCTGGTATGTCAGCAAACAGGTTGGGAGTCACTTGCTAGGCATGTGGGAGACCTCCCAACTTAACAAGAAATCAATTTCAATGCCAGAAAGACACATGTGGTTCTTGGGTATTTTCTGAATATGGCAGGAGGGTGGGGTTCACACAGATCTTTTCCATAGTGTTCATGGATCTGATGCCTGGCTCTGGAATCCAGAGAAGCCAGGCTTCTAAGATAAGAAAACTGGTGCTACATGAATGAAGGATTTAACCAGATTAATCATGTCAAAGTGTTTGAATCTTTGTGAAAATACTTTAATAGTATTATTTAGAAAAGCATCAAAAGCAACTATGGATACATAACATGCATGTAATTCGTATCTGTGTTGGACACAACATATTTAGGTGGTAAATCAATATAAAGTATTCTCAAAAAGAACTCGAGTAGGAAAAGCCCCCAAATTTAGAAAAGACCTTG
Organism: Monodon monoceros; assembly: GCF_005190385.1. Taxonomy (NCBI): domain Eukaryota; kingdom Metazoa; phylum Chordata; class Mammalia; order Artiodactyla; family Monodontidae; genus Monodon; species Monodon monoceros. Next base: position 54,197,092 of record NW_021703775.1, read on the forward strand.
GGGAAAGTTATCAATTTATATTGGAAAACGAAGTGAGTATTTTTTCGCTGATGTGGAGTCCAATAAACAAGCAAAGAAAAGAGCAGATGCAACTGTCTGTCGGGAGTCTATGGTGCTGCCTTCCCAGACCACCTCAGAGGACCCTTGTCTCACCCAACTCTTAGGCCACACAAGGCACATACAAGACTTAGGGGAAAACACCCTCAAACGTCACCCCACAGGCACAGACACAGTTGGGAGCAAAAAGTACACCTCGCTGAACAGAAACAGAGTACTCTTAAGCTGATACTTTCATCACTGCCTTTAAGCAGCTGAATGGTGTAACCACAGTAACAATCACAAGTGATGGTGCCTAAGAATAACTCTGGAAAAATAAGAAATATCTCAGCTGAATCTTCGTTAATCACATGGAAGGCTGTCATCTGCATCAGTGGTTTGCAACCGTGGCTGTATATTAATATTACCTGAGGAGTTTTCAAACAAGTACCGGAAGCCTTGAGTTAGGGCACTAACTTTTTTCCTAAGTAGGTATCCAGGTGTCCCCTCACCCTCTAGGGCAGTGACATCCAATGGACCTTTCTGCAGTGATGAAACTGTGTACCTGCACAGTCCAATGCAGAAGTAACTAGCCACCTGTGGCTTCTGAGTACTCAAAATGTGGCCAGTGCTCCCAGGAAACTGAATTGTATTTAATTTCGTAAACAAAGTTGTGGTTAGTAGCTGTGATGCTGGACAATGCAGGCTGAGAAGAGTCCACTGTCTCTCTACTGATTTGAAATACCTAAATTTCCATATAAACAGAGATTTGTTTTTGGACTCTCTTTTCTGTTCCATTAGTCTATCTGCCTATTCCCAGCCAACTGTGATAGTTTCGTGGTATGAGGAAAATTTCAGATGAACTTTAGAACCATTTTATCAAGCTCATAAATATTGTGCATCAAATTTAGAGAATAGTTTGTAGAGAACAGACATGTTTATGAAGTCTTTTCTTCTAGAAATATGTTGTGTCTATTTTTTCATTTCTTAGTTTGTGTTTCAGCCATGTTTCACATAGCTTCCTGTGCTTTTCTTGCTAGGTCTATTCTCAAAGCATCTACAGTTTTTGTTACTACTGCAATTAGGATTTTTTTCCCATCACATTTTTGACGTGCTTTGCTGGTGTGAGAGAAAGCTGACCTTTAGAGTGCAGACTGTAGAGTGTAGCCTATCCAATCCAATCTTTAGACTGTAGATTTGTAGAGCATAGTTTATCCATTCCACATTCTCTTAAGTGCCCAGCTAAAACACTGTTATTTCCTAATCTCTTTTGCAGCTATGGGTGGCAGAAGTCACTGAGTGGGGCTTCCAGGAAAACTTTAAAAATCGACTTAGGAGGAAGAGTGTCTTTTTCCCTCTTGCTCTGTCCCCCTAGAACTAGGACGGGATGACTGGAATTCCAGCAGCACCTTATTGAGGATGATGGAGTAGAAAGAAAGAAGGACCCTGAGTCCCTGATGACTTCTTTTAAATGGGAACACATCCCTCATTTGTTGAAGCCACCAAGTATTGCAATATAATTCCTAACTGTTATGGTAATATTGAAATACGTACTGCATTAGTTTTATGGGTAATTTTCTTGGAGATTTCTAGGTAGACAGTTTTAAAAGTCTTTTACTCTTCTCTTTCTTATATATATTTTCATTCACCAAAATCCTGACCAAAAAACACTTATTTTACCAGCACTTCTTGCCTATTCTAACAGACTCTGTAATGCTTTTTTAGTATATCACTACAACTTCATTACACTCCATCTCCTGGGCTAAGATCTTTGAGTAGCAGTGTTAAAGGTATACAGGAACTGGAGTCAAACACAGAGCTATTATGTTGGCACTCAGGGACAGTTTCAACTGCTTGGTTACAATTTATTAGAGGGACACTTCCTAAAGTTCTAAGCCCAGTATGTTTCTGAAGCTATAGGGTCACTTAAATGTTAACTAGTAACAGGAAATATTGGAAACAAAAGAGAAAACAGCATTTGTATTTGGAACTCTGAGAGTAGGTCTAGTTGCCACACTTTAATCTTTACAACAATCCTATGAAAGTAGGAACTATTATAATCTCCAGTTTTAAGATAATAAAATTAAGACTCAGAGAAGTTAACTTGCCTAAAGTTGCAAACTAGTAAGCAGCAGAGCCAGCATTAACCCAGTTTTTTCTGTCCTATATCATAGCAGACAACAGATAAAAGGAGTTAACATGAGACTATAAGACCAGCTGGTGGAAGCAGACAGCAAGAAGTGAGAGCTGGAAGCAAAGCACAGGACAGAAGATAATTAGAAAAGCAGAGTGGCTGAGCCTTTCATTATAGCCTCAAAGAGTACTATAAGCTTTAACAGTTCCTGAAGATATTTCAAAATAATACTTCATATGCTCTAAAGATAAAAGCTGCCTAACTGGAGAGGGCAAAGTGTCACGCCATTGATAAACCTGGCAGCTCTCAACACCTCCAAGGTGGTCGCATTATCCAGCGTCCAAGGCTGCTCCTCCCTTTCTGCATCAGCTGCTGCACTCTGAAAGCACAGTGCACTGGTCTACACACTGAGAAATCTGAGGCCTTTTTGTACCTTGGGAAGTCTGCTCTACTAAGAGTGAGGAGAACAGGGTTCAGGCCCCAGACCTGCCACTAGGTCAAGATGTGACCAAGGACAAGCCATTTATCTTCTCCGAAACTCAGTTTCTTCATCCATAAAATGAGATCTAAGTTAAGTGCTATAGTGCGACCTGTAAAATTTTATGATCCCACAAGATTAAATTATATTTGATAATACTCTGTTTATTAAGACACGGACTTTTTTAAAAGGTTGGGGTAAAAAATAATTAAGAAAAATTTGGTGCCTGGTAGGGTAAACTTAAGTAATCTGAAAATTCCTTTCAGTGGAATATTTCATTTGATCATGCTGTACAATGAGGCACTATTATACTACTATTCCCAAGTATTAAGATAATAAATCGATTAAAAGATGTATTTAAATAAGTTAATGGATATTGATTCATAATTTTTGTCAAAGTAAATGAAAATATTTTGGATAAATTATAAAACTATAAAGTTGCTTGTAGATCAGTTTATACGCTGGTTTTAGCACATGGTACAAAATACGCCCCATCCCCCCCAAAAAAAGCAAAAAGCAAATAAACAAAAAAAAAAGCAGTAAGTCTCTTCTCTGAATAGAAAATGGCCTGGGTTTTACTTATGTATATACTTTTAAAAATTCATTCTTTTATTCATTCCCCTAAAACTCTTTTGTGATAAAGACTGTTAAAGGGGGATTTCCCTGGTGGTCCAGTGGTTAAGAATCCATCTTCCAATGCAGGGGATGCTGGTTCAATCCCTGGTAGGGGAACTAAGATCTCACATGCTGCGGGGCAACTAAGCCCATGTGCCACAACTACAGAGCCCATGTGCCGTAACTACAGAGCCCACGTGCCACAACTAGAGAGAAGCCCGCGCACCACAACTAGAGAGAAGCCCACGCACTGCAACCAAGACCCGATGCAGCCATAAAAAATAAAATAAATATTAAAAAAAAAAAGACTGTTAAAGGATCTGTGCCACTAATTCATCAAGTAATTTGCTAATCCTAAATTGACAGGTAACATAGATACCAACTACCTCATTTTCTATAAATTCATAGTTAACAAATACTGAGTACTTTTTATTTGCCAAGCACTGTTGTAAGTATTTTATATGCCTTAACTTGTTTTAATCCAGTGAAGTAGAAAGTAGTACTATCTTCACTTTACAGATGAGAAGACTGAAGTAGAAGGTTTAAATAACTTGCCCAAGGTCACATTTGTGGGTGGTGAAACAAGAGTTAAAATCCAGGTAGTCTGATCCCAAGTTCATGCCCTTAGCCACTATGCTATACTTCCTGCCTCTCTCATCCTGTTCTCAGCTTGAATGCGTACTTTTTGAGGACCATGAGCAAATCTTATGCATATCCCCAGGGCCTAGAACATTCCCCTAGTTAGCAGACTGCCAGCCATAAGATAAGTACTATGTCTAGAATTGAATCTAATCTTCATCTTAAAATGATAAACTAATCAATCAGAAATGCAGTAAATTAAAGGAAATATGCTTCTATTAATTCTCTTAATACAGACAAACCTCCATATAAATTATGTTTAGTGCTAGAGAGGTCACCTAGGAAATTGCAGAGTGTCAAGGATGGGCAGGATCATGGGACATTAAGATTAAAATGTTAGAGATACCCTTCCATTTCTGACTCACTCCATTTTAAAAAAGCATTATCTTCTAAGGATTTCCTAAGAAAATAGCTTTAAGAAACTGCATTAAAACTAGTAGTCAGAGAGAGAGAGAGGTAACAATATTAAACTCTCATCAAAGGAGAAACCTTTCTAGAGCATACAGGGAACTGCAAGATTCTACTGTCAGGTAATTTCAGTTTCAAAGATAGAGATTAAATTTTAAATCTGCCAAGTTTAAAGGTGATACATCAATGTAAACATTTAACTCTCTTTTTACAGAAATAAAATTTTCCAACAATTTTATAGACTGATTCACTACTTACAGTGCACTTTCCATGTCTGCTATACTTTCTTCCATTTTCTGAGACTACATAGAGGTAAATAAAGTTGTCATGAGATCCCACAGCCAGGAAGGTGCCATCTGGAATGAAACAGGAAAAAATGTTGAATACAGAAATACACTGATAGGTTTATTTACTGTCACTTTACTGGACCTACACCAAATGTTATTTTACAAATGTTGTTAAATCTCATCAACTTAACTATTCTTTGGTGTTTAATGAATGACTCCTTCCATCACTAAACATACTTGAAAACCAAATTGAGTACACAATCCCTTCTTGGAAATGCTCACAGGCCTTGGACTCTTCCCTTAGTCTCATCTCCTTCTAGTTAGCGACAGACTGGCCCCAGGGAGGTTAACCTACTTTTATGGGTCTAAGTATACAGTATTCATATGGCAAGCTGAGTGTACAATTGCTCATTTCAGCTGAGGACATGTGATCTCTCCAACCACAGGGTCCATTCTCTTGGGAAAGGACCATATTCTCTCACAAAGGACCACTGTACTCACCACGTAACAGATGGTCAATAAAGTCCATTTGATCTTTGGGTTTTAAATGCTACATCTGCAGTAGTTATTTGCTATTACAGCATTGAAAAAAGCCAAACCAAGACAGAAAACCTTTTCTGCTTCAAGACAACTCTTGCCAAGCTTAGAGCTTGAAGCAAATACTTTTCCTTCCTTGTTCAACACAGAGAATAGCATTCTGAGCTTCCTCTGAAATGACTCAGAAGAAATCAAAAAGATCATTTGGACTCCACTCTGACCCAACAACTACTGGAATATATTTTTGAATATAAGAAAATGTCACTCGAACTAACTCCAGGGAAGAATTATGTGGATCAAAACCGTATTAATAGCGGGAAAAATGAACCGACTATCATGGAAACTTAATTAACATTTTGAATAAAGTATGAAAAGAAGTATTCAAAGTAGCTAAACGAATTGATCAAATTCATGAGTTGCTGAGTATTTTATCTAATTAACAGACCAATCATTACTATGTAACCAGTAAAAATCAAACTAGATTTTAAAGAACTTGAAGGGCCTATAAAATTTGTATATTTTGAATGTTACTGTAATTTATTTTCTATTATCTTATATACAAAGAAAAGGTTGCTAAATAGATTAACATTCAGCCTAATACAGTACTATTCAAAATTCTAAGTATTTGTAGTTCCAAAAAAATGGGATTTGATTGCACTGTATTCTGTTTTCAATTGCAAATGCAGTTGTAACAGTTTGTTCTAAATTTATGTTTGCTTGATGATTTAGAATGTTGTTTAACTTTAGCAGATCTTTTGCAGTTTCCTGCAGCAGAATTTAATCTAATGTTGGGGGAAACATATTCAATACTTAACAACTCTAGAGAGTAGAGAAAAAAGTAGTCAGCTTTACTGGAAGTGAAAATATGCAATTACAGAGAAATGCTGTAAATGCCAGGAGTGGGAGTAAATCTGCCTACCTAATGAGTAGCGCATCACAGAGAGCTGTTCATTCCCGTCTGTGTGGATAGAAACTAGATCTCTGGTTTCTGCATCCAGAACAAACCACCTGTTAAGAAGTAAAAAATCAAAATTTTTCTCAGATATTAGCATTTATAGAAAAAAAAAAGGTTGCTGACTTTTTCTTCCTTTTAAAAAAGAAATTCTAATAATGCCCTTAAGCTGGACATGTTTCCCTTTTCTAACGAAGGATGAGTGCAAAATGTTGCGAGATACAATATAAATATACTTATATGGGCCTAGGCATGTTCTCATTCCTATTTAGGTATTCACTGAATGCCAATGGTGTCTCTTTGCGAGGCACTGTCCAAATAGAAAATGACAGGATTATCAGTGTCCTTGAAGATTACACTAGAGCCAGGAAAAAGGAAATGAGCCAATTAAAACAACGATTAAGCGCCAATCTCACCGATGGTGACTACATATAGCAGAAGAACTCACAGAAGGGAAATGAATAGCAGACAGAGAAAAACCTTCGGGGAGGATGTAGAATATGAGTTGAGCTGAATGTTGAGGAAAAGAAGTAGAGGCAGTTGAGGCAGAAGGAGTGACAGCTGCACTGCCATGGAGGTGGGAAGGAGCATGGACAGTATGATGGTGGGAGGGAAAGGCTGAGGACCATTCATTTGGTGAGAGTTCAAAGGGACCAGCAGGGGGCACTCCTCCTCTCCAGTACCCCCTGCACATGCAAGCTCTAAGTTCTTCGAAAAACATGTCTTCATTCACATTTACAGGAAAAGTCAAAATGTAAAAAGCCTCTGGACAGGTAAAACAATGACTTAAATCCAACTACAGAATAAGTGACTCTTATCAGACCCTGTTCTAAGAGCACCTGAAGGAAGAGATGGTACTTCAGAAGAGCATGGTGAGATACTGGGTACAAAGCAAAGACTGGGAATTAAGGAAGGACAACTAAAGGATAGATAAGGGAGAGGAGGGCAGGTTATGGACAGCACACGCAGTTAGTTGGAGGAGTTTGGAGGTGAGCACTGCCTGGCTCAGAGCAGGCACTAAAATAAATATTTATAGAATGTACAAATGAACAAATAGAAGATAAGTCTCGAACCTGACAAAAGCAAAGGTTTAGCAAGAATTACGTGGCAGCAGTGCAGTGTGTAGGAAGAAGTGGTTGGGGTGGCAACAATGGAACAGGAGCAGAAAAATAAAATCACTGTCTTAATCTCATGGAACTGGATGGGACAAAAGAGCAGCAAGTTTTGTTTCTAATTATTCAGATGGGAAAAATTCCACCACTAAAATTCAGTAACAGCAATCATAACGACAGTTCCTTTTAATTTTGAAGCATTATAAATAATATCTGGACAGAGACCACTATGCCTTTAGATAAAATGAAGTATTAGGGCTTCCATGGTGGCGCAGTGGTTAAGAATTCACCTGCCAATGCAGGGGACACGGGTTCGAGCCCTGGTCCGGGAAGATCCCACATGCCGCGAAGCAACTAAGTCCACGAGCCACAACTACTGGCCCACGCGATACAACTACTGGAGCCTGTGCACCTAGAGCCCGTGCTCCGCAACAAGAGAAGCCACCGCAATGAGAAGCCTGCGCACCGCAATGCAGAGTAGCCCCCGATCGCCGCAACGAAGACCCAACACAGCCAAAAATAAATAAATAAATAAATAAAAGAGAAATTTTAGGAGATAGTAAAGGGCTTAAAAGAATTTTAAAAAAAGAGAATAGTGATGTTGCTTAACATGCCTTCGTATATTCAAGGTAGAAGATAAAAAACTAAAGGATCCTGACTCTTTACCTATCACTGAAATCCCTTTCTAATTAAACATGTTCATGAATGAATTAGTAATTTGTGAGTTATGGGTTGAAACTTCTACGTAGCTAACCTAATTCATAAATTCTGTCTTCTACTCGGGTAAGAGAAATAGCTTCTATCTGTGAATACCTGAGTTTATTAAAAGCCAATTAGCAGGAAACTGGCACTTTGAAGCCCTGCGCTGAATGTTTGATCATTTCCACTTCAAAAGGTGCATAAAGAACATATCTTATTGCAACTGGACAGCATCCACAGATTATAGGTTTCTTCTGAGAATGTAATTCATTAATCAATTTTTATGGCTGCCACCATGGAACTCCTAGAGCCAAGAAATGCCAAAGCTGATGCCAAGTGAACCACCTTTTCAGAGTAAGGGAACAAAATATTCCAACTTGGACTGAACAGACATACCTAAAGAACAATGAGACACAGCACCGCTCTGCAGGTATGAGGTTTCAAGTTTTTAATGAGTTTATAGAAACTTTACTGTACTTTCTTACGCATTTAAAATCACCAATTTTTATTTTGGAGAAGCCTCAACTGATACTGTCTATTTCCAGTTCAGTTTAGTCTTCCTATGGAAACTGCAAACAATTTTATCTCTTTGAAAACTCCCTTTAAAAGTAATAAAAAAAGGAATTCCCTGGAGGTCCAGTGGTTAGGACTCTGTGCTTCCACTGCAGGGGGCACGGGTTCAATCCCTGGTTGGGGAACTAAGATCCTGCACACCGCACAGTCAGCCAAAAAAACAAAAAAAGTAATGAAAAAACCCAGAATGTCTGTTGGTATAATATGTAGAAACCTAAAACTCTGAGTCATTTACTGGTTAGAGATGGCAGCTCTCAAAAAAGAAAAAAAAAAAACCAACAACAAAACCCTACGTACTTTTTCTATTTCTTTAATTACATATCAGAGATTAATTCTTCCACTTTTGGCAAGTAATTTTTAGTAATAATAACTTTGCTGTTAAAAGTATACAACTTCCATATGGATCCCCAGCAATAATTTTAAAGCTCCCACCCTTTTCACTGCATGAATTACGTTCTACCTTCAGAAAAGACTTTCTGGCTCAGGACCTCTATCCTTAACAGAAGTATGGAGAGGATTACAAATCCTTTAGCAAAGGGAATTTTCTAGAAATAAATATTAAGTTTTCACTGTGCTCAACTGCATTCTCATTCTAGTCTAGATTAGACACATTGAAACCAAGCTTCTGCTTTAAGGTAACTTGCAATCATTACAGGGCTCTATAGGGCCTAAAGGACTTAAAGAATCCTTCTAAATGTCATTGCTCAGCATCAGAGATGGGAAATCTTTGGCCATATATTTAAACTAATCTGACTTGTGAGTCAAGTACCCACACACAGTACCACCATTAACTAGATGACTTTTTAAAAAAGACACTTACTGATTTCTTTAGTGGCAAAAAGAGAATCATAAGATTTCAGAGCTGGAAAGTATCATACTTTACAGTCCCTAAATGAATATATATGTGTTCATGAGTTAAAAAATATTCATCATAATATAAAGTGTATCCTCTGGGTGGCAGGTTTATAACTTTTTCCCAACTGCTTTTATGAAGCTTCTCCTTATAAGAATAGGAATGTGGCTTTTATAATCGGAAAAACATAAAGTCAAAATCAGGGGAAAGAAAAGCCCAATTCAACCCTCTTATTTTACAAATAAGAACACTGAAATCCCATGATGTCAAAACGCTTGGCCAGTCATCAACCAACTAGTTAGTGGCAGAGCCAGGATAGAGCTTCTAGCCCTTGGGCTTTTCACTACATCACACCAGGGAAGGGTGTGATCCCATGGAAAGTGCTCTCTCTGCCTGAGCTACACTAACATTCAGGATCTAGAGAAGAAAGAAGTCAGCAAAGGAGGCAGAATTGGCGTTTATAACCCAACCGGGGAGACGGAGTGAGTTCATAAAGTGGTAAATAGTTTAAAGTAAAATGAATGACACAAGTTAAGGATTATGAGGTTTCAGAGCAGGGAGCAATCACTGAGGATGTGGGTGGTCTTGGATTTCATCACATCACATGTGGCAAGGAGAGGTGGGATATAAACAGGTGGAGAGGGATAGGTAAGAAACTACAAAAAGGGCTGAGGTGTATCTGAAGGACAACGACTTAACCATTCTCGCTGGAATGGTGAGGGGAAAGATTTTTAATGGGCTTTAAGGGCCAGGCTAAACAAGTTTGGATTCCACTGTTTAGCAATCAAGAGGCCTTTAGGAATGTTCTAGTCCAGTTAGCTCATAGTTTCTTGTGTTTGCTCAATCCATTCCTCCTGCTTGATATAAGCTCCTAACTCTTCACTGCCTCTTCAAAATCTCAGAACTCCGTCAAGGCAGGACCAATTCCACCTCCTCTGTGAAGTGTTCTCTGACCACTCAGGCTCACAGTAATTTCTCTGTTGATCTTCAAGCATTACTGCCTGTTTATGCAAGTAGTACTTATGCAAGTAAACTACTGATATGACATGCTCTATATCTTTTTATGTAGTATCTAATTAGGTTATAAGCTACTTGGGGTAGGGACCATGTCTTATATAATATTTCTTTGTGCCACTCACTGCATCTAGTGCTTTACAACCTGTAGGAGCACAGAGTGACTCCGAACTGGAATTATAACAAGGCAGAACTCAGGGAGATTCATGCTGATAGAGTTCAAAGACACTGTACACCCTGGGAAATGAGCTCAGGAGTACCGATGGGCCAAGTTCAGCAACATCAAATTACAGAGGGAAACAAGCTATTCTTTTCTAATTAGAAGTTTTCTCTTTTAATTTTGTCTAAGAATAAAGTCTCAGCTAGTGCTAATGTCTTTAACATCTCCCTTTTGAGCTAAAGGAGCATTTCTTACACTCAGAACCTTTCTAGTCAACAGTAGAATTTGGTAACAGTACTTCAGCTACATTGCTGGTTTGCCAAGGTTACAGTCATCATCAAAACTAACCTTTAAAGATTGTATAAAAAATTCAAAAAAAATGATGAGTAGAGCTGGATCACTTACGTCTCTCCAGGTCTAACGTTCTGTAATTCCACATCGAAAACTAAATCTAATTTTTTACCTTTCTGCTCACCCAGGTGCATTTTCCCAGCGTGCTCTTCCTTGTTAAAGCTGTCACTATAGATCAGAAACTTTGGGGTCTCTTTTGAAGTCACCTCTCTCAGTCTGCCCTCTCCCCTTTCCATTCCAATATGGTTATATATAGTATGTTTTATATACTGACTCAAGTCCACGGATTTCTTTCCCTGAAACAATTTGAACTTTAATCTTTGCTTTTTATTCTCCCTACCATCATTTCAAGTCTATTGATTTCCCTAACTCTGGGTGTCTCACCTCCATTTACCAGCCTATAAAATGACTATGGCAAAAACTCCTTTCTTAAATAGTGTATGGTGGTTTAGAAATAGAAATGGGTCTAACCAGGAAAAGAGTAAAGTTCTGTGCAAACTGCTTGGGGAATTTTGTCTGAGCTGACACCTGACATCCTGATGGGATGGCAAATATATTTGTGGTTTCTCTAAGGCCTGCAAGTGGTATAAAGATTAAAGTGCGTTTTGAGAAACTAGTTTCAAAAAAAAGGAAGGGAGGGACTTCCCTAGTGGCGCAGTGGTTGAGAATCTGCCTGCCAATGCAGGGGACACGGGTTCGATCCCTGGTCCGGGAAGATCCCACATGCCAGGGGGCGACTAAGCCCGTGCGCCACAACTACTGAGCCTGTGCTCTAGAGCCCGCATGCCACAGCTACTGAAGGCCGTGCTCCACAATAAGAGAAGCCAAAGCAATGAGAAGCCCGCGCACCGCAACAAAGAGTAGCCCCTGCTCGCTGCAACTAGAGAAAGCCCATGTGCAGCAACAAAGACCCAATGCAGCCAAAAAATTAATTAATTAATTAAAAAATATATATAAATATTTATTAAAAAAAGGAAGGGAAAGGATGATTAATTGGGGTCTTGGAAAAATCAAGCAGAACGTATTTTACCAATAATTCAGAGATTATAAACTTTCAAATTCATAACGGTTCAGGTTCACATGTATTGTGAGCTTCATGAAGAACTTTACATTCCATCAAGAAACACAAATTTAAAAAAATGGGAGAATGTTATATTTGAAAATGTGTGGTATGCCTAAGTGCAATTTATTAATTAAATGGCTTATATAGTCAGTGGTTCAACAAATCTAAAATGTCGATAACTAATGATTAACAATTACCAGTATATACTAATTTTTATACATTTGTATGCTTTAAGGCTTCATTTCGGTTTAGGAGATATCAGGTCTTATTTAAAGCCTTATTGAAGTGCCAGTATTACCCTGGCAAAACCAAAGACATCACAAGAAAACTACAGACCAACGTAACTCAAAAATATAGATGAAAAAAATCTTCAACAAAATACTAACACACTGAATCCAGAAATATATAAAAAGAATTCTATGCCATGACCAGGTCGGATTTATGTCTGGAACACAAGGTTGATTAGACATTTGAAAATCAATTAATGTAATACTCCATATTAATAAAGGACAAAAACCATGTTATTTCAATAGACTGGAAAAGGCAGCTGAAAAACCCAACACTCTTTCATGATTAAAAATTCTCAACAACAGAAAGAAAATTCGTCAATAGGATAAAGGGCATCTATGAAAAACCCACAACTAACATTATACTTAATGGTGAAAGGCTGAATGCTTTCCCTCTAAAATAGAGAACAAGATCAGGATGACCACTCTTGCCATTTCTATTCAATACTATACTGGAGGTTCTAGTCAGGACAATTAGGCAAGAAAAAGAAAAAACAATTCAGACTGGAAAGGAAGAAAACTATATTTGCAGATTACATGATCTTGTATGCAGAAAATCCTGAGGAATCCACTAAAAAAACACTATTACTAAGAAAATAGGTCAGCAAAGGTGCAAGATAAAAGATCAATATATAAAAGGTAGTTGTATTTACATGTACCAGCAATGAATATTCTGAAAATGAAAATGCAATTTCATTTAAAATGGCACCAAAAAAATGAAATACTTAGGTGTAATTTAACAAATGTGCAAATTTGTACCCTAAAAACATCTTTGAAAAAAACTGGAGACCTAAATAAATGTAAAACATCTCCTGTTCATAAATTGGAAGGCTTATTAAACTGTTAAAATAGTGACATTCCCAAATTGATCTATAAAGAGAAAAAACATTCCTTATCAAAATGCCAGCTGGCTTCGTTGTAGAAATTGACACGTTGATCTTAAAATTCATGTAGAATTCAAGGGATCCTGAATAGCTAAAACTGCTTTGAAAAAGAACAAAGTTGGAGGACTCACATTTCCCGATTTCAAAACGTACTGCAAGGCTATAATAATCAAGACTGTGGTAATGGCATAGGATGGACAGAGAGATCAATGGAATGTAACTGAGAGTCCAGATAGAAACCTATATGTTTATGGTCAATTGATTTTTGACAAGGGTGTCAATATGATTCAGTGCAGAAAGAAAAGTCTTTTCAACAAATAGTGTTGTAATAACTGGATATCCACGTGCAAAAGAATGACGCTGGATATCTATACAAAGATTAGCTCACATCATATACAAAGATGAACTCAAAATGAATCACAGACTTAAAGGTAAGAGCTAAAACTATAAAATTCTTAGAAAAAACCATAGGAATAAATCCTGAAGACCAAAAGACAGAGGAAGAATAGATAAATGGGACTATATTTTTATATAGTAAATTTATATAATTTTTATTTAAAACTTCAGTGCAACAAACGTTACCATCAAGAAAGTGAAAAGACAACCCTTGGAATGAAAGAAAATATTTGCAAATCATGTTACCTGATGAGGTACTGTATCCAGAATATATAAAGAGCTCTTACAACTCAACAATAAAAAGACAAATCAATTCAAACATGAGCACAGGATATGAATAGACATTTCTCTAAAGAGGCTACACAAGTGGCCAATAAACACATAAAAAAGATACTCAACAGCATTAGCCATCAGAGAAATGCAAATCAAAACCACAATGAAAAAGTGCTTCACAGCCACTAGGATGGCTATAATCAAAACACAGGCAATAACAAGGGTTGGCAACGATGTGGAGAAATTGGAACCCTCACACTTTACTGGTAGAATTGTAAAATGGTGTAGCTGTTGTGGAAAACAATTTGGAAGCTCCTCAAAATGTTAAACATAGTTAACTCTACTCCTTGGTATATACCCAAGAGAACTGAAGACATATGTCCATACAAAAACTTATGTATGACTATAACTCAAGTGGTTATTTGAGGTATATCCACACAATGGAATATTTGGTGACAAAGGGAATGAAATGCTGACACATGCTATACAACATGGATGAACCTTCAAAACATTAGGTTAAGTGAAAGAAACTAGTCACAAATGACCACATATTATGTAATTCTATTTATATGAAAGGTCCAGAATAGGCAAACCTATAGAAACAGAAAGTATATGAGTTACTCAGGGCTGGAAGTGGGTGGGAGCAATGAGGAGTGACTGCTAACGGGTACAGGAATTCTTTTTGGGTTAATGACAGTGTTCTGAAATTAGCTTGTGATGAAGGTTGCACAACTCTGTGAATGTCTTAAAAACTACTGAACTGTATACTGTAAATGGGTGAATTTTATGATATATGAATGATATCTCAATAAAGCTGTTAAAAAGACTCCTTACTATATGAGGATTAGCAATGTTAAGGAAGTACTATGTCCACTTAGGGCCATGCATTGAATTTTCTTCTCTTAGAAATATTAGTAACATATTCTTTTAAAATGATAATTTTTTTAAATCACTGTGATAATTTATTCATACTTGTGCTTACTTCTTTTTAGTTCTTTTTTTAAAACTAATTTATTTATTCATTTATTTTTGGCTGCAATGGGTCTTTGTTGCTGCATGCGGGCTTTCTCTAGTTGCAGTGAGCAGGGGCTACTCTTCGTTGCGGTGCGCAGGCTTCTCGTTGTGGTGGCTTCTCTTGTTGCGGAGCATGGGCTCTAGGCACATGGGCTTCAGTAGCTGTGGCACATGGGCTCAGTAGTTGTGGCTCGTGGGCTCTAGAGCACAGGCTCAGTAGTTGTGATGCATGGGCTTAGCTGCTCCGCAGCATGTGGGATTTTCTTGGACCAGGGCTCGAGCCCGTGCCCCCTGCATTGGCAGGCAGATTCTTAACCACTGTGCCACCAGGGAAGCCCTTACTTCTTGACTACAAGAAGTAGAAGATTTCTACACATGGACATGAAGACATCTTTAAACATTTTGCTAGTCAGCTTTTCTGGATCATGAACAATTTGGACACGTGTTGTATTAAACTAACAACAACAACAACAAAAATCCTTGCCCTAAGTGTGACTTTTTTTAGGCTTAGGGTCAGTGATAAAATCTGAATGGCTACACTGAGGAGTTTTCTGTTTTAGACAGTACAGCCACATATTCACAGATCCATGTAAAAAATAATAAAGGAGAAAGTTCTCTAAGAAACAACAGACTAACCAGATGTGAAACCAAAGACAGGAATTAAGTATAAAATGAACACTGATAACTACATCTCCCCTAGATTTTAAATAATCCCCAACTCCACACCAGAAGGGATTTTTTTCCACTTTTTATTTAGTTATATCACTTTCATTCATAAGGTGTTTTCTACTCACAACTCCAAGAGGAAACAATTGGCTTAGCTTTAGCTTAAGTCACTTAAATTAAGTGACTTTTCCTGTTAAGCTTGTTAATGATGACTTCACAGTAACACTAAATGTTAGAAAGTAATTTCAGTGCATTTAATCAGATCAGTTTTTTCCTTACAAATTGGGGCAAACTGTATTTATGTGTATGTATATATTGTACATTCATCCAATGAAGTGGTGAGTCTTAATGATTCAAGTCCTTCTAGCCCTTACTACTCCACTTGGTGTTTAACTCCTTCTTATACACAGTAAATGCTTTTAAAATACTATGTCAGCCAGTGATTTAACCTTCAAAGATAAACTGTCCTTGTAATATTTCTAAGTAATGCTACAAACACCATAAGCACATCTCAAAGAGTACTGGTGGAGTAGTGGAAAGAGACAAGCTTTGGAACTATATAGAACCTGAGTTAAATCCCAGCTCAATCACAAGTGATTGAGCCTCTATGGATCTTGGTTTCCTGTTTGTGCAAAGGAGATATTAATGAACATTTTGTTGCATTCTTGTGAAGACTTAAAGTACTATATGAAAAGAATTTAGTACAAGGGTAGCTCTTATTCTTACTACTTCATTGATTTTAGCATTTGTGATATTTGTTCAGCTGCCCCCAAAATAGATCTGACCTGCCATATGCCTGTTTAGTCCAAGTTTAAGTAATAATCTATTACTGACATGTATTTTGGGGAAATCTGAGATAGTAAAGCCATCTATATTTGCAAGTCATTGCCAATTACTCTCCCAAGCAGCCTAATTCTAAAATTCCACTATTTCAGAACCAGTCAAATAGCACCTCTAGTTACATGTCCACATTTCAAAGTTTATCTTTACCTTAAAGATCTATTTTTCCATGATTCTGAGCACTATATATGAGGAGGATTTTGAATATGTTTTGACTTTCTAGAGGTATTAATTTGTATCCAAGAGCCAAAGGGGAAAACTTGCTACAAAAAAACTTTACATTGTTAAATTTAGTTAGAATTAAATAAACTGGCTGATTTGAAATATTTGTTACATAAATAAAAATATTTATATAAGTGTGTTCACAATATTTTCACTTCATTAGAAATCAGCATTCCATATTTTCTATGGGTTTAACTTTTGAAAATTGACTTTATCTTTTTTCTCTGCCTCTTTAAAAAAGAAATTAAGTTATTTGTGATGAGGGCTACTTACCAGCAGAGGCAATTAAAAGGACTCAATTAAAAAATACAGATAATAAATATATATTACCTAATAACCTTGGAAAGGTACTATACAATGTCTGCAAAGAAAAGTAATTAATAACAATTTCAGGAAACATACCTTTATTTATCTACCTGTGTAGCATTTAAAAAAGAAAAAAGCTATAGCACAAACAAAAGCTCAACTGGGTTATTTCAGGTTCATTTTCCTTCCCTAAAAGATAACGAGAGAAATTTTCGATACCACAGAAAATTTCACAAAGGAGGTCAAGTCTGCTGAACTGTCACTTTCCTTAATGAAGACTATTCTGACCTCTCTATTTATCGTTTTGCAACTGCACCCCTTCCAGTTCCCTCTTCCTATGCTCAACCCTCCCCCACCATAGCTCTTCATTTGCTAACTTAATTAGTTATAATGCTTATTTTTCATTCTGCCTCCACCCCTGACACACACTAAAATGTGGGCTCCACAAAGGCAGGGATTTTTGCTTTGCACTCTGATGTAGCATGAACACCCACAATAGTGTCTAACAAATGGTAGGTGCTCAAATAATTACTGAATGATTAAATGAGTATACATAACAGAAAAGAACAAAAAGCATAAAATTGTGCCACTTAAAAGATTAATTTTCCAGATCAGATAGAGAACATTCCTGAATAATGGTTAAACATCCCACCACTTAGATTACTCAGCTCACATTTCCCTTAAAGACCCTACCTGCCTGAGTGCGTTCCTATGGCCACCACTGTGCCACTTGGATGAAAATCTGCACAGTGTCCTGGTTCCTAGAAGAGAGACAGACAACTGTTGGGGAGTACATGAGAAAGTCTCCCTAGATCTATGGGAATAGTGGCAAAACATATTTGAAAATAACTTGTTTCACATAAACATGGAATCTCAATCAACTTTACTGTAGCCAATGGTAATACCACATGGACTTAAGAGGAAAAAGGATTTCAGAGCAGGAAGGGGACATGCTGGCAGAGTGGTGAGGGGGAAGGACCACCAGCTTGTGGCTAGGCAGTGGAACAATGGTAAGGATAATAACAAACACTTGTACAGTTCTTTAGAGTCTGCAAAGAACGTGTATACACCTTTTAGGCTAGAAAAGGTGGATATCTGGGTAGGGTAGGGAGAAAACACAGTAAGAGACCAACTCAAAAAGAAGAGAGCAGAATCTGTTAGTGGGCAGTACTTACTGAACCCAACTGCACCACCACCAGAGACCCAAACATATCCATAACAATTAATACTCCATAAAGATGTGAAATATTTTTTATTTTTACTACTGAACCTGACAGAAAAACTGAGCTTCTGTCCTGCTAATTTGCTACTTTGGAGTGGGTTCATGTACTTTGTGACTAAACACTCTCCCTCCACCCCTTCCCCTTTACTG
Organism: Monodon monoceros; assembly: GCF_005190385.1. Classification (NCBI taxonomy): domain Eukaryota; kingdom Metazoa; phylum Chordata; class Mammalia; order Artiodactyla; family Monodontidae; genus Monodon; species Monodon monoceros. The sequence goes on from NW_021703775.1 coordinate 54,215,263, forward strand.
AACTATAGAAATACACTTGGTTTTAACCAATGCTGAGTCCTATTTGCTTTGCTGCTACCATCTGCCATTTTAGGGAGATTCTGTGGGGAGATTATAATCACATTCTGCTTTACTCACATCTACGAGCCTGGTCCATTCCAGCCTGTGTTCCACCGAGTTCCACATGCACACCTGTCTGTCCTGAGCACATGTCAAGAGCAAATCTTTGAAGGGATGTGTGGCAAGACCCCAAAGCTCATCAGTATGACCCTGAAAATGAAATACACCCATTGTTATAAGAAACAAAGGGTATCATCAAAAATACTCAGTTAATGGTTAAAATCATACAGCTTACCTGTACTTCTATTTGGAAGCCATCATTAAACGTTCCCCGTAAAATAAAGTTTCGTGATGTGCCTACCAAAAATTGATCTGCCTTTCCTTCTGCTACAGCTCTGATTGTTCCATACTGATCAGGAACCTAAAAAAAAATTTGTAAAGTCACCATACACATACTAACATGCATTAATTACCACCTGAAGACCGTAGTTATAGCTGTATGCAATTATGTGGTAATAAATGACAGAATTCCAAATTTGAAAGTAATAAGGTAATCTTATACTAATAAATTATTTGTTCAATTACATTTTATTACACAGAAGTTATAATGCATTAACAACATTCTTTGGTTCAATTTTAAATTCATATTTTTATATGATTTCAAGAGTTAAGGATTAGGAGTAGGGGATAAAGGAATAAGTTCTGATAGACCACATGAAGACTGTGATCTGGTTTTGTTACTTACTGGTTATATTATTTTGGGTAAGTCATTTAGCCTGAGACAAATTTCTTTATCTATAATATGGGGATATATCTTCTTGGAAATGAAACCCAAGAGCAGTACTATCAGAATCTTCTTTTTTAGAGAAGATTTTGTCTACAAAGCATGTTATGAGTAGAAAAGACTGAGCATAAATTCAAAATTTAAGTCACCAACAAACAGAAGCAATATTAAACTGAGTGAATTGCCTTTGCTCTGGCAATCACTGACTAAAATACTATTCTTAACCCATTTCACTTCCTGAGATCTCAGTTCAGTTAACAAACTTTCACTGAGCACATAATACCTGTCAGGTTTTATGGATACACTTGGTTCATGCAATGAAGCAGACACATACGTAGATAAATAGCAATTATCATTAAGCCCATTGTTATTATTTTCAAGTTTTAAAATTAAGCTGGTCATTTTGTATACCTTGGAGTAGGATATAGTTTTCAATGAATGTCTGTTAAATTTTAAGTTTATATGGTTATATTTTTGGGTCACTAAAAATATCTCAGAAATAAATAAGCAAATTAATTATTCTGCTGATTTTTCTTATTCTTTCAAACTATTTTGTTTAGTGAATAGTCCTTTTTTTTTTTTTTTTTTTTTAATTTTGAGGGAATGAAATGACAAGAATGTGCACCAAATTTCCCAGAAAAGTGTAATTTATCTCAATGTGGGACAAAAGACATAAGTTTAGAGGGCTTAATATTTAAAAATTTTTATGTTCCGTTTTCATCCTTACCTCTATTTCTCTTTCAGGATTCAGATCATGATCCCACAGAATTATTTTTCTGTCTTTCCCGCCTCCAGTTAATAACATACCATTTCTCATCTGACAAAGTGTGAACACACTGCCATCATGAGCTTTGATTTGTTTGCTGATCTGATAAACACCTAATATGATGAGGAGTAAAATAAGAACGTGAGTGATAACATTTTCTATCAGATTTTAGAGTCTTTTTGGAAGAAAACTTCAGCAGAACTGTAGAGTGATTGCTGAATGACTCAACAATCAAAAACCTATTTTCAGCAAGTCTTCTGCAAGGCAGGTAGTAAAGCTTTAATACAGTCTTTTGCATTTATGTCAATAATCAGTTACTCTGAAAATATTTCAAAATACATTCTTACAAAAAGGTAGACTAAAGCAGTGATAATTCCACAGACAACAGAGGGTATATTAACCTCAGAACTTTACTACCTTTTATAATCATCTTACATGGTAGTTAGGGTAGGTATTATTACTCTTCTGATTTTAGAACTAAGGACATAGGTATAGAATTGGCTTAGCCAATACCACACAGTTAGCTAGTGACAAAGCTGTGACTAGGACTCAAGTCTCTTTACTCAATGTTCTTTTACGTTTGCAAAAAAAGCCTTCATTTCCTCTCGAGGCAACAGTCATAATATTTAACATTTAACCACTGCTGAACTGGAGGACTTCTGCTCTGTCAGGGATAATAACCCCTTTTATTTGCTGAGATACTGGGGAAGGTATGGGGCAGAAGAGGCACTGGCAGCTTGCAGCAGTGGCTTTTGACCAACCAGAAAAGTATTTTAAAAACTGATCCAGTCACACCAATGTGATAGCTGAATGACAGCCCAGTTTTCTTGTATGCTCTCAGCACTTCACAAGTACCCAGAAAGGGACAAGGCAGGTACGAAAATATAATCAGAGCCTCTTTCTTAAAGGTGAACATAAGATTTCATGATGCCTTACTCAGAGAAACTCTTCATTCAGCTAGTGAAGCTGCTAGAGTAAGAGAAAAACTTTTTAGAAGATGAGAGCTTGCAGAATTAGTTACCAGGTTCAAAATGGCAAGGTAGAACCTGGTCTAAGTATGACCAAAGTCAGTTAATAAATACACCTTAGATCCCTTGGAAATGAAAAAAATTACAAGTTTAAAAATTGTTCAGCGGGGGCTTCCCCCTCCCACTGAACAACGGGAGAGGCCACAACAGTGAGAGGCCCGTGTACCACAAAAAAAAAAAAAAAAAATTGTTCAGTGGGGGGCTTCCCCGGTGGCACAGTGGATAAGAATCTGCCTGCCAATGCAGGGGACAAAGGTTCGATCCCTGGCCCAGGAAGATCCCACATGACGCGGAGCAACTAAGCCCGTGTGCCACAACTACTGAGCCTGCGCACCTAGAGCTTGCGCTCTACAACAAGAGAAGCCACTGCAGTGAGAAGCCCGCTCATCGCAACGAACAGAAGCCCCCACTCGCTGCAACTAGAGAAAGCCCGTGCACAGCAACGAAGACCCAACGCAGCCAAAAATAAATAAATAAATAAAAATTAATAATAATAATAAAAAAGTTCAGTGGGGAAATGGGTGAAGGTGGTTAAAGGTACAAATTTCCAGTTATAAGATAAATAAGTTTTGGGAATTTAATGCACAGCATGGTGACTATAGTTAACAATACTGTATTGTACATTTGAAAAACGTTGCTAAGGTAGTGCATCGTAAAAGTTCTCAGAACAAGAGAAAAATCTCTACTGTATGAGGTGATGGATGTTAACTAAACTTATTGTGGCAATCATTTTAAAATATATACATATATCGGGGACTTCCCTGGTGGCGCAGTGGTTAAGAATCCGCCTGCCAGTGCAGGGGACATGGGTTTGATCCCCGGTCTGGGAAGATCCCACATGCTGCGGAGCAACTAAGCCCGAGTGCCACAACTACTGAGCCCGCGCTCTAGAGCCTGTGAGCCAAAACTACTGAGCCCACGTGCCACAACTACTGAAGCCCTTGTGCCTAGAGCCCGTGCTCCACAACAAGAGAAGCCACCGCAACGAGAAGCCCACACACCGCAACGAAGACCCAACACAGCCAAAACTAAATTAAAAAAAATAAATGTATTAAAAAAAATGTGAATTGTAAAAAAAAAATTAAAATATATATCAAATCATTTTGTTGTATACCTTAAACTTACACAATGTTATATGTCAATTATACCTCAAAAACCTGCAAAAAAAATTGTTCATTTTCTAATAAAATTTTTCATCAACTTTAAATGGATAAGCAAAATGTGGTATTATTCAGCCCCAAAAAGCAATGAGGTACTAATACATGCTATAACATGGATGAACCTTGAAAACATTAAGGTTCAACTGAAAGAAGTTGGTCACAAAAGACCACATATTCCATGATTCCATTTATATGAACTGTCCCACACAGGCAAATCCACAGAGACCAAAAGCGACAAACGGTTGCTAGGGACTGAGGAGAGAGAGGAATGGGAAGTGACTCCTAATGGGCACAGTGTTTCTTTTGGGGATGACGAAAATATTCTGAAGTTAGCGGTGATGATTGCACAACTCTGTGGATATATTAAAAATCACTGAATTGTACATTTTAGAAGGGTGATTTTATGGTATGTGAAGTATATCTCAGTAAAGCTGTTATTGAGATCGTTCATTTTTACTCATCTATCTGAGCTGCCATTACATTGTTAAAATTAAAATTTGTAGAGTTTTGGTTTCCTAAAAAAAATTATGCTACAGCTGACTCTCAAAATTACTCAGCGTGAGGCTGCTAGTGGTACAAATATTTAATAGATGGGTATATTTGGCAGGGAGAAAGGAACGGGCTTGCCTACTTTGGAGTAGGGCTTGCCTGATTCAGCAACGCTAGGAGCAGAACTCCAACAAACTTGCTATTCAGGTCAACTGCCTCGGCTCACATCAACATTCATCACGTAAAAATACTGTAAATATTGAACAACACAACTGTGCCCAGCAGGATAGCCAGCCAATTATCTAGCATAGCTCTGATGTGACGAAGAGAGAAAGAACATCTGAGAGATGTGAATTTTCTGAGAGTACTGCTGGCTTTACTTGGGCATTTAAAAGTGGGGGGAAAAGTGGGGGCAAAGGGCTTATTTTTCTCATGCATGGTCAAATTAACAAGAGTAATCTGAAAGTACCACGGTTACCATGTAAGAAATTACAAAACGTAGAGGTGTGGCATTTCATAGCTCTCTATCAGAATGCAGGAAAGTTAAATACAGTTTCTCTATTTTCAATTCAGTTTTCCCTACTTCTAAACATGACAAATACCTTGTTAAACACTTAAGATCTTCCTAGAAAAATGGAGTCTTAGAAAATGAAAAACTGAAGAACAAATGCTTCATCAAGAATAAAAATACCCTATATAAGTAATCAACATGGTGAGATACCCACTTTCTGCCTCCTACCACCCCAGGATAGTTATTTCCTGAGGAGGACCTATATTAATTTAGCTAAAAATATGTCTGTGCTTTAAATTTAAACAAGTTACCAAAGCTTGCTTTACATAGTATTTACCCACAAAATAATTTATAATCCAAGATTTCCTTCTCATGGGTCCATATTTCTGACACTTTAATTTAAGCCAAATAATGTCTGAAATACCTGCAAGAAAAATAATTATCCTTGTATTACAAACCTATTGTACCTCCTGGCACAATCATGGCCAAGTCCATCCAAGCTTACTTGCAAATCCCCCCTTTCTTCTCAACTCTAGCAGAAACAAGCTTCCGTAAAATCCAAGTTTACCTTGACTGCCAAATAAAGATCCTTTGGAGGGCTTTCTGTGCCTGTTTAACTACAGAATCAAATATCAGGGAGACTCTGAAATTTATGTTATATTCTTAGCAATGCGCAAATGGGTCCATGTTGATTATTTGGAGATCAGGTAAAATGGTAGTGTTTCTTAAAGAAACTTGGCAAAGATTTCAGAATAATGAACATTTTAATGGTGGTGTTGATACTCTCAACTTCCTCTCCCCCACTTAAAGAATTATGAATTATTTCATATAAGAAAAGTTCTGAACCATTTCCTGTATGTAGGAAATAACAAATACCTTATACCCACATAAGAAATAGAAAATATTGAAACAACCTAAGTGTCCATAGACGGATGAATGGATAAAGGAAATGTGGTATATATATACAATGGAATAAAAAAGAAGGAAATCCTGCCATATGCAACATGAATAGACTGTGAAGACACTATGCTAAGTGCAAAAAGTCAGAGAGAGAAAGACAAATGCTATCAACATATGATCTAACTTATATGTAGCATCTAAAAAAAATAAACTCACAGAAACAGAATAGACTGGTGATTGTCAGAGGCAGGGGAGGTGGGTAGAAGAAATGGGTGAAGGTAGTCAAAAGGTACAAACTTAGAAATTTAACGCAAAGATGGTGACTACTGTTTACTACAATACTGTAATGTATATTTGAAAGTTGCTAAGGGAGCAGATCTTAAACGTTCTCATCACAAGAAAAAAAAACTAACTGTGAGGTGATGGATGTTAACTAAACTTATTTTGGTAATCATTTTGCAATATATACGAATATCAAGTCATTATGTTGTACACCTTAAGCTAGACAAGGTTATACATTAAAAATGTTATAAAACTGGAAAAAAAAGAGAACAGAAAATACTAATTACTTTGAAGATTCCTGTTAAATTACACTTAAGGTAAGGAAAAAATGGTTTGGAAGCTAGAGAGCTCCTTATGAGGCATAAAACACAGTTTTGGTTTGTCTCCTATTTACTAGAATAAAAGGATTAGCTGTGAAATTATACTTCTGCAATCCCTCAAAGTCCCTTTTTCAGATGCAGTATCACAGCATAGTCAAATTTTGGTTGATAAAGACTGCCATGGGTACAGAAATATCACATTACGGAATATGCAAACTGGATTAATCTACTGAAATTTTGGGCAAGAATTTAAAAATGGAAACTATGAACATCTGTTCTGATCTGGGCTTACACATTTATTTCACTAAACTCACCAAATCCTTTCCAGCCATATTTACATACCTCAAAACCCCAAATATAAAGGAAGAAACAAAATTCTCATCAAGTTTGCCCATAATAGGGTCAATCATGTAGCAAATTTCATGTGCCCAGCAGTTTACAAGATTAGATTTTCTGTTTTCTGTTCGTGCATATGCAGGTTTTCTCTGCACAAAGGCTAAGCCACAAGTTTTTCAGATGTAAACCAAAATAAAAACAACTTCTGAACCTCTCCCTGCCTCTCACCTTGCACATTAAGGCTAATGAAGGGTGCATTTATACCCAAACTCTGCTCAGAGTGGTAGGATAATATGTCAACAATTTAAGTCACTGTTTTGATAATATAATACTGTTCCTGGCATTTCTGATACTGAAAAAAATGTGCCCAGGAAAAAGAAAAGAGAGGTAAGTGAGGAGGGCAACTGATAATACTGTTCTTTCTTTTTTCTTAAGAATCCTTAACCAGGCACTTCTGGGTTGGTGAACACATGGGGATTCGGGGAGAGTGGTGCGCCTGGGGAGGGCATGTAGGCTCTTGGCGGGCCCTTTTCCCTGGCCTTGCCCTGTGCATTTTTTCCATCTGGCTGGTCCTGAGTTATCTTCTTTTATCATAAACTGGTGATCTACTTTACAGTGGCTACAGCGCTCAGGCCAGGTGTCAGTACTGGAGGGAATTTGGTGTCCATCCACTGTGATGCCTCCAACTGCACATATGGCCACTTGCTCACACTAAGGATGACAGTGAAATACTTGGAAGATCATCAAACTGAAATCAGAGAACCCATTTCAACTGCTAGCTCTGCAGACTCTGGGCTAATTAATGTCTTCAATTCTTAGTTTTTATGCATGGAAAAGGGGTGTGAAGTGGAATAAAGTGATGTCACAGATATAAAAAAATCCCCAGGGGAATGTCTCAGGAACCTCAGGTTGGTTCCCTGTCACCTCCTTTTTCTTTCTCCCCCTCTTTTTTTTTTTTTGGTGGAACTCAGAGACTGACAGGCCTAGCTAGTTTTCTTTCTACTGCTACCACCTGCTACGCTAATAAAGAATCTCTCTCTGCTCCCAGCCTACTGATTTTAGAACAAGGTCTGTAATTTTCCTCTCATAACCTTCTACTTTGAAGGAAGTATATGGTTCTCTGGATATTTTTTCGTTTTTATTGTCCTTAAACAGAAAGGAAAAATGAGATTGAAAAAAAGCTATTTTTTTTAAATTTAATTTTTATTTTATATTGGAGTATAGTTGATTTACAATGCTGTGTTACTTTCAGGTGTACAGCAAAGTGATTCAGTGACATTCTTTTTCAGATTCTTTTCCCACATAGGTTATTACAGAATACTGAGTAGAGTTCCATGTGCTATACAGTAGGTCCTTGTTGATTATCTATTTTATATATAGTAGTGTGTATATGAAAAAAGACTATTTTCAATGTTTTTCCTCTAATTTTTTCATGTACCATAGAAAAGGGCAAAGTGGACCTGTATATTTGGGTGCAAATGGGACTTGAGGATAAAATATATCTGTGTTTTTGAGGAAAACCAATTTGAGGTAAAGCTGAATGAATTCCAAGGCCCACTACTGGGGCTGGGAAGAGGAGCTGTAGTGAGAAAAAGAAAAAGAAGAAGGGGACTAACTATGAGTTATTCTTTTTGTCTCTCCTGTCCCATTTTACCATATGGCCATACACACTGTTCTTACACACATTGTATCTCCAGACCCAGCCCAGGAGACAGTAAAACCTACAGTCGGTTGCTATGTTGGGAAAAGGAGAAGAGAAAGGGAGGAAACGTAACACAAATGTAGTAATCGGGACTATCTTTCTATATTACAGGTAACTATGTTAACCAACAGCTGTTAAGAAAAGGTCCTTGGAACCATCCTTTTGTGAGTTGATATGGATAATTTTAATCACTAACTATTTAGAAAATGATACCTCTAAATTTGTAGGTCTTTGGTTTTAGTATTCATTTATTATAATAAATCCAATTTCCATAGGCAAGTCAAAGGTTTCAGCTGGATTCCAATTCCAACAAGTAGAATTCTGAAGTAATGGAGTCTGATTATGTGATATTTTACTATATTACTATTCTTGTATTATCCATTAACAATAAAAACCTCAAGTTTTTAACAGGGAGCCACTTTTACTAAGAGCAACGTCATCCTGCATGACCTCCACCATTTAGCCACATAAGATCTCGGGATAGAATGTAGGCTATTACTCTTTTTCAAGGATAAAATCTTTCTTCTTACACTCAAACCAGTTATTCTCATCTCTCTCTAAGATTTTTAGTCTTTTTTCCACCACAATACCCAGTTTACTCTCAGGTTTTAGGCAACCTTAAAAAGACTACTGATTGATTCTAGCAACTTTGCCTTCCATTCCATTTTCAACTAGGATTCTCAAAATTCTCCATTTTATTATTATTATTTTTAATACATTTATTTATTTTTGGCTGTGTTGGGTCTTTGTTGCTGCGCACGGGCTTTCTCTAGCTGTGGTGAGCAGGGGCTACTCTTCGTTGTGGTGCGCGGGCTTCTCATTGTGGTGGCTTCTCTTGTTGCGGAGCACAGGCTCTAGGTGTGCAGGCTTCAGTAGTTGTGGCGCACGGACTTAGCTGCTCCACAGCATGTGGGATCTGACCCGGACCAGGGCTCGAACCTGTGTCCCCTGCACTGGCAGGCCGATTCTTAACCACTGCGCCACCAGGGAAGCCCAAAATTCTCCAATTTAAAACTGGCTATTCTATACTTAGCTGTTCTACGGCCTTAATGTTCTACTGAAATTGCAAGCTCCTTTGGTCTTTCCTTGGTTCTTATTCTTCTTGATCTCCCTAGAGCACTGAAACTCCTGGGAATTCTCTGCTTCCTTGTTCAGGCACTAAATAAAAAGTTCTATCTTGCTAACTTTTTTTTTTAAAATCTCACTTCTGTAACCCCTGTAGGCTCTTTTCTGGTCATCTAACTGTGGGACTAAGGATCCTTGGCCTCACAGCTCTTCTCTCTTCCATGGTGAACTCAACCAGTTTTTAGGATTCTTGTGGATAACTCGGAAAATCTGTATCTTTAATCCCTATCTGAATTTTCATTGGCTTAGTATATATTAGTTTAAATTGATAAGAGAAACTGCAATTCACTACTATTTTTTAAAATTGTATTTCCTTCATGCCAGCTATCTCTTGTTTTTGTTAACACATGACAAGTTTATTCACACTATCCTGGATGTTTCACATTCATAACCATCTTTCTCCCTGAACTTACACTGATCCCTAAGTGGGATCAAAGTTCCATATCTTTTGTAGTGTTGCACATTCATTATGGCTTAACAGAAATATCATTTCTTCTGTGAAGGCTTCACAAAATATTGAAGATTGGGATGACTTCTCTCTTAATCTTTACAGTGTTTAAATTAACATGTATCTGTATCATCTCTAATTATTTTGTATTAACCTCCTGGATGGAAAGGTACAGTGTAGTAAAATGTAGGTTACATATGCTTAATAAATGAGTAAATAATTTGATTTAAAGAAAGACTATCGTGAAGAACCTTAAAAACAAAATGTATGTTGGTGACTCTCATACTGTCTTCCCTGCAGCTCTCTCTCTCCTGGTCTGGATAAGAGATGGGACTGCAATAGCAACATGCACAAACTGAAAGGAATGACTTCAATATGAGAATACTGTACCTTTAGGCCCTTTCCCAGGTGTGGGTTCTACAGTAGTTTTGCTCCATATAAGTATGACTCCACCTGAGTCTCCAGTAAGAACATCTCCATTCCCCAAGAATGTCAAACACTGCACAAATTTTGGTTTTTCATATTTCTACAATGAAACAATGAGAATTTTCAGTGTTCCCTTTGGCATGATGACTTTATGCTTACTCAACAATTAAAAAATTCAGGTTTTATAATGAAGCTATAACATTCTGGTCCTTACCCCAAAAACTCCCTGTTTTCTTGTTAGTGAATTGCCACTCCAGGTCCAGAAAAAAATGTGAGATTTACCACAGGTTATTATGGTATTTGCATCTGTTGGATGGAATTCCACAGCCAAAACAACTTCATTTGTTGTCTGTGGGAAGAGAAATAAAGCTTTAGATGAATGTATATACTTATCTCCATTAAGTACCAATTACAGGTACTGATAATCAAAGATAGGGAAAATTTTTAAGGAAATGCCTTTTCTTCAAAGTTCTATTTTCCTGAAAAATTTTAATAATAGATTTTTAGAATAATGATTTAAACTTGATGTCCTTATCCTATTATATCATCTTTTATGCTATCTATATATAATAACTCTGCACTAGGAAGACATTTACATGAATTAGTTTTAGGTTGTTTTAATTTCTTGCATATTCAAGGTAAAGTACGCTAAAACTAGCAAATGAAAGAGCAATGTACATGCTGTCTTAAAGACATTGCCATTTTGGTCTTAAAAAAAACAAACCAGTCTTATCTTTATTTGTACCATACTACTGACCATTCATTCAGGAAAATATTACTGATTTAGAGATTCATCCCCATGCTGAAGACGTAAAAAGTAGATACAGAATGGTCACTACTGATTCCTACAGAATGAAAAAACAAAAAACAAAGAGCTTTTATGCTCTTTCCTCAAAAAAACCTAGGAAAGGGACCTCATTAAACTTAAAAGCTTTTGCACAGAAAGGAAACCATAAACAGAACGAAAAGACAACCCAAAGAATGGGAGAAATTATTAGTAAACAATGCAACCGACAAGGGATTAGTCTCCAAAATATACAAATAGCCCATATAGCTCAGTATCAAAAAAACAAACAAGCAAATCAAAAAATGGGCAAAAGAGAAACAGACATTTCTCCAAAGAAGACACACAGATGGCCAAAAGCCACATGAAAAGACGTTTAACATCGCTAATTATTAGAGAAATGCAAATCAAAACCACAATGAGGTATCACCTCACACCAATCGGAATGGTCATCATCAAAAAGTCTACAAATAATTAATGCTGGAGAGGATGTAGAGAAAAAGGAACCCTCCTACACTGTTGGTGGGAATGTAAATGGGTACAACCACTACGGAGAACAGTATGGAGGTTCCTTAAAAAATTAAAAATAGAACGACCATACGATCCTGCAATCCCACTCCTGGGCATATATCCAGAGAAAACCATAATTTGAAAAGATACACGCACCCCAATGTTCACCACAGCACTATTTACAACAGCCAAGACATGGAAGCAACCTAATGTCCATCAACAGATGAGTGGATAAAGAAGATGTGGTACATAAATACAACGGAATATTGCTCAGCCATAAAAAAATGAAATAATGCCATTTGTAGCAACATGGATGGACCTAGAGATTATCATACTAAGTGAAGTCAGACAGAAAAAGACAAATATCATATGCTATCACTTATATGTGGAATCTAAAAAAATGATACAAATGAACTTATTTACAAAACATAAACAGGCTCACAGACCTAGAAAACAAACTTATGGTTATCAAAGCAGAAAGGTTGGGGAAGGGGCAAATTAGGAATTTGGGAGTAACATATACACACTACTACATATAAAATAGATAAACAACAAGGACCTACTGTATAGCACAGGAAACTATACACTCAATATTTTGTAATAACTATATGAGAAAAGAATCTGAAAAAGAATATATATTGTGTGTATATATATGTGTATGTGTGTGTATACATATGTATAACTGAATCACTTTGCTGTACACCTGAAACTAACACATCATTGTAAATCAACTATACCTCAATAAAAAAATATATAAGAAAGTACACTAGGGATGTAATGTACAACATAATAAATATTATTAACACTGCTGAATGTTATATATGAAACTTGTAAAGAGTAAATCCCAAGAATTCTTATCACAAGGAAAAAGGTTTTTTTCTATTTCTTTCATTTTCTATCTATATGAGATGATGTATGTTCACAAAACTTATTGTGATAATCATTTCATGACAAATGTAAGCCAAATCATTAAGCTGTATACCTTAAACTTATACAGGGCTGTATGTCAATTATATTTCAATAAAACTGGAAGGAAAAAAGAAGAAAAAGGAAAAGATAATGTGTTGATAACAAAGCAAAATTAGTCACCTCTCTTCCAGAATTGGAATCTTTTAAAAACTGATTCAACAGTCCTTAGTTTTCACTTGGAAAAAATCAAAACTACTCAACAGTTGGATCTTATGCCAAACCGATTAATCAAGGATTATAAAGCTAACTATAAATATTCCCAAGTATACAAACCCATGGTTCCAGTGGTGAGATATTCAAGATATAAACTGAATAATCTATGAAAATAAATCACTTTGGGTATGAGTGTGGCCTTACAGGGTATTTTAACTTTTTACTGATGTATACTATATAATCAGAAAAGCTCACAAATCTTAAGTACATAGCTTGATAAGTTTTCACAAATTGAACACACCTCTGTACAGCATCTAAAGCAAGAAACAGAACATTACTAACATCCCAGAAACATCCCAGATCCCTTTTCTACTCACTATCCCCTCACTGCTGAAGTAACCATGATCCTCATTTGCAGCAGCGATTAGCTTTGTCTGTTTTATTTAAATGGAATAATACAGAAGGTATTCCTCTGTGTCTAGCTCATTTTTATCAACATTACATTTGTGAGATCCACAAATGTTGGTGCATATATTGTAATTTGTTCATTCTAATTGCTGTATAGTATTCCTTTGTATGGAAAGACCACATTATTGATATATCCATTCTCTTATTGATGGGCATTTGAGTAATTTTTTCTTTTATTTTTGATTACTTGTATATACTTCTTTTGGGTTTATACCTAGAAGTGGAACAAGATGGGTCAGAAGGTATGCATATGCATGTGTTCAACTTTACTAGGTAATACCAAACAGTTTTCCAAAAGGGCTGTACCAATTTACATGACTAGCAGCAGTATACGAGAGTTCCAGTTACTTTACACCCTCACCAATCTTGGTGATTTTGTCTATTCTTACTGATTCATATTTCCACATATATTCAGCTTGTCAATGTCTATAAAAATCATGCTGGGATTTTGACTATGTTGAATGTATAGACCAATATGCAGAGAACTAACATCTTTACAATACCGGCTTCTATCCATTACTACTGTATAATCCTCCAATTATTTAGGTCTTCTTTAATATCTGTCAATAAGGTTTTGAAGTTGCCTTACTGAATTTTAAATATACATAAATTAACAAGAAATGTATTAAATCCCCAATCCTTGTAACATAAGCCAGGACAGAGCTTATCTACAGAAGAATAAAGTTAACACACAGGGAGAAGCTAAGAGGGGAGACAGAGAATCAGTGATTTAGTCCCTGAATCAAATCATTCCTGAGGCAAAATCTCCCTCTGACCTTTACTAGAGGTTTTCTTTAACTCTCTAAACATGAATCAATAAACTCTCGTTAAATTTGCTTTAGTTGTTTTGAAGTTGTTTGCAATGAAAGAGTTCTAATATAGATATTTGGGATACAGAGTTGAGTGAACTTGCTGACTGACTGGGTGTGAAAGTGAGGGAAAAGGAATCATGAATGATGCCCAAGTTTCCAGCTTGAGCAACTAAGTGGAATGTGATGTTAGTCACGGACAGGCAAACTGGTTGGGGGCTAACAAATATGATTAGTACAGATTTGGACACTTTGCTTGTGACTTGTGGGATTCAAATAAAGATGTCCAGCAGGCAACAAGAATTGCTCTTGTTACTCTGGGCTGGAGTGAGCTGATGTGGGACATGGCAGGTAGTAACCAAGGCCATGGAAGCAACAGGAGCAGCATATGATATCAACAGAAGACATGGGGTGTAACTCCCAGGAACACCAACACCAAAGGTTCTGGAAAGGAGGTCCAGGAGTGGCCACTAGGAGGAAAACCATAAGACTTCATCTGGTAGCCTTTCCTACAAAGGACCAAAATTCACAATATTTCACTTCGGTGTAACTTTCCTATGTTTCAATGTTAAATTACTCTGAATGATGGCTGAAAGACAATCTATCTTCATTTATGTTTTTTAAAGTCTGAGGTTTCCTGATACCTTATATTCCTTTCAAGTACAATCAAATCTACTCTGCTACTTTCAAAAGATTAACTTATACTATTTAAAAGAAATAACCTCTTTTCATCCAACAAGCTGAAAGCTTGAAGCTTACACAAAACTAGGAGAGAGCACAATTGAAGAGGAATGTGACGTTATTTAAGAGTATAGCAAATATGTCACAGGCTTTTAAAAGCCATCCTGTCAGGGCTTCCCTCGTGGTGCAGTGGTTAAGAATCCACCTGCCAATGCAGGGTACATGGGTTCGATCCCTGGTCCGGGAAGATCCCACATGCCGTGAAGCAGATAAGCCCGAGTGTCACAACTACTGAACTTGTGCTCTAGAGCCCACAAGCCACAGCTACTGAAGTCTGCGTGCCTAGAGCCCTTGCTCCGCAACAAGAGAAGCCACGGCAATGAGAAGCCCGTGCACTGAAATGAAGAGAGCCCCCGCTCGCCGCAACTAGAGAAAGCCCACGCGCAGCAACGAAGACCTAACGCAGCCAAAAATAAATTAATTAATTAAATAAATTAAAAAAAAAATTTTAAACCCATCCTGTTGCTTTGAATCCCTTTGAACCTGTCAGAGGGAGGCCGTTTCTGAGCCATATGAATGCAGTTGCAATGCTAACCTCATTCCTCTCTTACAAGTTATAGCCTGCTCTAAAGGAAAGGATTAACACTATTCTATAGCAACTATAAAGGCTGTAGTATTTTATTTAATAATCCCATACACATAATTAAAACCAAAAAACTTATCATTACATATGCTTTTCAGTTATGTCAGCCATATTCCAAAGGTTGAATTTTTCCTTTAGATTTTTTAATCTTTAAAGATTGAAAAAAATAACATATTTTGTTAAAGAAAAAGAAGCCAAGTAGAGTATACAGTCTTAACTTTGAGATTACACATCCAACTACTTTGGCATTTCAGTAGTACAATGTGTCTGAAATAGCACTGAAAGCGGTTGAAGCTGCTTGACTACTGTATCTTAAAACTGACTACCATAAGAATAATGACAAATCAATAAATTTGATGAATTTGGCCAGCTGGTGCTTTCTTGAAACCTAAGGATATGCAATATACTTCCAAGGATTTACAAAACAAATAATGTATTCTAAAAGATAATACCCAATTAAAATGTTTTTACCTTTATTTCTGCTCCTTTTGATTTCTTCTGCCAATCCCATACAGTAAGCATATGCTCATTGGAGTCATCAATAACACATAAATGAACACCTGAATCCTAAAGAAAAGTCAATTTAAATAGGCATTTAAAAATTTTCAGATAAGGCTGACTTTCTAAAAAGAAATACCATATTATTAAAACTGCCAAGTTTAAGATAATCCAAAATCCTTTACGCTCATGGTTCCTTGAAATATAATGAATATAATATTTACTAAGACTGTATTTTCTTCAGAAATATAATAAAAAGTCTTAAAAAATTGTTTTTCCATTTCTAATTTTTTCCCCTAGGTTGATCTCCACTTGCTCTCTAGCCACTTTTATTATTCAGAGATAGCGAATAATTAATCTGGAGGAAACCCTAGTCCCTTCTGCAGCTTAAAGTATTTTCTGCTTTAAAGTAGTCTGACTGCATTTAAAGTATTTTCCTTTGAGGCAGATGTGAAATGTATATAATTTTATAACTTTGCTCCTAAATTTTGGTAGTTTGATAGAACAAGCTAAAATTAATGGCTACTTTAAAGTTTGCCAATTTGTTTTCCATGATATACCTGATTTACATTAACATGAATAAACAAGATAAAAGTATAACTAACGCCTCCCAGTTTAAGAAAAAGAACTGTGGATGATACTAAAAGATTATTTTTTTTCTAGTAGCATTTTTAGTATATGCCTTATGATGTCTATGGAACAAAGAAATACTGTGGTGATAAGTGAGAGGTACCGAGGAAGGGCAGAGCTTACTTTCCTCTTTATCTTTCTTTTATCCTGTATTGGAATGATTACCTAAATGAGGAAAAGTCAGAGTGTGAGGCAATCCAAGATAGTCTTAACACTGTAACAATGGTATCAACAAGATGACAACAGTTCCTGCTACAGAAATTTTGGGGGGTAAAAAAGGTTTAAAAGTATTTCCCTTCTGTCCTCTGATCTCCTTTTCTAAATGCCTTTCTCCCAATTCCTGACTCATTATACCCCTTGACATTCAGTGCCTGCAAGCTAGTAAAGTTCCTATATCCACCCAAACTGATCTTTCTGCTCTAAAAATGTCCCTTGCTCCTCCATGTCCCACAAAACACTCATAATCCAGAATACAGCTGCTGACAGGGACTGAAGAGACAATATGAATACATAAATACATCCTAAAGCATGAATGAGGCCCAATAAAATCTGGAGGTATATTTGTAATTGAAATTAAAAATTATGATCCTAAAATAAAGACGTTTTCCTGTATACTCTATAATAATTACATATAATTCAAGAATAAATAGAATGTTTACATGAGCAACATCTTGTTTTATTTTCACAAAATAAAGTCTCAAGGCTTAGGTAAGATTGCTAGACACTGAATTTTAAACTTAAATTTAAAATCATGCTGTCGGGGCTTCCCTGGTGGCGTAGTGGTTAACAATCTGCCTGCCAGTGCAGGGGACACGGGTTCGAGTCCTGGTCCGGGAGGATACCACATGCCACAAAGCAACTGAGCCCGTGCGCCACAACTACTGAGCCTGTGCTCTACAGCCCACGAGCCACAACTACTGAAGCCTGAGTGCCTAGAGCCTGTGCTCCGCAACAAGAGAAGCCACCGCAATGAGAAGCCCGCACACCGCAAGGAAGAGTAGCCCCCGCTCGTTGCCACTAAAGAAAGCCCGCACACAGCAACGAAGACGCAATGCAGCTAAAATTAAATACATAAATAAATTAATTAAAAAAATCATGCTGTCATCAATTCAGAACCAAAACAATTCATGATTTTAGTGAACGCAAAGGTCTGATTGTTTCCTTTACTCCAATATGACATTAAGACAAGACAATACTTGTGGCAGAGCTGGCCAAGTTTCATGTCTGTACATTTTCTAAATAAAATAGATCTCCACGATTCAAGCTGAAGCAAAAGCACATCTTACTGCTTGTTTCAATTTTACTATACTACGTATGCATTCCTTTAACCATTTCCTGCTATTACGTTAGAATCCTATTTCAGGACAGAACAAAGTAAGTATAATTAAGCGAAATATCCTGGATCCTATCTAAACCAAAGTACTTTAGCACTTAAGGTTAAAATGCTGGCCATTGTTAAGCAATAGCTAACATCTAATTTTTCAATTCAATTATCACTTTCCATGAACACAGACACAAACAAAACTGAGCTTAACTTCTTTTCTGTGTCTTTGTGCAGCTGGCTAACTCCCTTAAATACTTACTGCTTTTGAAAAATCCAGGCATCCTACTCCACGCTCAAAAGTTCCAAGTCCAATAATTTGCAGTGTAGATAGACTAACTGAATCCCACACTCTGACATGGGGTTGCAGGGGCTGCAGAAACAAGGGGAAAAACACAAGACAGCAAGACAACTAGTATTTAGGTAGATGAAAATAAATACCACTCCCACAAGAACTGTTTACATATGCCCCCAAAGAATCTTGAGCAGGTATTTTCTTCTCATACCATGAAAATAAGGAAATAACAAAAGTGATAACAGTAGCACCAAATGATCTGAAGTATTTACTATGTGTTATATACTATTCTAAGTATATTATATGTATTAATTCATTTAATTCTCACAGACCTATGGGTTAGTGCTATTTATTATAACCACCATTTAAAAGATGAGGGAACTGAAATGGAGATAATAACTTGTCTATAGTTATCCAGCTATTAAAAGGTGGAGTCAGGATTCTAACACCAGCAAATTTGCTCTGGAAATCCTGCTTTTAGCATTACTTTCATTCCTGAGAAAATAATACTTTTTAAAAGAATCAGTGTCCAATAAATTGCTAAGCAAACAGTCCTTAAATAGAATTTACAACTGGAAGGGGTCTTAAAAGTCATCCAATATAACCCCTCTAACTCCTTTTTCTTTAAAGAAACTTTAAGTCAGAAAATGTCATGAGTAGTCATACATGCTAATCAGTCATCATTAATATTCACTGTTGATCCTTACAAATAAGGGATTTGTTATGTAAGCCAATTTAACAGTACTGAATAATAACTGAAAAATTTTAAGTGTTATCATTTCTAGTCATATATAAAATCAAGGAATTCATCAATTTAGGGAAATATTGATAAATTATTCTCTGTTTAAAAAAATTTTTTTAACAAGCTTATCAGTTCTCCCATTTTTATAAGTAAATAGTTTCCTTAGGGAGAACACTTATTTTTTTTTGAAGCAAAATTTTTACTTTGACTCTCTTTTGTTTTTTTGGAATGTTATTACATCCTAATATTTTTTCCCTGCTTATACTAGAAATCCCTTAATAATTAAATTTTAAGAGAATAAAATAAATGAGTTATGGTTAAAATTACAATCAATTCCATTCTAATATCAATATCACTAGGTACAGAATGCATAAAACTGTGCCACTCACCCTTCCATCCTTATCCACTCCAGCTATCTGTCCAGTTGCAATCCTAATTTTGTCAGGATGTATAGCAAGGCTAGAAAGCAGTATTAACAACAATTTTAAATACAGGAAAGACATAAAACAGCAGAAATATGCCTAAGTATCAACATTTTTCAAACAGTTTTTAATCATTAAAAAAATCTCAACGTGACCCATTTGATTTACTTTAGCAAATCAAATAAACATCAATTACCTAAAGGATTTCTTTCCTAAGTTTTCAGCTGTACTACTTCCTTGTTAAACTGAACAGATTATTATTAGAACACTAAATCTGAAGAAAATATTTACTCATAATTGTGGCATGATAAATTAAACTGTTCTCATTTGTTCAAGTTCCTTTGTAGTCCTGCACCTAAGAATAAATATTCACATGGTTTTATTACAGTGAAGATGCAATATTGCATTGTGTAATTTTACTTTATTAAAACATAAGCATGGGCTTCCCTGGTGGCGCAGTGGTTAAGAATCAGCCTGCCAACTTTGGGCAAGAAACTTTTAAATACAAATTGAAAATACTGCAAAATATATGCCCACATTTCTCATGCTAAACATATGAGTGATGAGCAAGATTTTTAAAAGGATGTCTTCACATCCGTATCTAGAATTCTTCTACATCTTGCAACCAAGGGGTAAGCGCAACTGAGAATGTAATTTTGTTCTTGGTATGTATTGCTCATTACTTTCCGGAAGAGTAGTATCAATTTAAACTGTCATAAATAAAAATGTTTTAAAAGTGTCACTAGGGCTTCCCTGGTGCCGCAGTGGTTGAGAGTCCGCCTGCCGATGCAGGGGACACGGGTTCGTGCCCCGGTCTGGGAGGATCCCACATGCCGCGGAGCGGTTGGGCCCGTGGGCCATGGCCGCTGAGCCTGCGCGTCCGGAGCCTGCGCTCCGCAACGGGAGAGGCTGCAGCAGTGAGAGGCCCGCGTACCGCAAAAAAAAAAAAAAAAAAAGTGTCACGAAAACTTCCCCATATTAAGAATTATACCTTTTAAAATGCCTTGATAATTTGATTTGGTATAAATGGTATCAATTTTTGGGGGGGGGCCGCTCTGGGTCTTTCTTGCTACACGTGGGCTTTCTCTAGTTGTGGTGAGCGGGGGCTACTCTTTGTTGCAGTATGCAGGCTTCTCATTGCGGTGGCTTCTCTTGTTGCGGAGCCCAGGTTTCAGTAGTTGCAGCACACGGGCTCAGTAGTTGTGGAACGTGGGTCCTAGAGCGTGTGGGCTTCAGTAGTTGTGGCACGCGGGCTCAGCAGTTGTGGCTCGTGGGCTCTAGAGCTCAGGCTCAGTAGTTGTGGCGCACAGGCTTATTTTCTCTGCAGCATGTGGGATCTTCCTGGACCAGGGATTGAACCTGTGTCCCCTGCATTGGCAGGCGAATTCTTAACCACTGCACCACCAGAGAAATCCAACGGTATCACTTTATTTTCTTTTATTACTAAGGAGGCTAGAGTTTATCAATGTTTCTTTAATTCTATTTCCTCTTACTTAAATAGTTCACATCCTTTATTGTGGTCAATTATATTAAAAGTAATTAAAACCCTAACATTAACATTTTGCCATATTAAAATCCAAAAAAGAGGGGATATATGTATACGTATAGCTGATTCACTTTGCTGTACAGCAGAAACTAACACAACATTGGAAAGCGACTATACTCCAATAAAAAAATAATAATAAATAAATAAATGTTGTGGAAAGAATTTAAATACAAAAAAACCCAATCTTTTAAAACACATTTTAAAAAGTGAAATTGCTGGATTAGGTAATATATATGCATGGTTCAAATATCAAAAGCTATAAAAACACATATCGAAATTCTGCTAAAATCTCATCTACCTTGCTATTATCCCTATTCCCTGCAACCCCAGGTAATCACTGTAATCAGTTTCTTTTTATTAATAATTCTGGAAGAATTTTACATATGTGGAAGCCAACATAAATATTTATCTTCCACCTCCTTTTTACACAAATGGTAGAACACTACACACACATTTTCTCATTCAAATTTTATACTTGGAAGTATGTCTTAGGGATCTTTCCATATTAATACACAAAGACCTTCCTCATTCTTTCTTTTTTAAAAAAATTTATTTGAAGTATAGTTGATTTGCAATGTTGTGTTAATTTCTGCTGCAGAGCAAGATGGTTCAGTTATACATATATACTTTTTCATATTCGTTTCCATTATAGTTTATCACAGGATATTGAATAATTCCCTGTGCTATACAATAGGACCTTGTTGTTTAACCACCCTCTATATAATAGCTTGCGTCTGCTAATCCCAAACTCCCAATCCTTTCCTCCCCAACCCCATCTTTCCCTTGGCAACCCCAAGTCTGTTCTCTATGTCTGTGAGTCTGTTTCTGTTTCGTACATATGTTCATTTGTGTTGTATTTTAGATTCCACATATAAGTGATATCATATGGTATTTGTCTTTCTCTTTCTGACTTACTTCACTCAGTAAGATAATCTCTAAGTCCATCCAACCTTATTCTTTCTTTATAGCTGCATGGTAACCTATAGGTACACCACAATGTTACTAGTCCCCAGCTAAAAGATATTTAGGCTGTTTCCAATCTTTTCTATCACAAATGATGTTGTAATAAGTAATTCTGTACACATATTATTCTTCTAGTGAAAAGGCAATACTTTAATCATCTCTAAAAGTTTAACAATATCTATATAATATTTTAAGTCTAATATATATTAGAGTAATTTTTTTTTTTTTTTGGCGGTACGCGGGCCTCTCACTGTTGTGGCCTCTCCCGTTGCGGAGCACAGGCTCCAGGTGCGCAGGCTCAGCGGCCATGGCTCACAGGCCCAGCTGCTTCGCGGCATGTGGGATCTTCCCGGACCAGGGCACAAACCTGTGTCCCCTGCATCGGCAGGCGGACTCTCAACCACTGCGCCACCAGGGAAGCCCTAGAGTAATTTTCTTCTAGATAAAGATATAGTTGCCAGAATAGTACAGACATAGAAGATTTTAAATGTTGGAAAATGAATCTAAGCAATAGATAATTAAAGTTAACTAAGAAGCAGTAAAATTAATTGAGTACTTTAAAAACATGCCAAGTATATAAAAGGAGTTCTCACTTTTTTACAGTTTGACA
Organism: Monodon monoceros; assembly: GCF_005190385.1. Classification (NCBI taxonomy): domain Eukaryota; kingdom Metazoa; phylum Chordata; class Mammalia; order Artiodactyla; family Monodontidae; genus Monodon; species Monodon monoceros. The sequence continues at coordinate 54,237,623 of NW_021703775.1, forward strand.
CCCTATGGGATACTTTAATCCTTATTCAGCCATGATTTCCCTCCCCCCAAAAGAATCAAGTTCAAAATTTACCTACATAAAATAAATCCTCAAGAAATATTTAGTAACCAATAATCACTCTTAGAAGTATGTAAAAGTCTAGAATGCCCCACATATATCTGATGTTATAGGCCAGAAGAAAAAGACCATAAAAGATGTGGGAAAGAAGAAGAGGTCCCAATTGAGATTTATAGATGATATGTTTTATTGCAGTGGATATCACACCAACCATTCTGGAGTCCTGTAAGTCTTTTTTTTCTTTCTGAAATTATCTACAGAATGCTCATAATATCCTTAAGTTCTGAGTTTTCCATAGGAAATCATTTCCAATAAAAATCCAGATTTAAAAAATAAGAGCATGAAATCAAAAAATGAACAAATGTTAAACGATACCAACCATTTCACACAGTCTGTATGACCCAGGTAGTGTCGTTGAGTTCTCTCCTCATAATTAAATAGTACTACTACTGATGCTATGAAATAAACGATTTCCCCGGTAGGAAGAAGGTAAACATTAGCTCGACAGTCCTTTCCTCGATAACCATATCTTAAAAGAGTCAAGGTTTTTAATAAACATAATTTTCAAAGTTTAAATAAACAATTTTTTCATGGATACTTAAGGGAATCAGGAAAGTATAAGAAAAGAGGACTGGAATGGAACTAGAAAGCTCATGTCCTGCCATTAGCCCTTGTGGAACCCCAAGAACTTTTAACATGCTTAAATCTTAGTTTCCTCATTCAAAAAACAAATACATATTATGCTCCTAGTATGTGTCAGGCACAGAGCTGAACACACACATCTGAACAAAACAAATGTGGGCCTATGTCTCTAGAGTTTATGCTTTACAAGGTGACAAAAATTAACACCAAATGTATCATTAGAAATTGTGGAAAGAAAAATAACAGGATGCTAGGAGAAAGCATAAAAGCAGTATCTAATTTAAATGGAGAGAGAAAAAGAGAGAGATCACAAGAAGGGCTATCTGAAAAAGTGACACTTACGCTTGACCCAAATGATGAATAAGAGAAAGCCAGGCACAGTCTGATATAGGCAGAGTGTCCACTAAGAAGCTGTACAGAATAACAGGATTGGTGAGTTTTCTCAAGCTAATTTCTGCCAAAAGGAGGGACTGATTCAAGGGGTCGGGGAGGAGGATGTAGGAGAATGAAGGCAGAAAGCAGAGTTCAAACTATTAGCTCCTTCTGCTTCATTGAGAGTTTCTTAGAGGGTCTAAGAGAAATGAGACTTTTTAAGTGAAATAAGGATCACTTTGTTTTACATACTCATTTTTTTAAAAAGTCTGGTGGTGAAGAAGTTAATTCTCAAATTAGAATCCACCTTGCTAATCTGAGCTCTTAATAAAATAATTCACATTATTTCACAGCTTACAAAATGCTTAACTGATGTTTTCTTACTTAATTCTTACAATGGACCTGTGAGATAGGGATTATTAACATCTTTTTATAAGTGAAGGAAGTAAGGTTCATTAGGGATAAGTGGCAGAGCCAAGACTCAAACACTAGCCTTCCAATTCTAATCTGATGCCTCTTCTACCACACCACAAGCACCTGCCTCGATGTTCGTAGGATATTGCTTACCCTATCTGAAAATATTAATTTTGGTGGTTTTAAATTGCTAATAGCAAAATCCATGTAATATGTGAAAGGATTAGAGATGACATCTCTTTACTTTTCTCAAGTGGTTGCTATGTTTATTACATTTACTTTTTTTGGCATAAAGACAATTTTGATAGAGGTCAAGTAAACTAAATCTTCTTCAACTAAAGACAAAGCAAACAAATTTGCTGTCACAATAGAAAAGGATACACCCACTCCAGTTTGAGCTTCTCAGGAGGCAGCTCTGTTCTGATGTCATCATAGTTGTCAACATCAGAAGGAATGAACATTGTAATTGGTCGACCTCGCATAAACATTTTAACATATTCTCCTTCTGTTAAGACACAAGAAAAAAATTAAGACAGATGTATTTGCTGAATATTCATAGAAAAGTGTATTATTAATGTGATACAACAAAAACAGATAAAAAATAGCTACTTCAGAGTTCTAGTCTCATTATACATGATTGCTTTTGTATAAAGACCTAGTCCAAAACATTGTAGGAAAAAAACCATTGGTCATTTCCTTAAGTAAGAATAACTATTTTCATAATTAAAATATAATTTATCTATAAGTTGACACATTTCAACAAGACAGCCAGGAAAGTTGAGGTACAGCAATGAAAGAAAATAATTTTGTGATGGCAGTTTCTCTGACAATTGAAAAAAGATTGTCAGAGTAGACAACAACCATGTCCACCACACTACCTGATCAACCTACTGACGTTTAATGGCCTCAGAATATACCACGAGGAGTGAAGTCAGACACCCTCATAAGTCAGGAAGGGGAGAGAGACTAAGCGCTCTGCTACATAGGGCAGTGACCAGAGCTGGATGGAAAGAGGACCAAGGTCCCCTACTTCACAATCATGCCTACAATCAGCCTTGAGTCTAAGCAATTAAACTATAATACACTAACATTTTAAAGACAGTGCTAGGAAACAGTTTTCTAGTTAGCAGCAAAAACATCTTTTATTTATATAAACCAATAGCTGTTTTTAAGATGTGCAACAGTCTAAAACTAAAAATGTTAAAAAGACAACTCCAGAATCAAATCAATATTTATTGTACACCTTTTACAAACGAAAACAACACTTAAGTGAACAGATGAGACTCTTTTATGTCTTAAAAACAAAACAATACTTAAGTGAACAAATGAGACTGTGCATGAGACTGTGTTGGGATCCTTGGTCCCAGCATCCCAACCTACATACAGACAGGTTTAATAAATGTTGATGGTGGTCGTGAAATGTTTACAAAAGAACCTAAGCAGGAGGGAGAAAATAAGGGACTGAGTACAAAGGCATAAGCAATGTCTAGAACTTGCTAACTTGTCTGTTATATGAAAATCATGTTAAAAACAGACTGAAAATGTGATCATCAACCAGAGGCTGATACAACCTTAGGACCTCTAATAATGACCTAAGCTACTAAGGAGAAGAGTAGATAATCCAATAGCTTATGTAACGTAAACCATGGAAGAAGGAAAGAAATTATTTGCTGAATGTCTGTAAATATTTCTTCAGAGTCAGGTTTTAAAACTGTGCTTGTTATGGGTTAGAAGTTCACATTACTTTTATTATTATTACTCATAGTGTGTTCGGCCTCAGGGTTTGATCTAAGAGGCTAAGACCTCCCACGCCATAGTTTTAATACCACATGATGTATGTCTCTATTACTTCTGAATCTAAGAGTGGGCTCTGCTTCCTGATGAGTTGTAGCATAGCTGGACTTTGATGATAACTAAATGATTTAGTTATCAGCTGTAACTATTTCCCTTCAGCAATCATCTTTATCTGTAACTCCTTGTCATTTTTTGTATAGTTCACTTTCTTATAGGTGTCAATTTGTTACATACTTTTCCCTCTAGTTGTTTTTTTTTTTTTAAAGAACATGAATTCTTTTTTTTTTTGCAGTATGCGGGCCTCTCACTGTTGTGGCCTCTCCTGTTGCGGAGCACAGGCTCCGGACGCGCAGGCTCAGCAGCCATGGCTCACGGGCCTAGCCGCTCCACGGCATGTGGGATCCTCCCGGACCGGGGCCCGAACCCGTGTCCCCTGCATTGGCAGGTAGACTCTCAACCACTGCGCCACCAGGGAAGCCCCAGAATATGAATTCTTAAAGGGAAATATCCTGTCCTTTGGAATTTCTTCCAAGATCATTGATCAGAGATACATAGCATAAATGCTTTCTGAATGGAAAAAAATAAAATATTTAATAGATGCTTCTATTGCCAGTTAGAAGAGATTATATGTCCAGCAAAGGGACTGGGTTAGGGATAGCATCAAAGAAAAAAAAAGCCCTCTCCTTTGCTAATAGAGACAGCTCAGAATACTGCACTGATTCCTTTAGCAACTGTCAAGCAGCACAAGCAGCTAACTATAAGCAAAGGAACTATGCATCTAGCGCCTGTGAACTTTTCTAATATAAAAATGGCAGTGCATGTTAGGATGAAAATGCTTTTCCTGCCGATAAAGTGGCAGTATGCATGCTGGACGCAGAGAATATAATCTAGACACTGGGAACAATTCCTGAGACTGAGAGGGAGGCAACACATTACAGTGGAAAGAGCAGGAGCTTTGGAGAAAAAGACTGATTGGGATCTGAATCCCAGCTTTACCCCTTCCTAGCCATGTGACTTTGGCCTCATTTTCCAAATAAATAAAATGATACTACTACTTACCATTCAGAATTATGACTGAGTAAATATCACACTGTAAAGTATAAGGTCTTTGACAAATATTTATTCCCTTCCCTTTGTGAAGGATTTATGACCATTCTAAACACTGTCTAGGAATTGCTTGTAATACATGATTTAACACACGGTAATCTCTCTTCATAAGCTTTAAAGTGACTGTCCACAGAACAGCAAGTGCGGCAAATAAGTTAGAATTCTGAGGGTTCTATCAGGTACACTATAATACATGGGTCACAAGTTCAAATATCTACAGGCCCAGGCAGGAAATGCAAAATGAGAGCAGTGGGAGAATACAGGACGACCAGTTGGGGTTCGGGCACTGGCATATACACCAGGCCCCATCTCAGGAAGGCAGCAGTTAAGCATCCTCAGGAAAGATGTGAGCCCAGTGCTGCTAGATCTTCTCATTTTTCAAGAGAAACAGAAAATCTATACTTTATTGTGAAATCTCCCAATTTTTAAACGTTTACTCCTTTGCCAAAAAAGGGAGAATACCATGTGAAAACACACCTTTGGCCTGCATGTAGCTCACTAGTTTGCAACCTAAGAAGAGTCTTTACCTTGGGAATTAGGTAAAATATATAGATGAAGAAGAACCTCTTTCCTCCTCAATCACTGTTGAGTCAAATTCTCACTGCAAACCTTTTCTTGAGGCTGTCTGGCTTATTGATCTTATAGTCGAACGACTTAACAATTTGTTTTACCCAAATGCTACTTTCTGGCTGTCTTCACTGTATACCAGCATGAAAGTCAAGGGGAAGAGATGGGCCATGGGACTGGTCAAAGAAGAGTATGAGATCAGTAACACTAATTAATACATTAATAAAGTCTGGTGGTCCAGAAAAGGAATGTGAGAAAGAAATGATTAAATTATCTCATAATAATTAGTAAACACACTATAGGGCTATCTGTATTCAATAGTGAAGCTGCTGCTTCTTGAAATGTAATTAATCTCAACATTTTATCTCCTATTTTGACACTGCGAAAATTCCTGGGACTGAGAGGGAGGCTATACAGTATAGTGCAGAGAACACAAGCTTTGTGATAAACACAGACCTTGTCTGAATCTCAGCTCTACCACTTACTAGCTTATGCTCAAATAAAATATTCTTAATTGAATCTGATCAATGCTTAATTATAAAAGAAGAAATTCAGGGAATTCCCTGGTGGTCCAGTGGTTAGGACTGGGTGCTTTCATTGCTGGGGCTCAGGTTCAATCCCTGGTCGGGGAGCTAAGATCCACAAGCTGCATGGTGTAGAAAGCGAGAGAGCGAGAGAG